>NW_023270464.1:12427850-12535878 GCF_011800145.1 Mirounga leonina
GCCTTACCCTGGTCTAGACCCTGTACATTCGTACCTGGAGCCAAAGAGAAGGAGATAAGCCTGCAGGATGTCTAGAAACTGCTATGTGATTGCAGGAACTGCTGTCAAGAAACCGGAGATGATTATAGAGAAGATGCTTCTGGACAAAGCCTTTGTTTCCCTGAGGTTTCTCCATTGGCATAGCTGGGTATAGGACCAGTGTCATGATTTTCATTTTTAGTAATTCTCAGAAGACGATTTTGAAAGAATCCAGGGACTCCATCAGCAAACATGTGCCGATTGCATAAGCTCGAGCTGGCTTTGCCATGGTGCTGGGAGGGCAGCAAGACCTGCAGCTTCGCTCAGGGACAGCCAGCGTGGGCAGAGCCCGAAGAACAGTTATTTTCCACATGGCAGGACCAAGCCGAATGATGAGACTTTTATTTTTAACTCTCAGTGACAGATCTCCCCTCATAGGAATCTCAGATGAGACACCCGGCCTTACACCATTGAATTAGGCTTGCCAGATTTAGTAAATTAAAAGACGGGTCACCCAGTGAAATTTGATTTCTGGATCACCAATGAATAATTGTTTAGTATAAATATGTCCCAAACGTTGCATGAGACATATTTACCTAAAATTATTATCCTTTATCTGAAACAAATATAACTGGGTATCCTGTGTTTTATCTGGCAAATTCTATCTGGAGCCTGTATAAGGCAATTACCCAGAATGATTGCTGATATTTTTAAGAGCACACAATAGTATGATAAGGTATGGAGGGTTGTGGCTCGTGAAAGTTTTGACCACTCCCCGCCCTTGAGGTTTCTATCCAAAAAGAGAGCCATTAATCTCAGTTTTTCCAGTGCTTCTAATTGTGTAGGCAGGCATGTTTCACTTAGAAGAATTCAAGCTACATTTTTTGGCTTAAAGAGATGGGAATGGTATAGCAGCCTGTTTGGAATTTAAATGCGGTCCAGCCTCGAAGACAAGTCTTTCGTGACTTAGAGCTGTTTCCTTGAGGCTTTCTTCAAGGGTTGGTGTTCAGGGACTGTCTTTGAATGTAAATTACATTTTTGTTAAAAATAATTTGTTCTCAAGGACTGCCCAAGCAATGCGGCTGAGAGGAACATCCTCATGACAGATGTGATTTGGACTGGTGTCCTTGGCAACTCTATAGGACAAGGGGGAAGCCAGGGTCTTGTTGTTGGGAGTGCTCCTAACTGTCCCTGCACCCACACGTCCATCCCTTCATCCATCTGCCAGACACCTGGGTTAGGCACAGATGGAGAAGAGAGAGAAAAATGATACAGTTATATTCTTGAAGGAGCCTACAGTCTTTTAGGGAATACAAGCATGTAAATAAGCAATTCTAATAAATTGTGACTTTGTTATAATAGAGGTTGATACTATGGATTATGGAACTACGCAGAGGCAGGATTTAATTTAGGTGAAGGAGAGGAAAGAAGAACACATTTTCAGTAGGTACTGAGGCCTTAGTAAGTCTGGAAGGATGAGGATGAGTTATGTGGCTAGGTGATATATTTAGAAGATTGAAGCAAGAATCATTGGTCATTATTTGGGTAGAGACTACAGAGGGAAGGCAGAGGGAGGAATCAAAGTTGAGTCCTAGGTTTCTGGCTTGGTACCCACCTCCTTAGGCTTGGACCTTCAAAGTAGTCACTCTTAGAAGTGAGTCACTAGACCACAATCAATATTGGGAAGACTTCAAAATGTTCATTCTCTGTGAGCTTGGTAGGTCTCACACTATTCAATGAGAAAGAGTCACCTCTCCTTTCTGGAAGCCAAGACACAGGAGGGCAGACTAGCAGACTGAGTTACTAAATACGCACATGTCCGATATCACCGTAAATGTCAAAGGTTTCCTTTTTTCCCTGATACTTTGGCATCCATAGTTTCAGAAGTAGAGCATATCTATGAGATCACAGGTGAAATAGAATGGATGTAGGGAAGAGGAAGTCAGTTGTGCGGTCCTGCTGGGTATGGGGGTTGCTGCTTCCAGAGAGCTGCCCAGAGAACTTGACGCATCAAATTTGGCAGATTGCCCTTAAAAATCGGACTATGTCACTGGGTGGCACACTTCAACAAAATGGGAGGTACTGAGTTCCATAGATAGTATTTTTGGGCAAAATGTACTAGATGAGCTTACAGATTGTATTTTCCATGTCTTCATGACTAATGTTTGCAATTACTAATAGTTGGGGACAGTTCCCACTGGAACAGACGTCTTCAGTATTTTTTTTAATATAAAATTAATCATGTAAATTCCCTGGGACTTGGTGTTTTATTAAGTCTCTCTATCTCTTTCTCTCTCTCTCTCTCTTTCCCTTTTCAGAGGAAAGCTTTGTGCTGTGCACGCCTAAAAGATTTTTTTTTTTTTTTTTTAAGTGAGATGTGCATTCAAAGCGAAGTGGACGGGTTTCTGCTCAGAATTCAAACAAATGCCTTTTCTGGTCAAAATGATGAAAGGATCTAAAAGACAACTCTTTGATCAACTATCAGATGATACTTTTGTTCTACACCAGTGCAGCTTGCAGAATGTTTATTTGGCAATAGAAAAAAGGTCACCATTTTAAGGCAGTTCAGAAACCAAATGTTCCCATAATATGGCAGCTTTCTCACAAAGCACCCCTTGGCTTTGCTGCTTTGGAATCTGTGCTTTTGACAAGCTCAAGCTCTCTTAGATGTGTGGTGTGTGGGGGGGAGGGCAGCGGCGGTGTTTGGAGGTCTGTGAATTGCAAAAAACGGAGGTCTCCGCTGCAAGGAAACTATTTATATCACAAGGTGAGTTCTTTAAATAAGAAAAGGAGGTGGTGGAGGGAGAGCATCTGGGCTAGGTGCGACATATGTAGAAACGGAACAGCGTGTGCACAGAAATTTGAATCAGGTTGTGTTTTTTTTTTACTACCCAATCCTTTCTTTTAAGCAGCATTTGCGCACCCCCTCCCGCAACAGAAACCTCCCTAATTAGCTCCTGCAGAATGTGTCTCTTTACTGCCACCTGTTGTTCAGGAAAATATTAGGGCTCGGTTGGGGGCCCTAGGAGCCGGTGGGGACTCCTGAGGTGCTGTCTCCGTTCCCCATGGCCATCTCACTGGAAGGAACCCTTGGAGGCACAGGTTACCGAGGTGACGTAAGCCACGCTCATCCAGAGCCTGCAGACGGAGCTGGAAAACGACACAGTTTCTTGACACTGAGCAAGCTGCGCACTTCGTTGCTAATCGTTATTGATTTAGAGTCTTAAAAAGCTGTGCTTCCCGTTTCAAGAGAAGCGATGGAAAGTATTTTAGAGGTGGAAATTGCCTCTTCAAACGATATGAAGGAAAAAGAAAGTGAGTGGAAGGAATCCAAGGTTGGGATTGTGCTAAACGCTATCTCAGCCTTCGGTATGCTAATTACAAATGCCGGGGAAAGTTGAAACTAATCACAGGCTCGGGTCAAAGCCCCAGTCACCGCAAGTTAACCCAAGTGGCCCACTGTATACATTATATTTATTTTTGCTTCTCTTGGGTATAGTAAATGTGTCTGGTTTTGTTCATTAAAGCCTCAGATTGGGCTTATTTGGTTAACATCTGTTAGGACGAGGGTCTTACTCTTAATTGGTACCATCTGGAAAGGAGGAGGAACACACAGAGGATCATCCTAATGGATTGAAGGCCCAGCCCTTATATATCTTGCAAAAAACTTGTTTTTGTTTGTTAAGCTGGTATTATATACAGATATACATACATACATGTACATATATACGTGCATATACATATATATACACATATACATACATATACATATTTTATATGTAACATATATATAAAATGTTTGCTCATGTGAGAGACTATAATTTTATAATTTTACCACCCAGTAATACAACAAAAAATGATCGGGATATGAGAGTCGCTCATTTAAGGTACCAGCAAGATGCGTAGGATGCTAAGGATCTTCCTTTGCTGGGATTTCTCCTCTTTGCAGCTCCCTAGTGCTTATTCCGGGCATCTTCCTCTGGCTCTGGTTTCCATAGCTGCAGCGGGCAGGTCCTCCCCACTTGCACACAGATGCCATTCTGCGCTCAAAGCCACAATGCCAAGGGCCATATTAGTGTTTCTGGGCTTTAGATCTCTCTTTATGTAATTTGAGAGCTCATTAATAAGTACCATTTTGTGAAATTGAGAAATAGAGAGGGAGTCCTGGCATTAAAAATAAAATCGGAGAAGAATTGAGTTAGGAACACAATGCACTTCTTTTTCTTTTTTCCTGCTTATGTCGATTATAGTCTGGAGATAAGTGGGGACCCAGACACTCCGCTGCTCGGCCCCCACCAAAACCTCTGCAGGAAGCAGAAATCCGAGTAGACTCTTAGGATTGATTTCCAGAGGCATCTTAGCTATGGAAGGGCTGCTTCTAAGATTCTAATTTTATCCCATTTAATTCTTGCCATCCTGTCCTTGCCGGGAAGCTTACTTGTGTGTGTGTTGAAGGGGGTGGTAATAAGCTTTTGAGGACTGGCCTGGGGAAGTCTCTTCATGGGGATTTGGAGTGTGTGTGGGGGTTTCCACCTCTTCAAAATTTCCTCTGCAGGGGACTATGCCTCTGTTACCCTAGAAAACTCTGGCTGAAATGGGAAGTCACTTCTTCAAACTCCAACTTCTCGTACTTTCGGGTGAAGGGAGTCAGGTCACGCCGCCATGATGCGCCATGGAGCTGGCCCATGTGACGATATGCATGACAGCCTCACTGATTGATTTCTTTCCAGGTTTTGAAAGAGAGCCAGGACACTTCCCTCTGTTCCTCACTGCTGCCTTTTCACAGACCGACCCAGGCCCAGACATAAAGTCAGACTGTGTGTCCCTGCTGGAAAGGTTGGAAGAGAAAAGGGTGTATTCGAGAAGAGGCTTAATGTTATATGGGGCTCCATCCAGTATGTTTGGTAATATTTTCCCAGCCTTCAATTTCCTTCTCGTTATTTGTCAGACACGTGTGTCTTACAAGATTCTCCCTCTATTCATATATCTTCTCATACTCATAGATTTGATTAGGACTATACATGTTTCTAGGGCCAAGTTATTACATTCACCAATGGGCCAATTATTGAATTATTCAGATACTTTCTGGAGTCGCCAGTGATCCGAAGTCCAATACTATGGTGATTTTTCAGGACTGGCTTCAGGAGGTGAGAGCTGTGTAGGAGTTGAGGCAGTTTCTTACCTCTGGGAGATAGCCTGCAGCCATCCATGCATCCCAGTCCAGTGGAAGTGTTCCCAGACTCGGGTGCTGGGGAGCCAGGCAGGTGCACACCCTAGTACCTTCGGGTCGGCTTCACAAGTGCTTGGACGTCTTTGAACAAATGGGGCTCCATGCCTGGGAGCAGGCTCTGCAGACACTGAACATGGCAATGGGATCACTGAAGTCAGGGGGTGGAGGAGGAGGACTCCATACTGGCAGTCTAGCTATTTGCTGAGTCCAGTTATAGCATTTCTTTCTTTTTTCTTTTTAAGATTTTATTTATTTGAGAGAGAGAGAGAGGGAGTGCATGAGCAGGGGTGGGGGGTGGTGTTAGAGGGAGAAGCAGACTTCCCGCTGAGCAGAGCGCCCACCCAATGCAGGACTAGATCCCAGGACCCTGGGATCATTACCTGAGCCGAAGGCAGATGCTTAACCAACTGAGCCACCAAGGTGCCCCAGTTATAGCATTTCTAAAGGGAAACTGGACTTATATAAGACAAGACGTTTGCATTTCATGTGGAGAATGCTTGTCCACATATAGAGTCATGGGACTGTGTTCTCAGGACACCCAAATTGAAGAAGGTGGGGTGTTTAAACATTTTCAAATACGCCTTTTAATCTATAGAGATAGATAAATCATTGATAAATGATTGACTGGCTCTTTAAGATGGTGTCATGTCTTCTGTTCTAGAGTTATTTATTTTTAATTGTGGTTTTTTTTTTTTTTTTCAATATTAGAGATGGTACCACCAAATAAGAGCTTGCATTTCAAGAATATAGCATAGGGAAAAATTTAAGTTTATGACAGTGTATTTAAAAATAATAATCAATATTCACTAAAATCATGTGTTATATAGTTGAGAAGTCACTGACAAAGAAGATGGGATTTTTATCAGTTAAAGCTGCCATGTATCTGATCTTAAACACAGTTTTTAATTCCCATAGCTTAAAGTTATGTGGTTCTTGGCTAAGTACAAAATTTTAGAGGGAGATTCATATTTCTGGTTTTTTTTTGTGTGTGTAAGGTCATATTTGTTACTGTCTCAATTGTGTATTTCAAATTTGCACAATACAAATTTCTATAAAATATAACTGCCCAGTATTTTTGAAAACATAGATGTCTAAATAGTTAGAAGCTAATGTTTTAACTGAGGGCTTAGTGGTTTGGTTTGCACTTAAAGAAAAAAAAATTAAAGATTTTATTTATTTATTTAAGAGAGAGAGAGAAAAAACATGAGTGGGGGGAGGTGCAGAGGGAGAGAAACAAGCAGACTCCCTGCTGAGCAGGGAGCTCAACTCTGGGCTCCATCCCAGGACCCTGAGATCATGACCTGAGGCGAAGGCAGACGTTTAATTGACTGAGCCACCCAGGAGCTCCCCCATTTTTTTTTTATTGTGGTAAAAAATACACATAACATAAATTTTACCATTTTTGGCTATTTTTAAGTGCAGGGGTGAGAGGCATTCAGTACATTCACTATGTTGTGGGACTGTCACCATTATCCATCTCCAGAACTCTTTTCATCTTGCAAAACTGAAACTCTGTACCCATTAAATAATAACTCTCTATTCCCTACCAATCCAGCCCCAGGCAACTACCATGCTACTTTCTGTCTCCAAATTTGACTAATCTAGGTACTGTTATGAGTGGAATCATGCAATATTTGTCCTTTCATGACTGGTTTATTTCATTTAGCATAATATCCACAAGATTCATCCATGTTGTAGCATATGCCAGAATTTCCTCCCTTTGTAAGGCTAAGATTCCATTGTATAGACACATCACATTTTGCTTATCCATTCATCTGTCATTGATCACTTGGGTGGCTTGCACCTTTTGGCTATTGTGAATAATGCTGCTATAAACATGGGTATGTGAGTATCTGTTTGAGTCCCTGTTTTCAATTCTTTTGGGATATATACTCTGATTTCCATTTTTGTGCCTCTGTACTTTTTGCTCCTGGTGTTCACTTTGCTTGGAACATTCTTCCTCCCATTTGCCCCACCACCACCACCATGATCCCATTCATGCTTCAGGGACTGTTTTTTTTTTTTTTTTAAAGATTTATTTATTTATTTGAGACAGAGAGAATGAGAGAGAGAGAGCACATGAGAGGGGGGAGGGTCAGAGGGAGAAGCAGACTCCCCGCCGAGCAGGGAGCCCGATGCAGGACTCGATCCAGGGACTCCGGGATCATGACCTGAGCTGAAAGCAGTCGCTTAACCAACTGAGCCACCCAGGCGCCCCAGGGACTGGTTTTAATGTCTGCTCTTTGGAATACCTTCCTGGAAGTGCTCAGCAGAAAGCAGGCTCCCTACTCTAGGCATCCTTAACACTTTGTTCCCATGGTGGGTATGGATTACAGGGAGAATGAGCGGGGGCATGGTGAACTCTATCCACCATGTAGAGGTTTTTGACACCAACCTTCACAGAAAGACCAAGCCATGTGACTGGCGCCAGCAGGACAATGTTGGTTACCATGTAGTCCTTCTCTTAGAGGCACCCCTGGTCTCCTTGTGAAGACAGGACATGTTCATATAGAAGACACATGACAGTATCCTATCTTCCTTGGTGAACATATTAGCAGACCACGTAGTTCTAGTTTATGGTACCAGAAGCGTATTACCGTTGACCAGATTTAACTGAGTACATACTAAGTGCCTTGCACTATGGGGAAAACAAATCTTAAGACAGTTTGCAATTGACTTGATCACAAAGATGTAGCGTGAAACACTTTACTTCCTATCCCGGTGTTGGAATCATTCATGGCCCATGGTAGGTGCCACACATGCTTTTTAATGAATTGATTAGTATTTTAAAATCTTGTAGAGAGTTATCATATTTTTACTCCTTGTCTGCATACGTGATATTTTTAGCATTTAATAGTGAAACGCAATCACAATTTTCATTAAGTGAAGCCCCCAGTCAACTGAGGATTTCAGAGTTGCCCTCTCAGTGGTTCCCCTTAGGGGTGGTTGCCCAAGGAAAGTTAGGGCATGGGACAGAAGTAGCCTCTTTATCAAAGGGGTGCCCCCTGCTACTTGTTCTAGGCTTTTTGGCCAGAATTTTGTGCTGTTTCTCAACCTCTGCATTTCATAGTTGGACCCCATATACAGATGGCTTCCAACAGGCTCATTGATAATTATCAGTCATCTGTCAGGTGGTCTTAGAGCCTTAGCCTTTTGCTGGTGGCTCACAAAATGACAACACCCTCTATAACTGCCCCCTCCTCCTACCCCTGGTAGTTTCAGTATTCCACGTGCTCGAGATCAACTACACAACACATTAATAAAAATCATGAAGCTCTCAATAGGTAGGCTGATCAGTGGTTCCACCTAAAGGACGTATTTGGTTGAACCCTAAGAAACTAGGTCCCCTCCTTCCCGCCACCAGCTCTAAGGTATCAATATAATTTGGCGGGGGAACAATGGAAGGTTAAGGCAGAAATGGGCCAGTTAGACTCTGATTTTCATCAAATATTTTTGTTAACAAATTGAATGATAAATTCTGGGTTTTGAAAATTTAAAATGGGTTTTGATTCGAGAGAATTTTATGGACTTTTCCCCACGGTGCTTAGCAATGGACAGCGGGGAAGAGTTGGGGGCCTTCCACTGGGCATCAGGCTTCCTGAGCCTGTGAGGATTCAAAAAGTCATCCAATGAGAAAATCATTCATAAAGTCATCCAGTGAGAAAATGCTCCTAGCATTTCCGGCACCTTTCTATGCGCTGGGCACTGTGCATGTTTGTTTACGTTACCTTACATCATCCTTCAAGAACTCTGAGGTAGATTCTATTATGATGCTGCTGATTAGGATATTGGAATTCCTAGATGAGGAGACAAGGCCCACAGAGAGGACTTCATTTGCCTGTTTGCCCAGCTGTGAAGTGGTGGACCCAGGATCCCAACCCAGGCCCCTCCAGGGTCAATGGAGCAAGCGACATCATGATGTTGCTGCTTCTATTGAAGCCTGTCCTTTCCGGGGGCTGATTCCAAAAAGCTATGCTGCGAAAGAGGTGTCTTCCTCATCTCCATCTTAGAGATGAAGCGACAGATGCCCAGAGAGCATACTGATTGGCCAAGGTCGCACAGCACATGGCAAGGTCAAGCTTTCATGGACGGTGTCAGCAGGTGCACATTGTGTCCCATCCCCCCACAGTCACTGTACAACCATTGTCTGGCATTCTAAGTGAGGGGAAGCACTGTGTTTTCTGAAGAGTTGACATGGTCTCTTCTTTTTCGGAAATGCAGCCTCTTAGACGGGGCTCTGCGGACCCCTAGAGAAGGTACTGCTCCCCAGCAGTGGCCTGACTGCGACGCAAGTGAAACCTCAGGGCCCCTCACTTGCTGGAACCCTTCCAAGAGCCCGGGAAGGACCCTAGTGGTGTTGTGTGTGTGTGTGTGTAAAATATGGACAAGTCAGGAAGATTTCTGTAAAATGTGAAAAAGAGGAGTGGGAGATGGAGTAACAGGGTGATGGGTATTAAGGAGGGCACGTGTGGTGATGAGCACTGGGTGTTATATGCAACTGATGAATCGTCGAACACTACATCAAAAACTAATGATACAGTGGCTAACTGAACATAATAGAAAATAAACAAATTTTAAAGATTTATTTATTTATTTGACAGAGAGAGACACAGCGAGAGAGGGAACGCAAGCAGGGGGAGTAGGAGAGGGAGAAGCAGGCTTCCCGCCGAGCAGGGAGCCCGACGTAGGGCTCGATCCCAGGACCCTGGGACCATGACCTGAGCTGAAGGCAGACACTTAACGACTGAGCCACCCAGGCACCCCAGAAAATAAACAAATTTTAAAAAAATTAAAAAAAGAATGTGAAAAATAATTTTGTACTCTCCTTCTTAAAGAGTCACCAACCGCCAATTATTCAAGCCAGTGATTCTCAAAGTGTGAGACCCACCTCTCCCCCTGCAAAGTGTGGGTCCAACAACTAATTCATGGACAGAGAATTCCTTAGAAATGCACATTCTCAGCCCCACCCCGATGATCTGTGTGAATTGGAAGCTCCCAGAGTGGTGTTTTCTCAAGGCCCCAGGGAGATTTAGGTGCAAATCCCAGCAGAAGCACCCTTCTGTGCAAGGTCCCTTCTAAAGCCCAGCAGCTAATTGTATAGGACTGACTTCAGATTCTCTTTCTTAAAGGGCCTCCCTGAATTGTATGAGCCTCACAGCTTCCACCTAGACCCACCCCTGGTCCCAACTTTTAAATGTGCTTGTTTCGCTCATGCTGAAGTAGAGCGTGCGTTCCTGTCGTTCCTGTCGGAGCAACTAGGCGCTTGACACACATTTGATGGTATCTCTAAAATGTTTGAACTGGACAGGAAACCCCACGATCCTCTGGTTTACCCAGGGGGAGAGATTTGACTGTGCAGCAAGAAGGTAACCTCAAAGCTCCAGTCACCTGTGGCCCCGCAGGTTGAATTGCCCCAGGCTCGCAGGCAGGCTGCAACCGGGCAGGCTCTGAACTTTAAAGAGGCCAGGGGAAGAGGGCTTGCTGCGAGTTTTGCGATGCCTTCAGCAGCCTGTCAGGGAGAGGGAGGTAGCATGTGGGCAGAAGCCTTCCAGCCTCCGCTGAGGTGTCCAGGTCCCCAAGTTGAAGGGCTCTGCCGGGCTTTGTCCAGGAGAATCTTTTGTGGGGAGCTGCTGCCTGAGTTCCCAACAGGAACAAGGCTGGGAGGGTTGCGAAGTAGACTTGTGGCTGCACCCTAGGGATAAAGTCCTTGGGCCCAGAGGGAGAAGCGAGGGGTTTAGATGGTGATGAAACAGGTACAAATGGGTCTTCTCTATTCTGTAACCTCTTGGTTAGTTCTTTTTCTTTTTCTTTTTTTTTTTTTTTAAAGATTTTATTTATTTATTTGACAGGGAGAGACAGCGAGAGAGGGAACACAAGCAGGGGGAGTGGGAGAGGGAGAAGCAGGCTTCCTGCGGAGCAGGAGCCCGACATGGGGCTCGAACCCAGGACCCTGGGATCATGACCTGAGCTGAAGGCAGATGCTTAACGACTGAGCCACCCAGGCGTCCCCCTCCTGGTTAGTTGTTATCACTAACTCTTGAAATTTTCTTCTTCTTCTTTTTTTTTTAAAGATTTTATTTATTTATTTATTTATTTATTTATTTATTTGAGAGAGAGAGAGAGAGAAAGAGAGAGAGAACAAATTGGGGGGAAGTGTAGAGGGAGAGGGAGATGCAGAGCCCCGGCTGAGCAGGGAGCCCAACTGTAGGACTCGATCCCAGGAACCAAGGATCATGACCTGAGCCAAAGGCAGACGCTTAACTGACTGAGCCACCCAGGTGCCCTGAAAACTTTTTCTTGAGAATCTCTTGTTCAGAGCTGCATGGGGAGAGTTTACCTGCGAGAATGTTCTGTGCAATATTTTTTTTATCCTAGTGAACAATAGATGCCATGAAGATCCCAAATTAGTAGAATGCTACCTATATTGCAGGTCCCTTCCTATATGTAGTCATTAAAATAGCAGTCATTAAAATGACGACAGGAAAAATTGCTAAAAGGCAAAGCAGAGGACCACTCATGATTGTTTTTTTTTTTTTTAAGATTTTATTTATTTAAGAGAGAGAGAGCACTAGCAGGGGAGAGGGGCAGAGGAAGAGGGAGAAGCAGACTCCCTGCTGAGCAAGGACCTCCACCCCTCCATGTGGGGCTCTATCCCGGGACCTTGGGATCATGACCTGAGCCAAAGGCAGATGTTTAACCGACTGAGCGACCCAGGTGCTCCTTTGTTGTTGTTGTTGTTGTTGTTGTTGTTTTGTTGTTGTTGGCTTAAAAGAGTTTGCAAATTACCATGCCCAGTTCAATCTTCTTTTTAAAAATGTTGTGTAAGGAACGAACAGTGGAAATCTATACTCCAAAATGTTCACAGGGTTAACTTCTACACATAACGGGATATTAAGTGTTCATTTGTCTTTTTCCCTGTCTTTGAAATAATATATATTGAATGAGTTCTCCTTTGTCATCACAGAAAAGAAGTGCTACATCAGCAACTTCGATGGGAAGTACCATTTGTTAGTACAGCATGGCCATTTTAATGTTGCTGGATTTAAGCAAGACTCTCCAGAGTGTGTCAGTTGAGAGATTGAATATACAAATTACCAATGGCCAGACCATGAATAAACATAGAATTCTGACCCACAACCTGCAGCAACAAGTCCAGGAAACCAAACCCCTGTAACAATGGGCCCCAAATGTCCAGGACTTTGTCAGCAATGGACACCTTCCCTAATTTTTGTCCCTGCTTCCAATTTAGGACCAGGTGGAGAAAGCCAAATAGGCTTCCTTAACCGATGACACAGGATGCCCCCCTTCTAGTTAGCCCATTTCCAGCCTCCACTTGGGACATACCTGAAGCCTTCCTTTTCCCCACCACAATACTCTCCTCCTACTCTGCCTGCCTTTGAGTCTCTACCAAGCATGTTTGATAGCAGCTGGCTCCCTTGATACAGTAAACTCAAGATAGATGGATAGACTCTGCTTGTTCTCCTTTGGGTAGTCTTTGTTCATTTCCTCAAAAGTGCAGCCTTTTGGAAAAAACATGTGCATTACACAAATTATTCACCATGTATGTATCATTATGCTAGATCCTGCTATGAAAAGTCCAATTCCTCATTGGAATTATGTTAGTTCTGCTACGAAAAATCCAACTCCTCATTATAGAGAAATTTTTCATCAGCCAATCATGAAATCTGAATGGTCCAGAATTATTTGGAAATGAGGGTCCAGCTCATAGTGAATAAAATAAATAACGAGCTTGAGACTATTATTAAGATTTCCAGGTAGGGAAATTAGCATCAGGTGTAGACCTTACTGGTTTTTGCAGATCCATGGGATTCTGACGCTCCCTAACTATTTGCTAATCTCATTACCTTGAATGAAGTTGAGTTTACAGAAACATTAAGTTTGATTTAGTGGCAAATGAGCTAAAAAACAAGAAAACCCATAAAGGGCTTAATTTTGAACAGGATGCCATCAGCCATGTTGTGAGCAGTTAAACTAGAATTTTCTACTGGCTAAATTGTGTAAATGATCGTGTAACAGTTGATTGGATGGATCAAACTTCATTATCAATAGGAGTTATTTAGTGTGTTGGGCAGTTTTCATCTGAAAGAAAGCTAAGGCTAACTTCAGAAACTTTATAGGAGAAGAAGAATGCCAAACAATTTGGAAAAATGTGTTGAAATCCTGCAGAAAGAATTGAGACATGCGTGAATATGAATGAGGGATTCTGGTTATCTAACAGGGTTTCAGAAGACATCTGTGGTGAAGTGCCCTGATATGACTAAAACAAGGGTAATTTGATTCCTGTGTTAATGGGCATGTGTAGGTGGGGGTGGGGTGGGAGAGAGAAAAGTCACAAATCCAAGCCACTGAAAAGAAATGATGCTTCTATACAAACACCAAACAATTGGCTTGTTTAGTCAAAGTTGGACAATTTCGGTGTCAACATATGTTATTGATTCTGATGGCTACTTTGTATATGGTGGGTCCATGATACATGTGTAACGAATGTGTTAATTCAGTACAATAATCTGGAGATCAAATGGGATTATATGATGTCAGAAAGATTTCTCCAAATTCGAGCTGACTAATAAAATTTGCTGAATAGAGTTTTTAGGTGGGCTGCTTTTCATTATAAGTGAACACTGCATGCTTTTGCCATAACACTTGAATAAATGCTTACAAGTTTAGAATTGGGTGACATAAAAACACATTCCTGTGAGTATGGCATCCAAGAACAGTGGTGATTTATGTTGTTTTTCCACTGAATTTAAATGTTTAGTGAAGATTTTGTTGATTTTAAAGCTTACGACTTAAATCATTAAATAGTCAATGATGGAAGAAGTTGGCTTTATCACCACAGAGCGTGTTGTAGATGGACTGTATGGGCACTTCTGTCCTTGCAGTACTGAATCAGAAGGAGTAAACTGTTTTGTTTTTTTTTTTTAAAGATTTATATATTTATTTTAGAAGGAGGTGGAGAGGGGCACAGGGAGAAGGAGAGAATCTAAAGCAGACTCCCCACTGAGTGTGGAGCCCGATGTGGGGCTCAATCTCCAGATGACCCGAGCTGATATCAGGAGTTGGACACTTAACTGACTGAGCCACCCGGGCACCCCCAGAAGGGGTATATTTAAGGTTGGGTCAGTTTCATAGGTAGGTGGTATGGTATCATGGTAGATTCATTGAAAGATCCACCTTCCCTATGACAAGGTACTTATCTTGCCCACCTCCTTTGGCAGTTATCCATGCTTCTCTAAGCAACTGTAGTTTTTGCTTTTAGAGGGTAAGGAATGATGGCAAATAATTTCCATCTTTCAGGCCAACTTTAAGCCACTGGAAATGATTAGTTGGAATCCAGTATTTAGATCTGTAAGATTGCGCCTGGGATTAGGGGGAACAAGTGTAGGATTGGCAGGCAGGAATTGGGAAACCTTGTCTTGGATCTATGGCTTTACTCTCAGAAGGCACTAAAACAAAGTTTATAGTTTAGTTCTTACTTTAATAGCTTAATTGTTTGAGTGTCTACAGATTGGAAGGGTCTACACAGGCAAGGCATGTTTGGACAGGGTTGGAAGAAAATATTCCATTGCTGGACACTGCTCGGGTGAGGAAGACTGGCCTAGTTTGAGGTTCTGCCATGGGGAAGATGGGATGCCTTGTCAACCGTCGGGGAGGTAGGAAAGTGCTTGGAAGGAATCAGAAGAGTTTGTGGGGGGCAAGTGTATATCAGAGAACTCATGTGGTCATTTTTTTTGTCAGCTCTGATTTTATCACCCTCTCTGGCAACTGTTCCAAAATTCACAGGCTTCCCAGTTCAAGGAGAGAAACGCTTTCTATCTTTCTTCTGACTCTGAAACTTTTTATTTCCCATTGTTCTCAGGGCAGTCAGGCTGGATCTTTCTTTGGAGCTCTTAAAGAAACAAAAGAATATCTGGGCAACGAAAACAAGATGCAGGTGCCTGGGAGGTGGTCCAGTGTGGATATCATTCTGGTAACTGCTAAAGGTAGAACTATATGTATTGATTTTCAAGTAGAATTAGGTGGGTGAGATCGTCTTTCAAAGTTGGCTAAAAAATGTACTTGTCCTTTCTAAGGTCTAATTAAGATCCTCTGTCAGAAACCATAAAAAGAACTGTATATAATATCACTGGGGACAATGCAAAGCATTGGCCCCTTTTGCAGCTAATAGGATGTCATGATTCAAAGAAGTTACCTTTAAAAAAAAACCCAAGGCTGAAAAATAAAAAAAAGAAGCTCTTCTCATTAGATTATATCTGAGTGACCCTCCTGGTCTTATATTTGCAATGTATTTGGAGTAAAATTCATGGATCAATATGGCTTCTGAGATAGGAGGTTACATTTCATGTTGATGAGATTCAGGTTCCCTTCTGTTATGGCATTATTAATGGATGCTACTCGCTCATCCACCAGTATATACCTTTTTTACTTTCTAATCTAGAAAAGTTAGAAAGAAGAGAATATTAAGAAATACTTCTGGGTTAAACTTTTCCCCCATTTTTCCTTCCCCCCAGTGAAAGATAACTGGACCAGCAAATGGTTCCTGGCTACATATGGAGGCAATATGGGTCCAAGAAAGCTTGATGACAGAAAGCAGAGATGTAATCTATTCCAAATGGACCATCATCTGGATATTTGAAATGTCATGCTGTAAACAGTGTTCCGTTGTCTTATAAGTTGTTATGTAGGGTTGAATGCAGATGAAAGCCTAAATTTATATCATGAAGCAAAGTATAAAATGAATGTTAACCTTCTAAGTACTTCTTTTTTTCAATGTCAGATTCAGTTAACTGCCTGTCTTCTAATAGCGGTGCACCTAAAATCTTTAATGCTCTGGCCATTTGATGACCCACCCCCACCAAGGGGTAAGAAAGTTAGAATTCAAAGGAATTTTGGGACCCTTTTTCATAAAACTTATTTTATAAATCAGCTCCACCTTATTTTTAAATCAGAAAACTAAGATCTAGGGAAGCTATCTAGTCGCATAGCTCTGTAGGTAGTAGATGATCCAGGAATTTAATCTACGGGCTCCTAGGATACGATATTTTGTATGATGCTATGTTGCCTTTAAGTAAATACCTGTCTTATCCTGTAATGTTTCCATCCCTAGGAGAGGACTGATTTCACAGCGTGTCCTCATAACCAGAATAGGTATTCCAGAATGGACCATTTGGTAGTGTAGGCTTTATTCATTCAATTTTCATTCATTCATTCATTCAGATAATATTTATTTTCCTTCAGCTTTTATTGTAAAGATATACATACTCAACATAAAGGGTATCAGCAGCATCAAAATCCATATAAAGGAGTACAATTCTCCTTTTCTCCACCACATCGTGCTTCCCAGATAGTTGCTCATGAGAGCATACTGTATATCCTTTCAGACATTCTTTGATGTATAAAAATATGTTATAGTATATAATATAGCACATACGTATGCACCGGTTAAAAAATGGGGAGTACTTGGGGCGCCTGGGTGGCTCAGTCATTAAGCGTCTGCCTTCGGCTCAGGTCATGATCCCAGGGTCCTGGGATCGAGCCCCGCATCCGGCTCCCTGCTCAGCGGAGAGCCTGCTTCTCCCTGTCCCTCTGTCTGCTGCTCTGCCTATTTGTGCTCTCTCTCTGTGTTAAACAGATAAATAAAAATCTTTAAAAAAAGAAAAAAAAAAGAAAACTATTAAAAAAAAAGGGGGGGTACTATACATATTTTCTGCAACTTCCCTTTTTAACGTTTTTCACATCATAATATCACGGACACTTTGCCATGTCTTATCTAATTTGTTCCTGTTATCAAGTGTGTGTGTATATTTTTTATATATTTTTAGATACATAGCAATCCATAGTTTGCATGCTATGGATGCTTATCTCACCATTCCTCTGTTGGTGGGCATTTTATGTAGATCCTAATTTTTATGGTGAAAGGCAATGCTACAAAGAGTGTCTATTTTTGCATGTGTAAGATGCATTCCTAGAAGGGGAATTTCTGGGTCCTTCCATTCATATTTACTGAGTAACTATCATTTGCAAAGTGCTATAAAATGATTGGATGGGCTATAAAATGATATGATGCAATCTTTACAGGTAGATGGTTCCTGCTCTCATGAAGCTTGTAGATTAGGTAGCAAGAAATGTATACAAATAGTGATTTCAAGTAGAAAATCATGAGCGCTATTTGGAAAATACATAGAAACTGCCACGGGAGGGTAAAGACACCTTGACTTTCTAACCCAGCCAGTGAAAACTAACAGTTATCCGGAGATGGGGGTCTCAGTGGAAATGCACTGAACATTTCTGAATAAAGTTACTTGAATGAGCTGAAACATTTGAGAATGCGGGAGGGGACTTGGGTCTTGAAAGAGGTGTACAAATGTCCAGAAAACATAATTGGTTTTGAACTTTTAGGAAGTATCTATATTTGCAAAAGGGAGAACTGTTGCAGTCCACTAGATCATATAAGACTGAAAGAATTTTTGTTTCAAAGGTCCTTCCTCATTGTTTGATGTAACAAGGTGTTATTTTGACTCAAGCCTACCTTGCTTTAGGTTTTGGATTCACAGATGTGTGGGGTCAGCTACAGGTGGCCTTCTCTTGAATCTGGACCATTTTAATAAATCACATATCCATCTTCAGCATAGCAGAGGTTAAGAACGAGCACTTCTATTTTTTTCTTTTTTCAGTTACGATCCTAAACCCCATTGTCGTAGGGAAGCTTCTCCTGAAACTTCAGCAGCCTTCATTAAAACATCCTCCTGCGTGGGAATCTTACAATAGGATGCAGATTTATGGGTTTTAAAAATCTCTTCAAGCATAAAATGATTTATGTGGAGATGGAGGTTATAAGCCGTGCGCTCTAACATCTTCATCTTTCCAGAGAGAAATTTGGTGGGGAAAGGTTCAGATTCTTATTATTTTGAGTATGATATTTGGCAAAAATTCCTCCAGTAAAAATCTTAGAATCCTTTTTTGCTCCATTTAGCTTCATGTCCTTGAAGTTACCTACTACATAATACAAGCTTAGCCCCCACTTGTAATACTCAGCAAGTTCAAAGTACCCATCAACACACAGTGAAAACCCACAGGATAGTAGGGAAAGTGATCAAAAACCAGAGAAACTAACCCTAGGCAGAATAAGAGGCAATTTTCAGAAGAAAAAATTGGGGGAATCTTAAAACATTTTGATCATTCAAAGCATTTCTCAACTCCTAATAAGAGAGGGCAACACACTAAATCATTGGCAACTGGATTAGGAGTCAGGTCCTGATTCTTCCATTGCAAGGTACAGTGGGGTGAGGCTGGGGTGTAGGACAAAGAGATTTGCATTCCTCAGAATGCAAAGCAGACAGCTGAGTTTAAATGTTCCCTTTGGTGTGTGATGTCTTCATCAGGCAGTCAGGAGGTTCCCCAGAAGCCCTGTCAGGCCTGGGTTTCCAGACAGCTTCTTCAGGAAGCACCATGGGTGGATGCCATCCATGCAAGGGTCCCTATGGTCTATTGTGAGTGATGTCTCTCAGTAAGGCCCCAGAGCCTGCATCCCACAAGCAAGAAGCAGCAAGGGAAAAACAATTTTGGCTTTCACAGGTGTCAGGACTGCAAACAAAGAACTGTTTATAAAAGAGGCAATCACCCCCTTTTTAAAGTCAGCTTGGACGGTTGAAAGCCATGCTAGGAGTTTTCAAAAAGAAAAAAATTCTTTCGGGGCGCCTGGGTGGCTCAGTTGGTTGAGCAACTGCTTTCGGCTCAGGTCATGATCCTGGAGTCCCTGGATCGAGTCCCGCATCAGGCTCCCTGCTCGGCAGGGAGCCTGCTTCTGCCTCTGACCCTCCCCCCTCTCATGTGCTCTCTCTCTCTCTCATTCTCTCTGTCTCAAATAAATAAATAAAATCTTAAAAAAAAAAAAATTCTTTCAATAAGGAAGAATTTAATAGGGATGAACACTCTTATAGATAAACCCTCTGGAAATGGGAGAGTTAACTTGTTTGTTGATTATCAGAAATATAAAAAAAGATGGATGCAGTTAGTTTTCAAGTAGATTTTACCTATCATATTGAAACATACCCTAGAGGTTTCTTTAAATTGTGATTTCTTTATTATTAAAACTAGTAACTGATGTTGGGGGCACTTGGCTACCTTAGTCAGTAGAGCATGTGACCATTGATCTCAGGATCATGAGTTCAAGCCCCACGTTGGACATGGAGCCTACTTAAACAAAAACTAGTAACTGAATCTAGTTGGTGTGGTCATGGGTTAAGACACTGTGGGTTCAGAACCAAGTGGAATCGGGTTTCAGTCTCACTTCTGCCACTCACCACATGTAAAACTAGGCATAGATGGCCTCACCTTTCTGTGCCTCAGTTTCCTTGTCTGTAAAATGAGACCCATAATAGAATCTCTTACACAGGTTAGTAGGAGTGATAAATGAGATGATTTCTAGAATGTACTAAAAAATTATTAATCATCACAACTAATACTAGTTATAATTCGTGTTGTGGTTTAAATAACAATTACATTAAAATATTACTTAGTATTAATTATGTTCCAGAATTAGAAGCTTTTAAACCATTATGACTAATTATTGTTGTTTGGTTTTAATAAAACTCCACTTTGGGGTGCCTGGGTGGCTCAGATGGTTGAGTGTCTGCCTTCGGCTCAGGTCACAAAGAGTGTCTATTTTTGCATGTGTAAGATGCATTCCTAGAAGGGGAATTTCTGGGTCCTTCCATTCGGCTTGATCTCCAGGTTCTGGGATCAAGCTCCGTATTAGGCTCCAAGGAGCCTGCCTCTCCCCCTGCTTGTGCTCTCTCTGTGTCTCTCTCTCTCAAATGAATAAATAAGATCTTTAAAAAAAAAAAAACCTCCACTTCATCCACATGTTCACAAAATAAGACAATTCTTACTCAGGTCAATAAGTAGCCACTATACATACCAAGAGATCACTGACAGTAAAAGTAATTAAATTAATTAATTTTTAAAAAAGATTTTATTTATTTATTTATTTGAGAGAGAGAGAGCACAAGCAGGGGGAGTGGCAGAGGGAGAGGGAGAAGCAGCCTCCCCACTGAGCAGGGGGCCTGACGATGTGGGGCTTGATTCCAGAACTCTGGGAACTTAACTGACTGAGCCACCCAGGCGCCCCAAAAGTAATTTAATACCTACATCATTCAATATCTCTCTGATGATGAAGATGATGAAGAGCCTGGCTCTTGGTAAGCACTTATTAAACAGATTATTTTTATTATCATAAATGCATGCTTCTCTGGTCTGCTCCCTTTCTACTTCCCCTTGCGGATGTCCCTTATAAATGTCTATGAGTCAGTTACTATGTGACTGCTTTGTTTACATGTTTAGGTTTGAGGACAGGAACTGTGTCTTCAGCACCTGAAGGGATAATTGTTCCTGGTGGGCATGAAGCATCTAGCATAGTATTTGGCACATAGTAGATGCTCCGGTAATTGAATTCCCTTTTACTGTGAAGCTGTGTTGTTGATTCATTGGATTCCTCTTCATTTGGGGAATGTGGTGATCTACATTCTCCATTAGTTTTGTGTCACACCAGGACTTCCCTTGTACATTTTATCACCCTAGTTAAGAAATCAGGATTCTTGGAAGTCAGGGGACAACACAATAGCATCAGGCCACCAAAAGCTGCACCTACCAATGGCCTCGTGGTGGTTGGGTACACAAAAATGCAAGAGGGTGGGGGCAGCAGGCACTGCCAGGCAGCTGAAGGGGCTGCTGGGGCAGGCTTTTAATTGCTTATAGTTGTGCCTTAGGTTTATTGCGTTTGAAAGGTAAATTGATCATTCGTCATTGCACATTAATGAAGTATAGAGGTGGAAAATATGGAGATGTTGAGGAAAAGTGTGCTTTGTTTTAGAGAAGGAGTTGGATTAGTTAACTAATCATTGGGCACTATTCCAAATCATAAAGGGAAAGAGGGTTGTTGACAGTCCAATTTTGATGAATATACTTGGAGTCAGTGAGATAAGAAATAAAGGAAATTAAGAGAAATTAAGGTATAAAAGAAACCCAGATGATGCCCAGTAGAAGCTGAGTACAGCCAAACCACAACCCAGAGAGAATGAGGAAGTTACTGTACAGGACTTTCGGACTTTCTTAGTCTTGATGAACACATTGACAAGTAGAGGAGGAATAGTTGAGCCTTCACACACATCCCACCCTGCACAGGTGGACCAGCAGCCTTTCTCCCATCTAGGTCCCCATCTTGTTAGCACCACCCCAGCCAATGGGACATTCAGCTGGACTCTGACAACAGAGATGGGAAAGTGTCTACATTCAGGAGAATCAAAGTGGGATAGAAGGAAGGTAAAGGGAGCAGGTGAAAGAAGGAAAGCTTTTCCTTCCCAGGGACCAGTCAACAACCCAGAACCTGGCTGACTCTACTCTGAATTTCCTTCCTTCATTCACTGGTCACATGACCAAAGGAAAGAAAGCACGATGGCATCTTAGTTTCATCCCCTTTATGATTATTTAAAGAATGGGAAATTCCCTGCCCTAGCTCCAGAGCCTTGTCTCTTGATTTCTTTTTCCTCTGTGACCCTCCTTCCCTCTGCTGGACGTCTCTGCACACTGCCATGCCTCTCCTGCCTCCTCCAGCTGCCTCTGCCTTCCTGCCCTCCGGCTGCCTTCACCCCCTGTCCTGCCCCAGAGGAAGGAAGGCTGCTGCCACTGAGAAATGCAAGAGGGCCGCCACCCAGCAGTCTTTTCTTTTTCTCTTCTTTTCTTTTTTTAGCTTCAAGAACGTGTCTCTCTGGCCTTGGTAAGTGTGGGCAAAGGCTTTGGGAGATAGTGCGGAGAATGAGGACGGGAACGGCAACAGTTGTGGCAAGCCCACAAGCACCAGCAGGAGGGAAATGCTATTCTGCCATTTCTGGAAGCTACAGAGCATATGGAGAGCCTGGAATTGTTGTCAGCAGCCCAAATCAGGGCGGCGCCATCCTGGCGGCTTCACTCTGGCTTTAAGGAAGCATTTCAGTAAGCTCCCTTACCTGCAGTTGTCAGCGGAATTGCCCCAAGTACTGGTCCTGGGTAGTTTTCCATATTCTTGAATAAATATACCTGAGGATCATGATTAAAGGCTTCATCGTACTCCATAGTGTGAATGTACCATGTAAGTTACCGAACAGAATCCTGACTTTAAGACATTTGGTCTGTTTCCATTTTTAAGAACTGATTCTAAACAACACTATAGTGAACATCCTTTTAACATACACTTTTGTATACTTCTCTTATGACTTTGTTAGCAATGTCATTGCTAAATCAAAGAATACATGTATTTTCTAAGACTTTTGATATATAATGCCAACCTGGTCTCTAGAAAACTTAAAGTGATGACTATCTCCTTCACTTATGCAACATAGGATCTCATTTATATGTGTAGGTATATGCGTATTGATGTTTTAGCTTAAGAAATATTCTGAAAGATAAACACTACCATGTTGAGAATGTCTATTTCTGGTACTAGGATTTTAGGAATATTTGGGGAGGAGGGGGAGAGACATTATTTTCTATTTTTCTACAATGAACGCTTACTACGTTTGTATTTAGAAACCTAATTCTATCATTCTCTCTAAGGCTGGAAGTCTAGAAGTGAAAATAATATCCTAATGAATCTTAATTGATTCGTATTTATTTTCTCTAGACCCACAGACTGTCAGGGCTCTAAGGGATCTTGAAGTTCACCTGGTCTCACCCCAACCATGTACTTACTGATGTGGAAATTGAGTCTCCAGGATATGGCTGGAGCTACCCCAAGGCAAAACCATTCTCTAGAGGCCAAGAACATTCCTGACTGTTTGTTGACCAAGCATGTTTCCATATTCTTCCTCCGGCTATTAAAAAAAGAAAATCTAATTTGCTTTTATTTATTTCCTCTTACATTTTAAAATTATTCCTACTAGCTAATGATTAACTTACCAAAGCACTGCTCCAGTGCTTTTGGAGATCCAGAACAGAGTTCTTAGCTTTGCCTAAAAGAAGATGTAGATTCCATCTGATTTAATACATGCTCATTTAAAACACTGGGCAATAAGAGCTGGAAGAAGAGCATGAACGAAGACTCAGAAGACAGACCACTACCATTTCACTACTGGTGTTGCCTATTCTCTTCCTTGCCTTCTCAAAAAAAAAAAAAATTGCTTTTTAATTTTCCAGTATCTCTCCTGTTCTTTGTTATGTGTCCTTAAATTAAAAAAAAAAAACCACAAAACTTCAAATTGCCCACTTAAGGCAATCATTTTAGACCACAGAAAACCATCTCTAAGTCTTCAGAATACTCAAATAAGCTTGATACCGTTTAATGGGAATGGGGATGGGTCAAACTGCTACTTCCCAGGAGGACAGATGTGTAAGCAGGGGAGTTCTGCTAACTGCTGACACTGCATGACACAGAGATAGAGCATTCAAGCTATTTAAAGAATTTTGATAGAGATGTTAAAAATGGGAGGAACCCCAATACTGAATTCCGCAGTGCCTAAACATTTGGGAAGTCGATGTCCCCAACCAGGCTCTATTTTCTTGCAAACTGTAAAAGCAACATTGGAGTCTATTGTATTTGCTGTATTTCCATTTGACCAAAAAATATAGCAGGATCCTGGAAATACAAGTCCTTCCTCTTAATGGGTTGTTAGCTGGGCTATGAGAAGCCAGGCCACTGAGCATTTGACTTCAGTTCAATTCACCTATGACCCCAGAGGAATCCTGACTAGATGGGGAGGGTGGGTCTGGGGGTTGTTGTGACTTTTCCCAACATGTCGCACAATATGCTCAATTGGTCATGGGACAGGTTGTGTTTGGATGGGCATTGGTCCCCGTCTTTCTGTCTATATATATGTGTGTGTGTATACACATATTTACATAAAAATAATATGGTATATAAATGGCATAACAAAAATCAATTAAAAATATATATATATATGCACAGAGAGAGAGAGGTTTTCTTTCTATATGGAGAGCTTCTCTTCATATAGTAGCTTCCTGAAAAATCAATGTAATATAATAGGAGGAAAAATAGTGAAATCTTTCCTTTCTTGTAGTTGATGCAGGTTGGAAAATAATGCTACTTAGATTAAGAGAAGAAAAATTGTCATTTTGGGGAAAAATAAGTAGGAGGTCTGCTGGATCCTCAGATATGAAAACTCCCCATTGTCACCTCCACTTGCTTTTGTTCGTCATCCTGTGCCTGATTGCATGTTATCACCTTCAAGAGAACAGCTGGGTCACTGTGAAAGGGTGTTAATCTCCCAGTGGCTTCCCTAACACCTTATTGACAGCTCAAGTCAGGGTGGCCTATTTTGGCTTTGGTGAATCTGACTTGTCAAAATTCCTTTTCAACTTTATATTCATTTAAAAAATATGGCCTCTGCAATTTCCCGAGCCAGATATGTAATGATAACTATTTTAAATGACCCAGCAGAGTTGCACAATAGCTCTCCCATTCCTGGGAGGCATTCTGCTCGGCAGCAAACTCCTACCTGCATGCATCAGCCAAGCCTGGGGTCTGTCTCCAGAGAGAAACTAACATACAACTAATGAGTTATAGACAGTTCTATGCATTGCACAGAGGAACTCCAGTTCTCTGCTGATTTGAAGATTTTTAGTGTTATTTCCTGTACTTGTTAGCTGGAGTGGAGGGAGTACAGTCAGGTCCAGATTCTCTGTTGTACTCCTGCCTGGCCTTCAGCCTGCCCTATGCTGGGCCTGCCCCTGATCAGAACCCATCAATCTAACAGCAAACCCTGGTTGAGTGTCCGCCCATTTGATGAACATCTGGTGTAAGCAAGTATGCTGGAATAGGAGTGAGATTTCAGCGAAGTCCCAGGAAAGCTGGGACAAGTCGGTCATCCTACAGGAAAGCCAGAATGAAAAGGAGGGTTGTGGCCAGCCTGGAGAGTCATGGTCCTGCTTCAGTGGCAGATGCTGTTGGTTTAAATAAAGAGAGGAAAGAGCACCACATGGAGCTTGCAATCTAGCTGATGAAGTAAGACTAGTAAGCACAGGACAGTTTTAGAATTAAAAAAGAATATTTGATGCTGAGCAGATTTAGTGTTAATTTGTGCTTTGCATTTAATTAGAGCATGGGCCAGGTACTAATTGGGTAGCTAGAATGCATTACAGATAAGCTAAGAGGAGGGTCCATAGGGTTTCATGTAGGCCTTGAAGTAGGGGCCAGGCAGAGGGTGGCGTGATAGATAGGAATAGAAAATTTGAGTTTAGGCTTGGGTTTAAGGCAAGTTCTAGTGTGGGTAAAAGACTGCCCTCTACCTGTTAGAAGAGAAAATGTTCTTGCCAAATAATAATGGGGACACATGAGTAGACAGGGCTTGGAAGTCCAGATGGCAACTTGAGGTATTAAGAGGCCAGAATTTCCAGGAGGATGTTGTCCGGGTGACCAGGCCCATGACATCCTCAGAAAGACAAAGGGTTCCCTGAGGTATCCAGTCTGGGAAACACCCCATGCTCTCTTCCCTTAGTAGAAAGTCACAATTAACAGTAAGATACTTCAGGCTTGGAGAAGTCCTGCAATAATGAAATGGAACAACCTATCCTTTCGAACACAAGAGGCCACCAAGCCCCCTTTGTATGGAGACAGGGTCAAGATGGAAGGCAGGCATTTAATAATATTTTGTGGAAGAAAGATTCTTTGGAAAGTGCTTTGGAGCATGTTACTGAAGGAGTCATTTTTTTGTTTGTTTGTTTGTTTTAAGTGCTAAAGTGACACTATGAATGTGTTTTAGGAGGCTTGCCCTAACAATGATTGCAAAAAAGATCAGAAGAGGTACCATGGCAGCAAGAACCATCAGAAGGACAGGCAGACCTGAGTTCAGATTTGCCACTCACTGCCTGTGAGCCAGGTCTCACACAGGTTTATGTGGTTCAATTAAAATTTGGTTTTAAAGATCTTGGCACAAAGCCTACCACATGGCAAACACTCTATGGAAGTTACAGTCATTATTTTCAATTTTTAATGACAAATTGGAACAGAGAGGTCAAGCCAGCAAAGTTTGCCTTGCCTATGGGATTTTAGACATTCCCAGAGTTGTCCCTCCTTCCCTCCCCAGACAAAACTCCCTCACCGTTAATAGTCTCCAGGTGCCGTCTTTCCTTTCCCAGTGAGTGCACTGTTAAAAGACTAGGCAGCTCCCAGCAGAGGCAGAGCCCAGCAATATGCAGCCTGTTGTCTGTCAGACGATACAGTAGCAGGCCCAGTGAGGGGCCCAGCACTCACACCCCAGGAGAGAAAGTCTCACTGCATGGGACATAGGAGATGCTGAAGAGGTGAGGGATGCACCATATGCTACTGGGTCTTTGTGTGTGTGCGTGTCAAGGAGGGGGGAGAGATAAACAATGGCAGAAGGTAGCACAAGGCTCAGGCTGGAACATCCACCAAGATGGCTCAGGTACTCCAATGGCAATCTCCTGGACACACACACTTGCTTTCCTTCTTCCTTTTGGAATAAAAGAATATTCTTAATTTTGGAACAAAGGAACAGTAGCAAAGCATGCTCAGCCAAAATGAAAGTGAGGAGAGAGGGAAAGGAGAAGAGGACCCATATGCTCATGTTCATCCAAACAAGGCATACTTCCTTTTGAAATTGGGGAAAATCCATGCTGTATTGTGGCCAACTGTTGTCTTCCAAGTCCTGATTTCCTTACCCAGATCCTGCAAAGTGTCAGGTAAGCACAATTCCCCTCAGGGGAACCCCATGTTTGTACAAAGGAAGTATTTGGAAGGCAAGAGGGGGCAGGCAGATTTGGTGAGTAGAGTTGAAATGCCATCTGTTGTTCTTGAGATACTTTATGAATTCTGCTGCCACCGTAGAGTGAACATGGGATCAATCATTCAAACAGGGATGGTTTTGAGAGTGAGAGGGTGGTATTTAATAATTACATTGGGACAAGGAGCT
The DNA here is from genome assembly GCF_011800145.1 of Mirounga leonina. Classification (NCBI taxonomy): domain Eukaryota; kingdom Metazoa; phylum Chordata; class Mammalia; order Carnivora; family Phocidae; genus Mirounga; species Mirounga leonina. The sequence goes on from NW_023270464.1 coordinate 12,455,040, forward strand.
CACTCTGGGTCTCCCAGGCGAACCAGAGTATATGGCCCCTGTTGTGGTCTGAATTGTGTCCCCCCCCACAAATTCATATATTGAAGGTCTAACTTAGGCTCAGTACCTCAGAATGTGACTGTATTTGCAGATAAGGTTCGAAAGAGGTGATTAAGTTAAAATGAGGCCTTTAGATTGGGCCATAACCCAATCTGACTGGTGTCTTTATAAGAAGAGAAAATTTGGACATGCAAAAGAGAGACACAAAGGGGTGCACACAGGGGGAAAGATCATGTGAAGACCCAGAAAGAAGGTGGCCATCTGCAAGCCAAGTGGAGAGGCCTCAGAAGAAACCAATTTGGCCAACACCCTGATCTTGGACTTTTGGCCTGTAGAACCATGAGCAAATACATATCTTTTTTTTTCCCCCCCTTTAAGATGTATGTATTTATCTAAGAGGCAGGGGGAGGGCAGAGGGAGAGGGAGAAGGAGAGAAGCAGACTCCCTGCTGAGTGCAGACCCTGACATGGGCCTCCATCTCAAGAACCTAAGATCATGACCTGAGCCAAAGTCAAAAGTTGGAGACTTAACAGACTGAGCCATGCAGGTGCCTCAATATATTTCTGTTGTTTAAGCCACTCAGTCTGTGATATGTTATTATGGCAGCCCTAGCCAACTAATAAAGTCACTTAGTTGAAATTTCCCCGATTTCCCTCATCTCTAAAAATGTAGAGAATCATGCCTAGCACCCAGGATTAAATTAGACAATATATAAGATGCTTAGTACGTTGCATTGTGCTATAATGTAACGTATATACACATTGACACACGTAAGCTTACTTAAGGCCACATCCTGAAAGTTGTTGGTTTTACCAGTTCCAGACAATGCACTGGGATCTTAATTATAAAAACAATAAATATCAGTTAGTCCCATGGAGCCCTTGAAAATGACAGCCTGAAGGTTTTTTTTTTTTTTTTTCATTTGGAACTTGAGGAAGAAAACAAAAGGATCAGTTGAGAATAACTAAACCCACACTCTGGAATATGAACTAGAGACAGAATTTATTCTAATACAGTTAAGTTAAGTATGATCCCACATCACCGAATGTTTAGTGACTTGCACTAGCATTCTGATGGGCAGGCTTCCCAGGTGTCTACAGCCTTACCTCTGGGTGGGGCTCATCCACATGACTCATTCCCTTGCATGGCCCACATTGGGTTGACCACCTTGTGGGGGCCTCCTGCGGTTCTTAAACCCCCCTGCCTGTGGCCCAGTCTTCCCTGCTTGTACCTCAACTCTCCTGCCTCTGGGCATGTGTTCATGTCCCATTGGCCACGGCTCCAAGTTCATTCTGGGATTAAGCTCAGTGAATGCCAAGAAGGCCTGCTTCTTTCACACGCTCAGCCAGTGGCTGACGCCGGTTACCAGGGGTTGGGGTGCAGGGAAGGTGTGGAGGGGGGCTTTGTCTCCACTTGGGCTGAACTTCTATACAGCTTTACCTTCTCACTTGTGTGCTGTGCTGGCTTTTGAGGCAGGGACCTTACATGTGGGACAAATGCCAGCAGAGGAATGGGGCCTGTCCAGAATGTCACTCTCCTGGTCAGACAGTCTCAAGAGGGTCTGCTGGACTGTCACATGACGGTCTCAGGAAGCAGGTTCCACTGAGCCATGCTCAAAGAGCAGCAGACATTCAGCACACGGTGGCTTTCCTTTCCTGGTGGCTGTATTGGGAATTATTCCAAGGCTGTCACCTTTCACTCTTCTGAGGAATAAAGAAGGCCTCGTTTCTCCCCATGGGATGTGTAAGGGTATCTGTGACTTACACGGAAACAAGAGGCCAGCTTCAGTCAGTCACAGGACCAATACTCCTCCAGGCCAGGAGTCTTGAGGGGGCAGTAGGCCCAGCGAAGGGGGAGCAAGGACAAGGCAAAGTGAGCTGAGGCCTGAATACCTGGCCCCAGGTTCCAGTTCCTCTTGCCCTGATTAGTTTTCCTCTCTGGGCTTCAATTCTTCTCACTGGCTGAATGTTTTCTGGATACTTTTCCACTGAAACATGCTGAGGTCAAAAGATATGACTCTGCCCCAGAAGGGTCTGATTCCTATTTAGAGAGAAGTCTAAGAGGACCACTTCCTTAGTTATGTATAACACCCAGTGTTCATCCCAACACAACTAATGAATCATTGAACACTACAACAAAAACTTATGATGTACTATATTCTGGCTAACTGAACATAATAATAAACAAGGACCAATTCCATTCCATTCAGTCACTCAACAGTTATGCAAGGCTTACTGTTTGTCGGGAGCTCATTCATTTATTTATCAATTTATTCCCCATCTTTTTTTTTTTATGGTATACTAGGTAATGTTTCTAGGCCCTTGGGATTTATCAAAACAAAACAAAACAAAAATTATGCTTTTACCCTTAGGGTAGGGAATAAGATATTAACATTTAGGAACCACCAAATATGATATGCTAGAGCAGATCAGTGCTGTGGAGGAAATAGAGCCAAGAAAGGAGGTAAGAAGCACCAGGGGACATGGTTGAATGCAAATTTATGTAGGCTTGTCTGTGAAGGGCACTCTGATTTGAACCGAACACTGATGGGATGGTAAGATGAACCTGGTGGAAAGCCAGAGGAAGAAGATTCTAAGTAGGGGACAGCAGGAGCTGAGCTTGTCCTGTTGGGACCCATGTGGAACTCAGGGCAGCTGGCCAGGGTGAGTGGGCAGGTGAGTGCTGGGAAGTGAGTCCCAGGGTGACAGTGGCTGGATGAGGGAGGGCCTTGAGCAAGCTGAAGGACTTGGGCTGTCACTCTGTCTGATTTGAGCCAGAATGACCTGATCTGACTTCTGCTTCAAAAGGCTCACTTTGACTTTCATGTAGACAACAGATGCCAAGGGAGAGGGTGTCCCAGGGTGGATCAAGGACATCTGTTAGTCAGAGGGTATGGCGGTAGTCCAGGTGAGAGGTGATGGCACCCGGATGGGTGTTTTTGTAGTCTACCTGTGTGTGGTACACAATGATTAAATGGATGCCCTCCAAGCTCCCACTAGGGGATGGTTACCAGTGTAATGCTGGTAGGATTGTACCACCTGGGATAGTGATCAAGCTAAACCCTCTTCAGTGTTCATCCAGTGTCTGCCATATACCGGGAACTTTCCATACTTTATGCCTAATTATCATAAAAATATCCCAAGAGAATATGATTGCTTCCAGATTATTAATGGAGAAACTGAGGCTCAATGAAGTTAAGCTCCCCATGGGTCCAAGGTTATACAACTAGTCCTTTGGGGAACTGAGCCTCTGGCCCAAATGCATCTGTCTTCAGCTCTGCTGTGAATTCACTCCATCCTAAAGCATCTTGCATATTCCTTTTTCATATAGGATCTGTGAGACGTAGCACCTTTTGGTACTTGAAAATTTTAGCAGTGAAAAAAGAAAGATTCCCATAAGCCATATCTGTATCTCCTGTATGTTTCTGGCAGATGGCTGTCCCCTATCCCCATGTGTACCACAAAAGCATATGGAATCCTTACTGAAAGATGGATCTGAAATTCCAGTATCCTCTAGAAGTCTAAAGCATACTTTTCTATTGGAAATGACACATGTCAATAACCAGATAACACCTCATACTCTGATGTCATAAGTACAATGTGAAGAAAGAGAATATGTATCAACATTTTATATAACTTACTCAAGAGATTTACCTTTCATCCAATCATATGACATTTAAGTTTCTATCAATTTTGAAATAAAATTGACCCACATCAGCTCAATATTTTCCTTCTCTAGAAAAATAAATTAATACCCTGATCATTGTAATACAAGGAAAATATACTTGATGTAACATTGTATTTCCTTCAGGCCAGGTCTCCCCCAGCGAAGGGAAGCCAAGAAATGAGATGGTTATCTGGAGAATCAGAACAAAATGATTTTACCCTCAATAATGTATGGAATTTAAGACCAAGCATTTTTGTTTTGTGAATTATCCGTGCAGTTTTATCTGCTTTTAATATTAGTATTGGAACCCGAAAGCATCTGAGATTGTTCTGTTCTTCAGGTATTTTTATGCTCAACAAACTTAACCCAAGTTCGCCCAAACTGTGGCTGGAGGCGGTGGGTCTTTTTGCCAGCTCCGAAAACCTTCAGCAGAGCGTCTGAAACAATGTGGCCTGAACTGCAAGGTAAATCACTGGGAAGGTCAGGGGAAGGCCTGGAGTCCCTCTATTGGAACCCAAGCCTGACCTGGTCCAGGGGGCTGCGGGGGTCTTTATAACCTCCCACATGTGTTTTGACTCAATATTCAGCCTGAAACAGCTGTCAGGAAAGAACAAAGGGCTGTTTTTTCCCTGGGGCCCTGGTTGCTGACCTGGAAAGGGTGGTGCTTGTCAAGTGGATTTGGACAGAGCCCCAGCAGGCGGGAGCAGGGTCAGGCATCAGGGTGGATGGTTGCAGTTGGGGGTCTCTGACACCTTGAAAGAGCTGGGTCCCTGAGATGAGACTTTTTAGTCCCTTTCTGGAAATGTTCTGTCAATGCATTAGTGTGGAGTGTGGGACTCCTATAAGTTTTCAGCCTTGTCCCGTGGTTTGTGCTGTGTCCACTTTTCTCCTCCACCACGGGCTTAGGTAGGCAATTCCTGACCATCGTCAGCATCAGGCTCTGGGAGCAAAGATGAGGTATAGTTGTCCTGTGTATGTTCCTTCTCTCTCTTCCTTTAAAAGTACAATGTGTTGGGGCGCCTGGGTGGCTCAGTTGGTTAAGCGACTGCCTTCGGCTCAGGTCATGATCCTGGAGTCCCGGGATCGAGTTCCACATCAGGCTCCCTGCTCAGCGGGGAGTCTGCTTCTCCCTCTCATGCTCTCTGTCTCTCATTCTCTCTCTTGCAAATAAATAAAAATCTTAAAAAAAAAAAAGTACAATGTGGGTTTTTTTTTTTTTTAAGATTTTATGTATTTATTTGAGAGAGAGAGAGAGAGAGAGAGAGAGCACCAGCAGGAGGAGGGGCAGAAGGAGAAGCAGGCCCCCTGCTGAGCAGGGAGCCTGATGCCAGGCTTGATCCCATTACTCTGGGATCATGACCTGAGCTGAAGGCAGAGGCTTAACCCACTGAGCCACCCAGGTGCCCCTGGTCTCTTTTTTTTTTTTTTTTTAAGATTTATTTATTTATTTTAGAAAGAGAAAGAGAGAGCATGAGCAGGGGAAGGGGCAGAGGGAAAGGGAGAGAGAGAATCCTCAGGCAGACTCCCTGCTGAGTGCAGAGCCCAACATGGGGCTTGATCCCAGGACCTTGAGATCATGACCTGAGCCAAAATCAAGGGTTGGAAAAATTCAAGAGTCAGACGCTTAACCGACTGAGCCACCCAGGCGCCCAAGAACAAAGTGGTCTTAATCATAAAACTGAACATATCTCTTGTATGGGTTCTGTTGGACTCAAACACAGGGAAGTACCCTATGTGTGGACTTGCAAAGTACAGACATCGCCTGGAAGCTCTCAGGGATGTGGTCTCTCCAGGCCCCGCTGCAGACCGACTTAATCAGAATCTGCATTTTAACGCGTTCTTCAGGGATCCTTTATTTTTTATTTATTTATTTTTAAAGATTCTATTTATTTATCAGAGAGAGAGAGTATAAGTGAGAAAGAGACCATGAGCAGGGAGGTGAAAAGCGGGCAGAGGGAGAAGCAGGCTCCCCACTGAGCAAGGAACCGGATGTGGGATTCGATCCCAAGACCCTGGGATCATAACCGAAGGCAGACGTTTAACCGACTGAGCCACCTGGGCAACCCTCTTCAGGGGTCCTTTAAAAGTCTGAGAGGCACTGTCTCTGAGTACGGTGCCTCTGCTTCCTCATCTATACGCTGGGATCAGGGGAAGCTAGATGAGGGGAGGAATGCCCAATGCCCTACCTGGGGTCTGGTGGGGAGCAGGAGCCACGGAGAACCCGGCGCTCTTCCTCCTGCAGGCTGAGTGCAGTGCTCCCTGGGAGTTGGAAACATGGGACTGTGGCCTTGGACAGACAGCTCAGGAAACGCAGCCAGCCCTGCCTTGCACGGAGCGGCGGACTCTGCTGTGATGCCAACCACCTGCCAGGCTCGTCCCAGCCCCCACCCTGAGCACACTGCAAGTGCCAATCAGCTGCAATGAACCCCAGTGGGCCCCCAACAACAGGTGTCTCATTAAACATCTCTCGCCCTCCCAGGCTTACCCACTGACAGGCACCAAACTCACACTCAATCACCGCTTAATCACAGCCAGACTCCATTAACAAGTCATACTAATTACCAACTTCTAACAGTGTCTCCAGTTCGGAGGCAAAATACCTTATTCTTTTTAGATGAAAACTGGCTTGTGATCCTTCAGAAAGACCCATAATTAGGTCCTTTAAAAATGGGGATCAGGGGAGGAGACAGGAGAAAAGCCGATAGACCCAGGGTGGGTACGGCCCTGAACATGCACAATGAGAAGCTCTGTTTGTTTTAATTTTGTGCCTGCTGGTGGCCCACAAGGGTCCAATTAGCTTGTTACAGATGCTTGTATTGGTTCCATCCTCTTGTCTCATCTTTCCTTCCTTTAAAAAATATTTCTTTTTCCAGAAGGGATAAACTTGTAGCACAGATTGCTGGCCTGCAGGCATCCAAAGATCAACAACTAGTTTTCTGTGATCAAACCCCCCTGTGAACCATGAACACTCATTTACAGAATTCCTAATGCATAGGCTGAAGCAGGGAGGGAACTTGGCCTGGGCTTGAGGTGACTATAATAGGATCTAGTGCATTTTTTAAACGGCCAGAAGGTACATATTCTTGGCACGAGAACAACTTTTGTTGACTGGCTTTTATGCTTTTTTCAATTGTATTTTGAGTCATAATAAAGATATTATCTTTATTATTCTTTGCGTTCCCTTTTCCATCATAAAACACTTCATTTTATTACTTGGATGGGATCTTATTTTTTATTTATTTTTTAGAGAGAGTGAGAAAGAGAGAGAGTGTGGGAGCTGGAGGGGAAAAGGGAGAGGGAGAGAGAGAATCTTTTTTTTTTATTCTTATGTTAATCCCCATACATTACATCATTAGTTTTAGATGAAGTGTTCCATGATTCATTGTTTGAGCATAACACCCAGTGCTCCATGCAGAAGGGAGAGAGAGAATCTTAAGCAGGCTCCATGCTCAGTGTGGAGCCTGATACAGGGATTGATCACATGACCCTGAGATCATGACCTGAGCTGAAATTTTGAGTCCAATGGTTAACCAACTGAGCCACCCAAGCACCTCTGGGATCTTGCTTTTTGGAAGAACTTACACTGTGTATAGAATATTCATTGCCAGTCAAATATAACAAATGAATAAAAATGAATTCCTTATTAGATTGGATGTGCTCGTGGACTCAGCCCATGGATGGTAATCACTCTGATGTCAAGGTCAGTGTAGCCAGCACCCAGCAATGGTGGAAGAGTTAGGACAAGAAGGAAACTACAATAAAAAGTGGCAGAAGGGTGCCTGGGTGGCTCAGTCGTTAAGCGTCTGCCTTCGGCTCAGGTCATGATCCCAGGGTCCTGGGATCAAGCTCCGCCTCGGGCTCCCTGCTCGGCAGGGAGTCTGCTTCTCCCTCTCCCACTCCCCCTGCTTGTGTTCCCTCTCTCGCTGTGTCTCTCTCTGTCAAATAAATAAATAAAATCTTAAAAAAAAAAGTGGCAGAAATGTGGATGATCACCTTTTGTCCCAGTCTTCTTCTATTGTCAAATGAGGGGGCTTTGTAGCCCAAATATTTGAATCAATTCTACCTTTAATTAAAGAATTTGAGGGGCACCTGGCTGACTCAGTTGGTAGAGAATCTGGTTTTGATCTCAGAGTAGTGAATTCAAGCCCCATGTTGGGTGTAGAGATTACTTAAAAATAAAATCTTAAAAAAAATGGAAAAATCTGAGATTGAATCAAAACCATGTTTTGAAACCTATGATTTGTGTTCCTCAGTGGAGATATGATAATAGTTTTAAGGGTTCTGATTTATAGAAAATGTTTCTTTTAAAATTTCTAAAAATTCCGAAAGTTCTATGGTGCCAGCCAGCAAGTTTTCCCTCCTTCCATTCCTTCCTTCCTTCCTTCCTTCCTTCCTTCCTTCCTTCCTTCCTTCCTTCCTTCCTTCCTTCCTTCCTTCCTTCAAGATTTAATTACTTAATTTATTTGAGAGAGAGCAAGCACGAGTAGGGGGGAGTGACAAAAAGGAAGAGAGAGAAGCAGACTTCCCACTGAGCAGGAATCCTAGGACCCTGGGATCATCACCTGAGTTGAAGGCAGACGCTTATCCAACTGAGCCACCCAGGCGCCCCTTCCCATCCTTTTATATTTTCAGTCATTCCAACTCCAATTGATCAGATTTAGTTTCTGAGGTGGGAGATACCACTTGATTGTACTCATTGGAGATGATGACCATAATCTTAGCCATAAAGCAAGTCATTAATTTTAAATTATTAAAGTCATATAAGTATGTTCTCTAACCACAAGGGAATTAAATTAAAATCAATAATAGAAATATATATGGAATATCCCCAAATATTTGCAAACCAAATAACATACTTCTGAAAAACAGGTCAATAAAAAATTCAAAAGGAACATTAGAAAGTATTTTGAATTCAATTAAAATGAAAACACACCATGTCAGAACTTGTAGGATACTGGTAAGGCAGTGCTTAGGGAAAATTTATAGCATTAAATGCCTTCAGTATAAAATAAGTAAAGTCTCAAGCCAGTGCCTTCAGCTTCTATCTTAAATATCTGCAAATTAAACCCAATGTAATAAGAATAAGGGGAATAATAAATATCAAAGTGAAATTAATGAAATAGGAAACAAAAAAGCTTCTGAATTAGTCAAAGAAATAAAATCTAATTCTTTGGGAAGATCAATAAAATTGATGAACCTCTAGCCAAACTGGTCAGGAAAAAGCAAGACATGAATGACCAATATTAAGAATTATGTTGGTGACATCACAACAGATTCTACAGATACGAAAAATATGAGAAGATGATATTATGAACAATTTCAAGACAATAAATCTGCCCCTTAGGTAAAAATGGCCAGCTTTCTTGAAAGTCATAAACTAACAATGAACACTCAAAAATAACTTTATAACTCCTAAAGACATATAATTTTTAGCTTAAAATTTTCTCAAAAGACAGTTTCAGGCCCAGGAGACTGTGCCAGTGAACTTTACCAAATATTTAAGAAAAAATCCCCCAACAATTATTTACAAACTCTAAAAAAATGATTTGAAAAGAAGGAAATATTTTTAAACTAAATCTTTGAGGCTAGCACTACACCAAAATGAGAAAGATATTATAAAAAAAAGAAAACCATATATCCATATATCTCATAGAAATATACAGAACAATTCTAAACAAAATTTGATCAAGTCAAATACAACAATATATAAAAAACGTAATACACAGGGTAGAAGTGGAGCTTATCCCGGAAATGCTGGTTTGTTTTAATGTTGGAAAATATTAATTGATGTTATTCATTATATTATCCAAATAAATAAGGAAAATCTTATGATTATCTTATTAAATACAAATGAAGCATTTTGAAAAAAATTCAACATCCATTCTTAATGAAAACTCTCAGCAAATTAGGAATAGAAGGAACCTTCTAAACTTGATAAAAGGCATCAACTGAAAGCCTCCAGATAAACTCATACTTTTATTTAAAGACTAAAGACTTTCCCCTAAGATCAGGAACAAAGGATATTAGTTTTCACAAATTTTCATTGACATTATACTGTAAATTCTTGCCATAGCAATCAGGAAGAAAAAAAGAGGAAGGCATTCATATTAGAAGTGAAGAAATGTAACTTTCTTTATTCACAGACATGATTGTATATGCAGAAAATCCAATGAAGTCTCCAAAAAACTACTAGAAGTAATGTTAATTTAGCAAGGTTGTAGGATGTAAATCAATATGCAGAATATAATTGTATTCTTATATACAAGCAACAAATAAATGGAAATACAGGTTATAAAGAAAATGCATTTACCATAGCATGAAAAATATAAATATCTCAAAGTTAATTATAGTCTTAAATATAAAACCTAAACCTACAAAACTTCTAAAGGAAAACAAGTGAAAATCTTTATGATCTAAAATTAGGCAAAGACTCCTTAAGGACAACACAGCAGCTGATTCATAAAGGAAAAAATTGATAAATTGGACTTCATCAAAGTTAAAAACTTCTGCTCCTCAAATGATACTATGAGGAGAATGAAAGAAAAGGTCACAGACTGGGGAAAATATTTGCAAAGCATTTCTGATAAGGGACTTTTATCCAGAATGCATAAAGAACGTTTGAAATTCAAAATTAAAACAAATAACTCAATAAAAATAAATGCACCAAAGATCTGATAAGATACCTCACAAAGAAGATATATGTATGGCAAATAAGCAAATGAAAAGATGCTCGACAGCATTAGTCTTTAACAAATGCAAATTCCAAGCACAGGGAGATACGACTACACAGCTAATAGAATGGCTTAAATTGAAACTGATCATACCAAATGTTGACGGGAATGTGGAGCAACTAGAGCTCACATGCACTGCTGGTTGCAATCCAAGAAGGAATAGCCACTTTAGAGAATGGCCTTGCAGTTTCTCTTGGGAAGCAGGATGAGAAGAGTTAAGAGGGAAGGAGATGGGAAGAGGGTGGGGATACAGGAGGGGAGAGGAAGGGGTTACAAAAGGGAACAAGGAAACTTTTGGAGATAACAGATCTGTTCATTATCTTGATCATGGTGATGTTTTTCATGTGTGTACATATATCACAACCTACCAAATTTTACACTTTAAACATGTGAAGTGTTTTGTACTTTAATTATATTTCAATATAACTTAAACATTTTTTAATGTTATGTGTATTACAATATTTTAAAGTTAAGTTTTAGTCCTTGTTAATCCTGGGGAAAGTAGGCTGTTCCTTTGCTTGTGTATAGCTCCTGGAAATTCATGGTCCAGAGGCTGTAGAGTGAATGGAAGAGTTAGCTCTTCTTTGAAATGTTTCCCTTCCTTTATGTAATCTATTGTCCTTAATGTGTCCCAAATCCTATTTTATTAGTTGACGGACTCATCGTCCTTTTATGAGACTTTTGTGCATTATAATTCCAGCTCTTGAGATTAAGACTCTCAGGTCAACAGAAATTGGCTCAAAACCACCCCTCCCCCAAAACTCTGATTTCTACTTAATTGAGAAGCAGAGCATATTAAATACTTTTTTGTTGTTGGATGATGCCTGGTGAATGACAGCTATACTCTGTGATGTACTTCTGTGCACATCCTATGTTAAAATGGGCCAATTTGTTGTTAAAACACTTGTAACTGAAAGCTGGATGTGGTAAAGATATATCTTGTGCACGGACGGAGACTATGTTGGCACTTGTTTCAATATGAATCGAGGTTTATGCGCTGAGACTAAGAAAAAAGCAACTCTCAATTGTTGCATTGATGAACCAACTAGAAGCCAAGTTAGAAATGGAAGATTTGATGGTTTTTGCACTTATACAGAGTTTAAAGATCCAAAACTGCTAAGAGAATATTATTTGTTATAATGCATTGGACTATCAACTAGTTAAAATTTGTTTTTTGAATTTAAGAAACAAAACAAACAAAGAAAAAATGGAAAGAAACCAAGGAACAGACTTTTAACTAGAGAGAACAAACTGGTAGTCACCAGAGGGGTGTGGGTAGGGGGCAATGGGTGAAATAGGTCAAGGGGATTAAGAGTACACTTATTTAATGAGCACTGAGTAATGTATAGAATCGTATTGTACACCTGAAATGAATAAAATGCTGTATGTTATCTACACTGGAATTAAAATAAAAAATAAACATCCTCAAAAAATTTATTTTCTGACATTTCAAAACATTGATTCTATTTTAAGCTTTTCTTAAACTCTTTTAATCCTTTTCTTAGTGCATCTTTATCGTAATAGGGATATTTTCTTACTTTATTTACAGTGTGAGAATTTTGGAGAATTTGACTTTAAAATGTAAATGAATTAAGAATAAAATAAAAGGGCAGAAACTCCTAATTTGGCTGTAGTTACTGAGGTAATAAAGAACAGAAATGATTTCTAAACTTTGTGAGAACATAGGAAATTTTAGAACTCTTCGTGACATATTTAACTCAAATGAATTTAGAAAGCTCTGTGCACAGTAGACCAGAAGCCCAGCAGATGGTCCCCTTGGCCCCTTGTTCCTACTTGGCCCCTTTCATGTACTAACATTCAATAATTCATCCTGATTGCCAGAAGTCCAGTAGTCCCCCATCAGTAGCCAATTCTTCTCTCCATCTTCTTTTTTCTGGAATATATTTGTAACTCAATAGATGTGAATCATTAATATAAATAAATGTTAACAATAAGTGACATACTCACTTGGTCGTTTGATCATTCATTTATTCAGAAAACATTTTTGGAGCGCTTTCTAGGTGTCCAGCACTGTGGCAGGTTCCAGGCCATAGGACATTTTCTTCCATTTATGAAGGAATCTTATAAAATAAGCCTTATGAATCTTATAACAAAGGACCATAGACTGGGTGGCTTATAAGCAACAGAAATTTATTTTCTTTCAGTTCTGGAGACTGGAAGTCTGAGATCAGGGTGTTAGCAGGGTTAGGTTCAGTTCAGGATCCTCTTCCAGGACACGGACAACCGCCTTCTGGTTGATCCTCACATGGCAGAAAGCATGAAATCTCTCTGGGATATTGTTAATAAGGGTGCTAATCCATTCATGGGGGCTCCACCCTCATCTAATTATCTCCCAAAGGCTCTACCTCCTAATATCATCTCATTGGAGGTTAAGATTTCAACACATGAATTTGGGAGAGACACAAACATTCAGACAACAAACAGATTAGACAGCCTCTTTTTCAAGCCCAGCTGTGATGAGTAACTTTTTCTGAAGTTTATATGGGCTTTTCTATATTTTACCAACTTCAATCACTCTCTCCCTCATTATAACCCTCATTACACAGCAAACTGATTTCATCAAAGGAGACAAAGAGAGGTGAGTGGAGAGGGCTTTTGCAGTTACCATTTTGTGCCTCCATCTTTGTTATGTGAGCTCTTGGGTTCTTAGGATCTGAAATACCTTCCCTGAAGCATGGCCAGGGGCTGATGGATCCAGGGGCTGGTGGGCATCTGGGTGCAAGGATACAATCACAATTCAGCTGTGTTCCTTCTAACATCTCGTATCAAGTTAGATACCTAAATCCAACACAGCAGAAGGGGAAAAGCGAAGGGTCTTGTCACTAAGTAACTATAATCTAATTCCAACAGAAGGCTGTAGAGAGTCTTAGGCAGGTCACAAAGAAAGACCTTGGGTGCTCTGCATTTTCCTGGCTGTGATAAAGTGTTCCCCACCATCGAGGGTTCAGGGAGAGCATAGAAGGAACCTGGGGAGGAGCTTCCACTGGGCTGCTCTATAACTCCTTGCAGTTCCTGAATCCTCCCATCTCCTGACTCTATTTAGGCAAATCCTAATATAATCATTTTGTAGAGTTTAAAAGCCGGTTTTCAGGAGTCTATTGCAGGCCAACTCACTGGGTTGACCTTGAGCAAGTTATTAATTTCTCAAGGACTCAGTTGCCTCTTCTTTGAGATGAGAAGAATAAGAGTATCTACCTGGTAGGCTTGTTGTCAGCATTAAGCTCCTGCTGTTATCGTTATTATTAATTTCCTACAATGTGCCAGATGGATATTTAGGAACTGGAACCATAAAAGTAAAGAGTGAATTCCTGATCTCAGAGACACCATAGACTAAGGGAGAGGCAGATGCTAAGCAGGATAATAATACAATGTGGTAGGTGTGTTCATAGAGATAGTGACCTCCTGTTGTGTCATAGGGGTTAGAAAGCATTAGCCTGGGCCACCTGAGTGGAGAAGGGGGAAGGGGTGGGGGTGGGAGCCTCAGGTACCTGCAGAGACATGGAGTGGAGGAGAAGTATGTGAGGGCAGAGATGACAAGCAGCTTGCTGCGGAAGCAAGAGGGGTTGGAGCTGTGGCTTAACCAGGGTGGAAGGCCTTGTATACCATTCCCAGTATCTAGAATTTGATTCTATTAGATGAAAGGGTAGGAAGGATATTCAATAGGGAGGTGACATGGTGGTACTGACTTTTAAGATGGAAAGCTTTTGTGGCCATGTGGTGGTACTTGAAGGAGACAAGGCAGAGAGGCCAAGGTGAGTCCAGACTAGGGTAGCCATAGTGATCATAGACAGGAGGGGAAGGTTTGGAGAGATGGCAGATATCCTTTAGGAGTGATGTGCCAAGGAGATTTCCAGGATTCAGTGGAGAAGAAGACAGCAGTTAGTTGTTGAGGTATAAAGTCTGCATGTGTATGTAGTAGCAATGAGAAGGCCAATAGTAGGGTGAGAGCAAAAGCATCAGACATTTACCATTCTTGATTCAGGAAGTACAATGGGTGGGCATGTTTGGATTGGGAGAACAGCAGTGAGGGAAAGGAGGAAATTGAGCATAATTCCTGATTCTCCAGTTTGAGCTATTGAGAGGAGCAGAGAAGAACAGACTGGGAGGAGAGCAGTGGATGTCATGGCAGATTTCCTTCCCCTCCCCTTCCTCTTCTTCCTCCTCCTTCTTCTGGCTCCAAGAAAGTCCCAACCTGTTCAATACGTGCTAAGTGGGCTGCAAGGAAAACCAGGGGCTTCTGGAACTGGAAACAACTGTGGGAGACAACTGAGAAGAAGGATTGCTGAGCCATTGATCTTGAACTCCTGGATATGTTGTGTTTGTAGTGATGGGCCCATGACCTCTGGGGTTAGGATAGTACCTTCTGCTGGTAGCAGCACAGGGATACTGATCAGCATCCACACTCGGATCCCACAGAGCCTTCTGAATTCTTCATTTTGTTCTTCTTAACATTCCAGATTCAGCTTCTTGGGTCGACAACATTCTGTCCAATATCCAACCTAAATGACTTTGTTGGAAGGGGCTGTAGTTACATAATGAGCTGGAACCTAAGGGTAATTTAGCAGCTAAATGGAAGGTGAAAGGTGCTGAGTTTTAATCAAGAGATTTTTCTTGAATTTTCCACACCACCAGATATAATCCTCCTTATGCCTTTTCTTTGATCAGGTATTAATAGCATCAAATAGCGCTTAAACTTGTACATGATGTCACTCAGGTCTGATTTGAAATGTACAGCAAGGGAGCCTACAGTGTTCCTTGGCCCCAAATGGCCTTCTCAAAATGTTTAAACCAAGAGATCAACTACACTATACAATATACACAACAGTATACAGTATTTAAATAGTATATAGTATATAGTGTAGACACAGGCTTGAAAATATCAGCCTGGGTGCTTATCCTGGGCTTCGTTTTGAAAGGTGGGCTCTTATTTTGTTTTACTATTTATTTATTTACTTGAGAGAGAGAGAGAGAGAAAAAACATGTGAGCAGGGGAGGGGCAAGGGGGAGGGAGAGAGAGAAGCCTCAGACTCTGAGCAGGGAGCCTGATGTGAGGCTCAATCCCAGGACCCTGAGATCATGACCTGAGCTGAAATCAAAAGTTGGATGATCAACTGACTGAGCTACCCAGGAGCCCCGAAGGTGGGCTCTTATTAAACATGACTACTGACCTTTTCTCCAGGGGTTTAAACAGTGCTAGGGGCCAACACACCCTTTTCTTACATTCACAGCATCTTTTGTTAAATAAAATCATTATTTACTGCAGGAAGAAGGAGTCCTCACCCTTCGAGCATCAAAATATGCTGATACCTCTCCCATCCTGAAAACAACAACAACCCAAATTAACTTTTTTTTTTAAAGATTTTATTTATTTATCTGAGACAGAGAGAATGAGAGAGAGAGAGAGCACATGAGAGGGAGGAGGGTCAGAGGGAGAAGAAGACTCCGTGCCGAGCAGGGAGCCCGATGTGGGACTCGATCCAGGGACTCCAGGATCATGACCTGAGCCAAAGGCAGTCGCTTAACCAACTGAGCCACCCAGGCGCCCCAAATTAACTTTTCTTGACACACTCAGCTACCTACCACCTATATGCTCTGTCCTCACTTAGAGCAAAATTTCTCAAAAGAGTTGTCTGTTCATCTGTCTCCACTTTCTTGCCTCCTGTTCTTCTTTGTAGCCACTCCAGCCATGCTCTGGCCCCACACTCCACTTGAAAGGGACTCTTGTCAAGGTCACATGTGACCACCTATTGCTGTATCCTTGGGTCAGTTCTCAGTCCTCATCTCAGTTGACCAAGAATAGCATTTGCTATGCCCTCCTCATTGCCTTCCAAGACACCCAACACTGCTGGTTTTTCCTCCATCTCATGAATTGCTCTTCTATAGGGTCCTTCCCTAGTTTTTCTTCTTTTCTCTAGACTCTTGCTTTTGCACTACCAAGTTCAGTCCTTTGTTCTCTTCTCTATCTAAATTCCATTTGATGTCCTTAAATGTTATCTACCTGCAGATGACAAGCAAATTTACATCTTCAGCCTAGATCACATTCTTTTTTTTTTTTTTTTAAAGATTTTATTTATTTATTTGACAGAGAGAGACACAGCGAGAGAGGTAACACAAGCAGGGAGAATGGGAGAGGGAGAAGCAGGCTTCCTGCGGAGCAGGGAGCCCTGTGCGGGGCTCGATCCCAGGACCCTGGGATCATGACCTGAGCCGAAGGCAGACGCTTAACGACTGAGCTACCCAGGAGCCCTAGATCACATTCTTGAATTCCAGACTTTTATTGCACCATGAACCACTCACTTCATCTCCCTTCAAGAAAGAATTTGCCTTGCCCTTCAGCCTCAAGGAATATAGTTGGCTGTCAGCCTCCAGCTTCAGTACCTTTAAGAGCAGTTGCCTTGTTGGAGCTGAGGCCGGGCTCTCCCCAGCCCGTCACCAGCCAATGACTGAAGACAGCAAGGATATTTGAACCTGACCATTTCTGTCCAGTGTGGGAATTCCCTAACTGGCACTTAACCCCAGAGCACTGAACTGGCTTGGCCAAGACTTATCAGATCCTCATGATCTGTGCCTGTCCTGGTCTAATCCTGCTTCTTGCCCCTTAATTATAGTGTTGTTTCCAACGAAGTTCCTGAACTCCCAACCCTGTTCCAGTGTCTGCACCCTCCATGGAGAGTCCCACTTGACAATAGCCAACTGCCTACAACAGCTTTGCAAAGTTGTCTGTTAACTACCTCAACATAACACATCAAATATCAAACTCCTGTTTTTCTCCAGTCTGCTGGCTCCACAAGCAACCCTCTTCATCTTGGGGGATGGAGGTTCATCCATAGAGAAACTCAACCAAGAACCTTCTTTATCTCTCACAATCTACCTCTAGTTCATCAGCGTATCTTGGTGTCTCTCTACCTTCAAAATATATCCAGATTCTATCCATGTCTCTCCCCTTCTACTGCCTGAACCCTGGATTATTGCAGGACCCCTTAACAGGGGTTCCCAAGGTCTACCCACATGGTCTGAGTAGCCTTTGAAAACTGTCTCAGGTCAGATCCCATTAAAACAGACCCCATGATAACAATTCAGACATATGGGAGTTATTGAAGAAAATGTACCTAGGTGAAACTAATAAGGGAATGAAGAAAGGGATAAAGGAATTATCAAGGAAGGGTGTGATTGAGATAAGGAGCAAGGGTGCTCTGGAGTAACATGTATGTCCTAGAGTTTGTCCAGCTTGAAGGAAAGGATTAGTGCTGGGCACTAATCAATTCCAGGCTCCAGCCTGGAGATGTAAATTCCTAGGTACTGTGCATCCTCTGTGTTGGGGTCAAGGCCCTAGTAGCCCAAGGATAGTTCTCCAGAGAAAAGTCACAGGTGTGTTTGTGAGAAGGAAAAACACACAGAAGCCAGACGATGGGTACATAGGAGGGTCCAAGAGATTGAATGAAGCTGACAATATCTGCTACAAAAAATTAGATCATGTAACCCTTTTGATCATAACCTGCAAAAGTTCTCCATTTCCCCTCTAATTAACCTAAGCCTTTATGCTGGTCTATAAGGCCTGACATGATCTGTCCCTCCCCAACCACAGACTACCTGTTTGTCCTCATCTACTATACTACTACTCTCCTTCCCTCATCTTGCTCTGGCCACACTGGACTTCTGCTACATTTCTAACACTCCTAACATTTCCTCACCACAGGAC
This sequence comes from Mirounga leonina, assembly GCF_011800145.1. Lineage (NCBI taxonomy): Eukaryota > Metazoa > Chordata > Mammalia > Carnivora > Phocidae > Mirounga > Mirounga leonina. The sequence continues at coordinate 12,473,196 of NW_023270464.1, forward strand.
CTTTGTACTGGTTGTTTCCTCCCCTGAAAAGCTCTTTATCCAGATAACCACATCATTAAATTCTCCACTGCTTCTAAGTATTTGCCCAAAAGTCACTTCCTCAATGAGGTGAGATTTCTTCAGTCTTCTGAGCCCCGTAATTAAAACTGTAATCTGCCTACACTGTGACCCATGTTTTCCTGACTTCTCTCACTATGATCTATTTTTTTCTATAGAACTCAACATCTTGTAACTAGAATTAACAATCTTGTACTATAGAAGGTAGGTGTTTATTATGTTTATTGTTTATTGTGTTTCTTTTGATGCAATGTCAGCCCCAGGATGTCTGTTTTATTCACTGATGCAGACCAAGGACCTCGAACAGTGCCTGACATGTAATAAATAGGCTTCTCAATAGATAATGTTCAAATCAATGCTAAAGGGTACAATAAGGGTTAGATTCTCCATGCTGGCCATCCTAACAACAGCTGTGGTAAATGTTTTTAAATTGCTATATTTCACTGCTTTGTGAGCTAGAACACACATCTCACCATGGGAGATTTCTTCAGGATGCTTCCTCATGATGCTTGGTTCTGGAGGAATGAGTTAGGCCCTGGGGTGGATAAAACAAATGTCAGAGAAAGAAAAAAAATAAGGCTCACTATTTTATCTTAAAAGGCCAATGGTATGCTGAAGCAGGCTGTGTGAGAGCAGAGGCATCATGCATTTGTTCTGTGTACTTGGCTCTTTTCTTCCCTGCATACTTACATACCTAGAGTAAGGACTCAATCATTGTGTTGAATGAATAAATGAGTATATTATCTATTTGTCTTTTCTTCTCCTATAGCCTTCTTTTCCTGAATGCAGGAAGGATACATTTGACCAGCAAGACTAGTTTTGGCCTAGGTTTAAGGATCAGTCTTGAACCTGAGAATAATTTCACTGCATGGTAGTCTGGGTGTGGTTCTACTCTGGTTGTGTGCTAGGAACTGCTTTTCAGGGTAATGAGGACGAAACTCTGGTCTTAGTACCAGGATTTTCAATGAATCTTCTGGACACTGGTCTTGTACCCTATGCATTTGTCCTTTGCTTGCATATTACCTGCAGGAACAAAGTCAGCTCTGGTTCTTTAAAATGGTTCTACTACCCAATACACGCACCCCCCCCCTCCATTCCTGGTGTCCTCTGAGGGCAGCACCCAGGTGGCTGCTAATGGATTTCCTTCTTGTGTTTTCTATGCTACCTGCCAGGCTTGTCTCTCCCAAATGACCTATTTCTGGACTCTAAATGGATCCCATGCTGATTGTTTGCCTGGAATGCGACTTGTTTCTGGCTGTTTTAGTTTTTGGACTGTCTCTGGCTGAATTTTCCCTATTACCAACTTCTAAAGCTCATCTCCTAACCTCTCTTTTTATGTTACCTACAAAGCAAATATTGTTTTAGGTTTTAATTCAATTTACCTTGTCCTACTATATTTAACTCTTTCTCACCTGGCCAGGCAACCATGTCATAAATTAAGCCATATATTAGAGAAACCCCAATGTAACTTAAAAATCCATTCTCAAATTTGTGTAGACCCAATGCAGACAGCTTTACCTGTGTTAAAATATCACTGCGATGACTTGATTCTATCTCTGGAGCCCACCACCATTTGGTCGACATGAATATCTCTAGACACACTATTTACTTCCTGCTTTAGAATTTGACAGACTTGAGCATTTGTAATGCACACAAATTGGAAATTCTGGAGCTCACATTCCTCTTTGATCAGGACTTCCTGTGACATTCCCGTGTGCTGCATCAGTGAATTCCACATCTATTTCAAGACTGCAGTCATTTGGTAGGACTTCCCTTCAAAGAATGTTGTTAATGCAGCACGTACAGATGAGAACGCCCGCCATCTGCATTTCAGGAAAACAGAAGACGAAGAAGAAATATGCTGTTTAAGCTAAGGATTTGCAATTTCATCACACTGCTTTGAAATGAGTATTTTGCATTTTAAAAGACTGTATTAACAATAGAACCACTGAAATATCCCCATAATGAATAAGACAGGCTAGATGGGCTGGTGTCCAGGTTATAAATACAACTATTACTGAATTCAGACATATTAAAGTTAACATTTCTCTCTTGGCTTCCAATTCATTATAAGGAAAGAAAAATACTAGAGTCATGGTATTGGTACAGGGAAGGCCTTAAAAGATGATGATTCAAGAGCTTTCGAACTGTGTGTCTGGAGTCCCAGAATTCTCATCATTACCTCCAAGGGGTAAGACAGGGTAGGGCATAGAATGTGGAAGTTTGGGATATGACAATGAAATAGTCAAGGCTTTGGGCAAAGAGGTCCACTTTTCCTATAGTACATATTAGTGTTTATAACACGATTTAAAAAAAATTCTTTTATTATGTTATGTTAGTGACCATACAGTACGTCATTAGTTTTTGATGCAGTATAACACAATTTTTTTTAAATAAAAAGGCTATTATTTTTAAGTAGACTTTATTTTTAGAGTAGTTTTAGGTTTACAAAAAAATTGTACAGAAAGTACAGAACATTTCCATAAGCCCTCTCACCACCCCCACACCATTTTTCTTATTGACATTTTGCATTGGTGGTGTGCTTTAGCTACAACTGATGAACCAATATTGATACTTTACTATTAACCAAGGTTATAGTTTATGTTGGGTTCACTCTGTATTGTACATTCAGTGGGTTTTGACAAATGTGTAATAGCGTGTATCCATCATTACACTTTCATACAGAGTAGTTTTGCTGCCCTAAAAATCCCTTGTGCTCCACCTATTCATCCCTTCCCTGAAAACCCTTGTAACCACTGACCTTTTTAATAACTCTAATTTTGTTTTCTCCAGAATGTCATATTGTTGAAATCATGCAGTATGCAGCCTTTTCAGACCGGTTTCTTTTACTTAGAAATATACAGTTAAGATCCCTCTATGTCTTTTTTGTGGCTTGATAATCAATTTTATTTTATTACTGATAATACTCAATTAAATGGATATGAAGGTCTTCTTGGTTGATTACAATTTCTGGCAATTATGAATAAAGTTGCTATAAACATTAATGTATAGAGGTGTGTGTGTGTGTGTATGTGTGTGTAGATATAAGTTTTAATCTCGTTTATGTAAATACTTATGAGTGCAATAGCTGGATCATATGGTAAGTCTATATTGATCTTTGTAATAAACTGACAAATTATCTTATGTGGCTTTGCCATTTTGCATCCCCATCAGCAAAGAATGAATTCCTGTTGCTCCATATCCTTATCAGCATTTGGTATTGGAAGAATGGGGTATCAGCCATTCTAATATGTATATGGTACCATGTCATTGTTGTCTTAATGTGTAATTTCCTAATGCCATCTGTGTATCTTCTTTGGTGAGGTATCTGTTCAGATCATTTACTAATTTTGCAGTTGCAATATTTGTTTTCTCATTGTTGAGTTTAATAGTTCTTCGTGTATTTTCAATATATGGCCTTTATCAGATATGCATTTTATAAATATTTTCTCCTATTCTGTAGCTTGTATTTTTATTCTTTTAATGGGGTCTTTGTGGAGCACACGTTTTTTTTTTTTTCCACAAGTTTTTATTTTAATGAAGTCCAACCTATCAATTTTTAATTTTATGAGTTGTACTTCAGTGTTGCATCTAGAAAGTCATCATCAAACTCAAGGTCATCTCGATTTTCTCCTTTATTATCTTCTAAGAGTTTTATAGTTTTGTGATTTACATGTAGATCTATTATCCATTTTCAGTTAATTTTTGTGAAAAGTGTTGTCTGTGTCTCACTTAATTTTTTGCATGTGGATGTCCAGTTGTTCCAGCCTCATTTGTTGAAAAGACTATTCTATTTATTTTTTTTGAACTTTTTAAAAAAAGATTTATTTATTTATGTTGAGAGAGTAAAAGCACAGGAGTGGGGGGGAGGGGTACAGGGAGAGGGAGATAACCTCCAACAGACTCCCTGCTGAGCATGGAGCGCAACACTGGGGCTCAATCCCAGGACACTGAGATCATGACCTGAGCTGAAACCAAGAGTTGCACGCTCAACCTACTGGGTCACCCAGGTTCTCCTAGACTACTCTATTTTTGTTGAACTGCCTTTACTCCTTTGTCAAAGATCATTTGACTATATGAATGTGGGCCTTTTATGGGCTCACAATTCTGTTTCATTGATCAGTCTATTGTTTTACCAATACCACACTGTTGATCACTGCAGCTTTTTAGTAAATCCTGAAGTTGGGTTCTATCAGTCTTCTGACTTAATGACTCCCTTCATTTTCAGTATTGTGTTGGCTATTCTAGTTTCTATTTCTATTCTCTTCAATGATATGTAATTTATTTCTCTTTGTGTGAGTTTTGATAGACTACTTTTCAGAGAATTGTTCCAGTTCATCTATGCTATTAAATTTGTGGGCATAAGGAATTCATACTATTTCCTTATTATCCTTTTAATGTCAATGAGATCTGTCTTGAAGTCCCCCTATTTCCTTTCTGATATTAATAATGTATGAGAATTCTTTTTTCTTCTCATGTAGGCTGGCTATAGATTTATCAATTCTATTGATATTTTCAAAGAACCAACTTGTGATTTTTATTGATTTTCTCCATTAATTCTTGTTTTCAGTGATTTTTGCTCTACTTTTTATTATTTTTCTTCTGCTTATTTTGAATTTAATGTGCTCTTCTTTATCTAGTTTCTTCAGAACAAAAACTTAGGTTATTGATTGTACATCTTTCCTTCCTTTCTAACATATGCATTCAATGCTCTACATTTATCTTTAAGCACTGTTTTTGCTACGTTGACTCATTTTGATAAGATGTATTTTAATTTTTGTTTAGTTAAGTTTGTTTTAATTTCCCTTGAGACTTCTTCCTTTATCTGTGTGTTATTTCTAAACATTTTGCTTAATATCCAAATATTTAATATTTGGGGATTTTCTAGCTATCTTTCATTTATTAATTTCTATTTAAATCTATTATGGTCTGAGAGCATACTTTGTATGATTTCTATTCCTTTAATTTTTAAAAAGTGTCTTTTGTAACTCAGAATGCAGCTTATCTTGGCAAATCTTCCATGTGAGCCTGAGAAGAATATGTGTTCTGCTGTCAGTGGATTAAGTATTCTATGAATGCAAATCAAATCCAGTTGATTAATGGTGCTTTCCTGTTCAGTTATATTATTTATTCTCTCCTGCTGGGTCTGCCAATTACTGAAAGAGGAGGGTTAGAGTCTTCAACTAAAATAGTGAATTTGTCTATTTCTCCTTCAGTTCCATCAGTTGTTTTTTTTTTTTTTTTTTTTACATCATGTGTCTAGATGCACTGTTTTTAGATACACACACATTCAGGGTTGTTATGTCTTCTTGAAGCACTGACCCCGTTATTATTATGTAAGCCCTCTATTTTTGATAATTTTTCTTGCCCCCAAATCCACTTTCTCCAAAATTAATTGACCTACTTCAGCTTTCTTTTGATTAATATTATGATGGTATCTTTTCCCAACTCTTTACTTTTAACCTATCTGTATTTTATATTTAAAGTGGGTTTCTTGTGGACAACACCTATACTTTGGTCTTGTTTTCTTTTTTTCTTAAAGATTATTTATTTATTTATTTATTTGAGAGAGAGAGAATGAGAGAGAGCACATGAGAGGGGGGAGGGTCAGAGGGCGAAGCAGACTCCCTGCTGAGCAGGGAGCCCGATGCAGGACTCGATCCCGGGACTCCAGGATCATGACCTGAGCCGAAGGCAGTCGCTTAACCAACTGAGCCACCCAGGCGTCCCTTGGTCTTGTTTTCTTATCCACTCTGACAATCTCTGTCTTTTAGGTGTATTTAGACCATTTATATTTATTATTTATTATTTTTTCCAATAGTTTTAATTGTAGTAAAATATACCTAACATAAAATTTACCATCTCAATCATTTTTAAGTGTACAGTTTAGTGATAATAAGTATGTTCATAACGTGTTACCACCACCACTGTTAATCTCCAGAACTCTTTTTATCTTGTAAAACTTAAACTTTATACCTAGTAAATAATAACTCTTCACTACTCCCATCCCCCCCCAGTCCCTGAAAACTCTTATTTTATTTCCTGTCGCTATATTAGCTATGTACCATGTATAAATGGAATCATAGTATTTGTCTTTGTATGAATGGCTTATTTCACCTAGTATAATGCCCTCAAGATTCATCCATGTTTCATTACACAACAGAACTTCCTTTTAAGGCTGAATAATATTCCATTGTATGTATATACCACATTTTACTTAATCATTTTTCCATCAGTGGGCACCTGGGTTTTTCCCACATTTTAGCTATCACGAATAATGCTGGTATAAATAGGTGTACAAATATCTGTTTGAATCCCTGCTTTCAATTCTTCTGGGTTTACATCCAGAAATGGAATGGCTGAATTATACAGCAAATCTGTTTTTAAGTTTTTGAGGAACTACCATATTGTTATCCACAGCAGCTGTGCCATTTTACATTCCTACTAACAGTGCCAAAGTGTTCCAATTTCTCCACATCCTTGCCAACACTTGTTTTCTGTTTTTTTTTTTCTTATTGTAGACATCCTAATGGGTGTAAGGTGGTATTTCATTGTAGTTTTTATTTGCATTTAATTAATGAAGTTGAGCATTTTTCATGGCTGTTTGGCCATATGTATATCTTCTTTGGAGGAATGCCTATTAAAATCCTTTGTCCGTTTTTAAATTGGGTTTTTTGTTTCTTTGTTGTTGAATTTTTGGAGTTCTCCATATACTCTAGATATTAATCACTTATCAGATATATGATTGCAAATATTTTCTGCCATTTTGTAGGTTGCTTTTTTACTCTGTTGATAGTGTCTTTTGATGCACAAATTTTTGTGAAGTCCAATTTGGTTATTTTTTATGTTTTGTTGCCAGAGCCTTTGGTGTCATAGCCAAGAAATCATTGCCAAATCCAATCTCATGAAATTTTTGGACTTTATTTTCTTTTAAGAGGTTTATAGTTTTAGGTCTTACATTTGGGTCTTTGATAGATTTGGGGTTAATTTTTGTATATGGCATTTTTGGGGGGTTCAACTTCATTCTTTTGCATGATATCTAGTTTTCTCAGCACCATTTGTTGAAAAGGCAGTTCTTTCCCCACTGAAGGGTCTTAGCACCCTTGTTAAAAAATCACTTGATCTGGGGCGCCTGGGTGGCTCAGTCGTTAAGCGTCTGCCTTCGGCTCAGGTCATGATCCCGGGGTCCTGGGATCGAGCCCCACATCAGGCTCCCCGCTCTGCGGGAAGCCTGCTTCTCCCTCTCCCACTCCCCCTGCTTGTGTTCCCTCTCTCACTGTATCTCTCTCTGTCAAATAAATAAATAAATAAATCTTAAAAAAAAAAATCACTTGATCATATATGTGAGATTTTGTTTCTGGGCTCTCTATTTTATTCTGTTGATCTCTATGTCTGTCTTTACAGCAATACTGCACGGTTTTGATTACTATAGCTTTGAACTAAGTTTTAAAATCAGTAAGTGTGGGGATGCCTGAGTGGCTCAGTCAATTAAATGTTCAACTCTTGATTTCTGCTCAGGTAATCTCAGCATCTTGAGATCAAGCCTGGCACTGGGCCCCATGATCAGCTGGGAGTCTGCTTGAGATTTTCTCTCTCCCTCTCCCTCTGCACCCCCCCATGTGCTCTCTCTCTCAAATAAATAAATAAATCTTTAAAATCAGGAAGTGTGAATCTTTTGTGTTTCTTTCATCTTTTTCAAGATTGCTTTGTCTATTCAGAGTTCTTTGAAATTCCATATAAATTTTAGAATGGGTTTTTCTATTTCTACCAAAAATATCATTGGAATTTTTGTAGGGATTACATTGAATCTGTAGATTGCTTTGCTTAATATTGACATCTTAACAATGTTAATTCTCCTAATCTTGCTTTTCTTTTCAGATTATGTTATTTTGTCTTTTAGCATGGCAGTGTTTAGCGTAAGGTTTTATGTTTATCTTGCTAAGACTTACATTGTATTTACTCTTTGCTGTACTTACAGGTATCAGAGGCTAAAATTTCCTCATGTATTCTTGTTTTTGTCTCCTCTGTTGTCTTTGGGTTTCCATAGAGGCTTCTTCTTAAATAGGGCCGAGGCTTGCAGTTCTTTCAGTTGCATTCTTGTTATTATACAGAAGTATTGATGTGATGGTAAGATATGAGGGAGGGAGGGAAAACATTCTATAATCCTATGATTAGGTTTCAGCCTTATAGTTAGCCTGTGACCCTGGGCTGTGACCTTCACAAATGTTTCTCAGCTTTCTTTTTAACTTCTTAGTCAGACAGAAAGGCTAACAGGAGCTGGAGTTGGATATTTCCATTTTTTTAAGGAGAACAGAACATTCAGCACATATTTCAAAATGATTAATGTTCCCTTTCCCTTGCCAAAACAACAGGGAATTTTCTGTAATCTTCAAAGTGAGAACCCGGCAGGACTCCTAGAGGAATGACTCATGAAAATGTGCACCCTAACCTCCCTGCAACAAGCCTGGGCCCCAGGAGATTTTACCTCACCAGCTAGTTTGTGTTCAGTCTCCAGTAATTAGTCAATTTCCCTTTGAGTATTCTTAACACTTGCTGGCTCCAGTTGTGGTTTTTGCTCCCAATACACTGTGGTCTTCTGTGTCCACCTGTCTTTTTACCTTTTGGAGTAGCAATTTGCCCACTGACTTTAATTCTCTGATAGGTCTAAGAAGAGTTCCTGCTTTTCAGTTTGTTTAGATTTATCTTATTCTGATGATGGGAGTAATGACTTCCAAGCTCTTTATGTGTTGCATGGGGGACCACAGAGGCCAGCATTATTTTTCTCAATGTTTGATAATATCACTGATCTAGTTCAACATCTTTTCATGGAAGACCAAATTGTGAACAAAAGAGGTTATGTCAGTTGCCCAAGGTTGCATAAAAATCTGATAACTAAAAAAGCATGTCTCTAGACTTAGTTTTCAATATGTCAGTGATGAACAATGTGAACAAAAATTAAGAAAACATTTCCATTTACAATAGCAACCCAAAGAAGGAAATACCTAGGAATAAATTTAACTAAGGAGGTAAGAAACTTGTACACTTAAAACTATAAAGTATTTGTTAAAGAAATTAAAGAAGACCTAAATAAATGGAAAGACATCCCGATGTCATGGATTGGAAGACGTAAGTCCATTCCAAGTGTACAATCCAGTGTGATTTTTAGTTACTTTACCAAGTGGTGCAATCATCATTATAAATAAGTTTTAGAATATTTTCATTCCTCTAATATGATTGTTCATGCCCATTTATAGTCAATCCCTTACCAAAGTGGTCTACAGATTCAACTAATTGATTGATTGATTGATTCCCAATCAAAATTATGACTTCTTTTTTCAGAAATAGAAAAAACAATTCTCAAATTCACATGGAATTTTAAGCGACTTTTAATAGCCAAAACAATCTTGAAAAAGAACACAGTTGGAAGAGCCATGCATTCTGAATTCAAAACTTACTACAAAGTTACAGTAATTTAAAAAATGTGGGACTCGCATGAGAACAGACAGATATATGGATGAACAAAGTGTGATATATACATGCAATGGGACATTATTCAGCCAGATAAATGAATGAAGTTCTGATACAACATGGATGAATTTTGAAAACATTATGCTAAGTGAAATAAGCCAGACAGAAAAGTACAAATATTGTAAGATTCCACCTACATGAAATACGTAGAATATGCAAATTTATAGAGGCATAAAGTAGAATAGAGGTTACCAAGAGCTGGGGAAAGAGAGAAGGGGAGCTATTGCTTCATGGGTACAGAGTTTCTATCTAGGGTGATGAAAAATTTTGTAAATAGATAATGGTGCTGGTTGCATAACATTGTGAATTTAATTTATAGTACTGAATTGTACACTCCCCCTTCCTTCTTCTTCTACCTCCTCCTTCTCTTCCTTCTTCTCTTTCCCCACTTCCTCTTCCCCTTGTCTACCTTCTTCTAACAGCTTTAATGAGGTGTATTTTTCATATCATAAAATTCATCCATTCCAAGTGTACAATTCAGTGATTTTTAGTAACTTTACCAAGTGGTGCAATCATCACAATAAATAAGTTTTAGAATATTTTCATTCCTCTAATATGATTGTTCATGCCCATTTATAGTCAATCCCTGCCCCCTCACCTGCCCAGTTCCTGTCCCCAGGCCCGGGCAACCAACCTATTTTCTATCTCTATAGATTTTTATTTTTCTGGATATTTGAAATGTAAGTGTACAATATGTGGTCGCTGTGTCTAACTTCTTTCACCTCAGATACTATATATGATGTTGCTCCATAACATAGCATGTGTCACTAGTTTGTTTCTTTTTATTATTGAATACTATTCCAACTATTCCATTGTAAGTCATACTACATTATATTTCCCCATTCAATAGTTGATGAACATTTTGATTGTTTTCAGTTTTGGCTATTGTGAACAATGCTGCTATGAACAGTCATGTGCAAGTATTTGTTGTGTATATGCTTGTTGTGTATATGGGTATGGACCTAGAAGTAGATTGCTGGGTCATATGAAGTTTTTATGTTTAACTTCTTAAGACACTGTCAAATTGTTTTACAATCTTGCTTTACCACTTATGATTCAACCAGCAACATATAAAGTTATCATTTCTTCACATTGTAGCCATCATATGTTATTATATATGTTATTCATTATAGCCATTGTAGTATGAGTGAGGTGATATTTCATTGTGGTTTTAGCTTTCATTTCCCTAATGACTAATAATATCGAGCATCTTTTTTGTGCACTTATTAAGCATTTGTGTATCTTTGGATAAATGTTCATATTTTTGCCCACCTTTTGACTGGGTTGTTTGTCTTCTTACTATTGAGTTGTAGGCATTCTTTGTAAATTCTGGATATAAGTCTTTCATCAGGTGTGTGTTTTGCAAATATTTATGAGTTGTTCAATGAGAAGATTTTGAAGGCCACTGAGTGTGAGCTAACATGGTGGGAAACACTAGAACATGGGACATCACACACTATGGCATCCACAGATCTTTTCTCACAAACAGCATTTCTTCTAATAGTGTGTAGATATGTCAAAAATCAAGTTGCTTTTATTAGTAAGCAGAGCCAGTGAGAGTCTCTGGGATGTCAGGAAATGATGCTGACATTGTTCCTTGCTAGATTTCAAGGTGGTGGGGGGAGGAGGGAAGTGACTTCTTGTATCATTTGGCAACAAAACAAGCTCTCAAAGAAACCTTCCAGCAGGTTACAAATAATTTTGATAATACAGGAAAAAATGGCTTTGAATACACATGGACAATTTCTTTCTTTCTTTCTTTCTTTCTTTTTTCTTTTTTGCAATGCTATTCTTTCTTTCTTTCTTTTTTTTTTTTTTTTTTGAGGGAGAAGCCTGCTTTTTTACAGCAGTGTAAAGTCAATGAAGTATACTACTTTGAGTTTCCCCACATATATATTATTTTAATTTTTTTGGAATGTTAGAATACAACACCAACTGCATTACATAATAGTTACTGAAGGCAAGTCAGGCTAAAACAAGGGTAAAGTTTTATGGCTAAAAATATTCAGAGCAGCAACTTTTAAAAGATGATTTTATTAAATCAAATCATTGCACTTGGTCATTTTATTGCTACAGCAAAACAAGGCCATTAAGTTTTTAATGCTTCTCATTTCTGATTTTAACTGATTGTCTTATTCTGTTCATACATTTCAAGTTAAATGCAAGCACAAAATGTTTACCAACAACTCAAGAGAGCACTTGTTTTTTTTTTTCCCCCCAGTGATCACAGTAAAGCATAAAAAAGAGAACCCTCATTCTCTTACTATCTTCAGACTTAAATTTTGTAAAGAGGTAACTGCTTTATAGTAAGACCAACCACTAAAGCTTGGTGGTCACACACACACACACACACACACTACTTCTAATATTGAAATACAAGTAGGAAAATCAGTAATATTATGTGTTTCAAAGAATAGCAAACCTGAAAAATACATTCACTAATAATTTGGCAATGGACTCTTTATTTCTTATTTGTATTTTATCAAAGTCTCCTGAAGTACACAGCCTGTAGGTGTCCAGAGCACAGGTGTGCAGACCTGCCTGCTATATGCTTTCTTTGGAACAAGTCTTCAACATCCATCAATGTATTTCAAAATCATGACTTTCTTCAATGACTCTGACCTTCTTTGAAAACACTTGTCTTTTGGTGAAAACAATATTTTTCAATATGTGAAAAAGGAGAATATAATCAATTATGTGAAATAAATAACCAATACACCCTGGCTTTTGGAAAGTGAACAAATATCAGTGCTAACACAATGCTTGGAACTTTCCTTGTAGTAATGCAATCCTTATTTCCTTTATTGAGTGTGTAGCTATGGGCAGATATTCCACAGTGTTCTTCTTTTTTTCACTTTGTGTGAGTTTGCCACCCAAAATAACCTAAAAAAGAATGGCATCCTAGATACAATTAGTATCCTCATAGAAAAGCATCCTGATGTAAACACCATCCTAAATTTCTACCTAAATTGTAAGCCTGATACATGACTTTCCCATTTTTGTAAGTTTATGTCCCTACTTGCTTTGGCCATCCCTCTTTTCAGTGGGAACATCCCACAGAGAAATATATATGAGACTAAAATCTCAGAGAAACCTTGTGGAATCCAAAAAGATGACCCACGCAAATGTTTTAGCTCTTCAGGGATCTAGGCAATTAAAAGCATGAGGTCAATACAATTCTATTCCATTGGTAAAATTTCTATTGTCTTGTGTGAAATTTATAGATTCATTCTTCTTTCCTCACTGGAAAACTTTAAACCTGTATTGGAGTAGGGAGGTAGGCATGTGCCCCAACATCATGCCATGTGAAAGCTTCACATTTCAGAGAGGGAAAAATAGTTGTAATTGTTTAAATTGCAATCATATTGTTAAGTATACATGAAAACAATTAGGTTTGTTGAGACACAAAATTCCGGTCATTATTTTATTTTATTTATTGCTCTGGGACAATATAAGATCTTCGTTTTTTTTGAAAGATAGAAAATAAAAACAAAGACACTCTAGGCATGAACCAGCAGACCTACTCTTGCTCAAATTACCACCACACACTACCCTCCCTTTGTGGCCTTCCCATTTCTTTCTCTCTCTCATCATTGATCTACAACTAGTACACGCAGAAGTCCCTTGAAACAGGATTCTCATGAAAATCAAATCAAGATGGAATAGAAAAAATGGTAGAGATTATTCATATTTCTGGCCTGAATTCTTTTAGGTCTTTGGCATTTCTCTTCTTAAAAGAACTCAAAATAACTTCTAGATACTGATTTGCACCAACAATACCCATGTGAAGAATAGTAGAGGTAATTAACCACCCAGTATTAAATCCAGGAATACTGAATCAGAGAAAAAAAAAATACCATTACACCTGACTTTAAGTTAAAGGTGGGTTCTCAAAAACTCGTTTATTATGGTTTAATAAACTGAATGCTTTGAAATATATGAAGAGTCGTGTGTATTTAGAAGCAGGCTGTGGTGGATGATAAGGAGGGATCAAGTACAGTATGTCAGTGTTGATAACTGCATTCTGATAGGTCTGTTCTGTGAGTCTGGAATTTAGTATGTGCTGCTTGGACTCCTAGCATGGCTGTTCCTTTCTGTGCCAGAGGGGGTGCTCTTCCCATCCAAGGTGGAGGCAGAGGGGACGAATGTCAAGGGAAATAGGCTTGAAGGTCACATAACTTGAGAGTCCTCTGATGGCATCTTGTCCTCCCCATCTAGTGATCCACAAAGAGTTAGACCCAATAGATGATGGAAGAGACAGCATCATCCTCTTGAAATCTTCCCCAACTTGAGACCTTTTTGGAGACCCACCAAGCTGAAAGGAGAGTTTGATAAACATCTCAAAGCAGGACCACATTTTGCCTTTATGGAACTAACATATTCCCTCATGCTCCACCCTGTGGAAGAGATGTTCTCAGATTCATGGGCTTTTGGATGCCACATGTCTAGGCCCATATCTACAGCTAAATCTGTATTATTATCTATATCTCTATCTACTCCCTCTTTTCTGACATGGGTTTCCTAGATCTCCTCAGTCCTTCCCTCAAGGAGCTTCTTCATATCCCATGACTCTACTTCCCTCTCTCAGTCACCTCCTCTGCTCCTCCTAAGAGAAAAGAACCATAAATCCTGGGCCCCTTAATGTAGCTTAAAAACCTTACCTGTTCAGAATTTGGCCTCAGGTTAATGGAGACTTTCTTTTATCTAGATTTTTCTGGTACCAGATAGGACAGGGGTAGGATAAAGGAAATGATGATGCTTTGATTCATGTTCTATTTATTTACTAGAGAGATCTGTAGGTGGCTCACCTAAGATCTCAGGTTAATTTTCTTGCCCCTCGGGTTTATTTTCTTCCTAGGAAAATAGACGAATTCATGGGACTTAATTAACATAATTTTGCACGAACTCCTTTAATTAAATCACTTCTTGGGAAATAGTTACTAAGCACTTGTCTCCTCCCTGAGTTTATTCATGCTATAAGAGCCTTCCATGTTGCAGATAATATCTCTCACTTATCTAGAATGAATGGATTCTCACTGATAAAATGTCCACATATTTGGGTTGTGGAGGTGGGGAATGGTTCTTAGTTTGTCCTTTTGCATATGTAATGCCATGACCCACTTCAACTACTTATTTTTTTTTTTTAAGATTTTGTTTATTTATTTGACAGAGAGAGACACAGAGAGAGAAGGAACGCAAGCAGGGGCAGAGGGAGAGGGAGAAGCAGGCTTCCCTCTGAGCAGGGAGCCCGATGCGGGGCTCGATCCCAGGACCCTGGGATCATGACCTGAGCCGAAGGCAGACGCTCAATGACTAAGCCACCCAGGCACCCCCCACTTCAACTACTTAGAGTATAACGGGTCACGTTGTTTTAAAGTTTTCAAATTAGCTCCTTGTGAACTCCCAAGTTCAGATGAGCAGAAAGTTGAACCTCTCCAAGGACCAATCATCTGCTTAAAATGTCAAGGACTTAGTCTGCAGGGACCAGTTCTGTTCACAATCCTTTATCTAGAGATACATGCAGAAGTTAATCAGTTTGCTATCAGGGCCCTATTGTCCTAGGTCCTGGTTGCCCTTATTATGGCGCTCTGAGGAAGGCACTGGTGATGCAGAGAGCTGCAGAAAACACAAGAATTCCTTGTGAACAGGTGATCCTTTCTCCTTCTTGTTCTGCTTGGCCAGGTGTGCACCATCTAGGACTCCTTGGTTACAGCCTTTCAGGTGATATTTGTATGCCTAGCCAACTCCATGGGCATTGTTGCTGGACTACCCACCTTCATGTCTTCCTCACTCACTGGGCTCTAGCATCCTTCCTTTTTTTCCTATTCCTTGAACCCATAAGGCTTATTTTCTCCTTAGAATATCTGCATAAACAATTCTGCCTGGAAAGGTTTTGTCCCTCAGATTTGTATTGCTGGCTCATTATCACTGAGATCTCTGATGTTAAGCATGGCAACACTCTCTATTAATTCTTTGCATCTGTTACCATCTGATATGTGTGTTTGTTTGTTGTTTGCTGTCTACTCCCCCAGTAGAAGGTAAGCTCCTAAGGAGCCCCTGTCATAATCTGATCTTTTAATTTTTTTAATTTTTTAATTTTTTTAAAAGATTTTATTTATGTATTTGACAGAGAGAGACATAGCAAGAGAGGGAACACAAGCAGGGGGAGTGGGAGAGAGAGAAGCAGGCTTTCTGCCGAGCAGGGAGCCCGATGTGGGGCTCGATCCCAGGACCCTGGGATCATGACCTGAGCCAAAGGCAGACGCTTAATGACTGAGCCACCCCAATAATCTGATCTTTTTAAATTCTGTGTTCTCAGTTCATAGAACAGTGCCTGGTATGTAATAGGCAAATATTAGCCATTTTTGAAAAAACAAAACAACAACAACAACAAAAACAGCTGAGAGTTAAAAGAGGAGGTAGAAAATTTGCAGAATTATACTTACAAGAAGATAATTTTTAATAATTTCTCTAAATAAATTTTCTTTCTTTCCTCTATTTCCCTGTCACCTCTTTCCCAGGGCAGAGGCAGAGGGAGAGAGAGAATCATAAGCAGGCTCCAAGCCCAGGCCCAGCACAGAGACGAACAGGGGGCTCGATCTCATGACCCTGAGATCATGACCTGAGTGGAAATCAATAGTGGGACGCTTAACTGACTGAGCCACCCAGGCACCCCAAAACTCACTTGATTTTTCAACCTTTTATTTCCTTCTTTGCTACAGTGTTTCAGATATACTAAATGTTACAGATAATAATATAAATGCATCCATGTTCTCACTAGCTAGCTTAAAAAACCAGCATGACACAGAGTACAATCTGAAATTCCATGCCCACCACTTCCCAGTCCCATTTCTCTGTTTTATTTTTCCCTTTTTTTGTTTTTTTTTCCAAAGATAATCATAATTGGTATTTTAACATTCCATGCCTTTTTACTTTTATTACCTAAGACTATAACTATATCCACAAACAATATATAGTATTGATTTGCATGTATTCAAATTTCATAAACATGATAGCATATTATACGTTATGCTCTGAAATTTGGCTTTTTCCTCATTATGCTTGTAAGATTTATCTGTGCCCGCATATGTAGCTCTACTTCATTTTTTCCCTGATAATTAAAAATCATGAGTTTCCACAACAGAATAGTCCATCAAATAACAACTATAATGACTGCTACATGATGGCGCATCATTATGACATTTCTGAATGCCGGCTATGAGATTGTGAAAGCTTCCAGAGAGAGAAATTAGGTCATTTGGTGTGATGGACATTTGTTTGTCTTTAAATCCATTCCCTCTCTTCTGGGCTTAGGGGGCAGAAAACCTGCGAACTATGATTTTTGACTCCCTGACAGCTGGGTTCTGTCACAATGTTTTGCAAAAGAAGACACTGGCCCAAGATTGGAAGGTGGAAGGAATAGAATAACCATCTACTTCTAGCCCCAGCCCCAGCGGTGCCTTTTGATAGCTCCCTCCCGCGGAAGCTGTGTGGCCCCGCCAGCGATGCAGAGATAGGGCAGACTTGGGTCCAGCAGGGATTGTGGTACCTTCCTCATTTGCATAAAGCCCAGCCCTCTTTGGAGGCTCCAGGAATTCCCTTCTCCCCTTGGCTTCCCCACCCCTTCAGTCTCCTAGCAACCAAATTGCCTGCATTCAATACATCTCTGTGTTCTGACTCTCCCCTGACAGATAATGCTTTTGCTTGGTTTCAGCCATAGGACCGAAAGGGGTTTTCAACAATTCTCCCACAGTAAACTCCTAGAAATGCTGGATGAAATATAACCTGCCTTTCAAACGAGTTAGTAAAAAGGGATGGAAGGGGATGACTCACACGCCAAAAACAAGGTGAGAAAAGAAATTTTAAAAAGTCCAAAAGGGGCGCCCGGGTGGCTCAGTTGGTTAAGCGACTGCCTTTGGCTCAGGTCATGATCCTGGAGTCCCTGGATCGAGTCCCGCATCGGGCTCCCTGCTCAGCAGGGAGTCTGCTTCGTCCTCTGACCCTATCCCCTCTCATGTGTTCTCTCTCTCTCATTCTCTCTCTCTCAAATAAATAAATAAAATCTTTAAAAAAAAAAAAGTCCAAATAAACCGGGGCACCTGGGTGGCTCAGTTGGTTAAGCGACTGCCTTCGGCTCAGGTCATGATCCTGGAGTCCTGGGATCGAGTCCCACATCGGGCTCCCTGCTCGGCAGCAGGGGGTCTGCTTCTCCCTCTGACCCTCTTCCCTCTCACGCTGTCTCTCATTCTCTCTCTCAAATAAATAATAAAAAATCTTAAAAAAAAAAAGTCCAAATAAACCAAGTGCTAGTGAGGATTTGGAGTAACTGAGTGGATATTAGGTACTGGCAGGAGTATAATTTAATACAACTACATTGGAAAGCACTTAGCAATGGCTAGTAAAGTTGAAAGCAAAGCATTTCCTCAGAACCTTGCAATAATACTTCTCCCCCTCCCTCTCCCTCTCCTTCTTCTTCTTCTTCTTGAGAGAGACAGAGTTGAGGGGGAGGGGCAGGGGAAAAGGGAGAGAGAGAATCTCAGTCAGGCTCCATGCTCAGTCAGGCTTGACCTCCTGACCTTGAGATCATGACCTGAGCCGAAATCAAGAGTTGGATACTTAACCGACTGAGCCACCCAGGTGACCCTGCAATTCTGGATATATATTCCCTAGAGAAATTGTCTCATAGGTGCCCCAAAAGAAATGTACAATAGGGCGCCTGGGTGGCTCAGTTGGTTAAGTGACTGCCTTCGGCTCAGGTCATGATCCTGGAGTCCCGGGATCGAGTCCCGCATCGGGCTCCCTGCTCGGCAGGGAGTCTGCTTCTCCCTCTGACCCTCCTCCCTCTCATGCTCTCTGTCTCTCATTCTCTCTGTCTCAAATAAATAAATAAAATCTTAAAAAAAAAAAAAAGAAATGTACAATAAAGATCATAGCAGCATTATTTTAAAATAGTTAAACCTGGTATATCTGTCAACAGGAGAATTGATTAAAAAATTGTCCTATAGTCGTGGATGGAACTGGAGGGTGTTATGCTGAGTGAAATAAGTCAATCAGAGAAAGACATGTATTATATGACCTCACTGATATGAGGAATTCTTAATCTCCGGAAACAAACTGAGGGTTGCTGGTGTGGTGGGGTTTGGGAGGGATGGGGTGGCTGGGTGATAGACACTGGGGAGGGTATGTGCTATGGTGAGCTCTGTGAATTGTGCAAGACTGTTGAATCACAGATCTGTACCTCTGAAACAAATAATGCAATATATGTTAAGAAAAAAAAAAAAAAAGAAGAAGATAGCAGGAGGGGAAGAATGAAGGGGGGGAAATCGGAGGGGGAGATGAACCATGAGAGACCATGGACTCTGAAAAACAAACTGAGAGTTCTAGAGGGGAGGTGGGTGGGAGGATGGGTTAGCCTGGTGATGGGTATTAAAGAGGGCACATTCTGCATCGAGCACTGGGTGTTATGCACCAACAATGAATCATGGAACACTACATCAAAAACTAATGATGTAATGTATGGTGATTAACATAACAATAAAAAATAAATAAAAGAAACTGTCCTATAGTAAGGAAGACAATACAAATTTGAAGTGTCTGCCTCTAACTCAGGTCATGATCCCAGGGTCCTGGGATCATGCCCTGCGTCAGGCTCCCTGCTCAGTGGGGAGTCTGCTTCTCCCTCTCCTCCCCTACTTGTGCTGTCTGGCTATCTCTGATCTCTCTCTCTTTCAAATAAATAAATAAAATCTTAAAAAAAAATTTTTTTTTAAATGTTATCCCAAGTGAAAAAAAATATTTGCAAAAGCTAGTGATAATTATATTTTTATGTAAAATTTTAAATCATGCAAAATAATGCTATATGTTATATATGAATATATGGATATATAGTAAAAGTATGCATACATGTAAAACAGGCATATAAACTCTAGATACCAAATTCAATTCAAGATGCTGACTAACTCTGTGGGGAAGCAAGAACAGTTGGATAGGTTAGAGGGAGGCACATGGGGAGAAGAAAAAAGAAAATGTAATCATACTCAAAGCAAACAAAATTGTATTATATTTTCTTCAAAAATATAATCAACATTAATACAAAAATCAAAAAAATCAAAGTGTTCTTTCCTTTTACAATAGCTTCTTGTTTCTATTAGAAAGAAAAGAGAAATACAAATAGTACTATCAAAATTTAAAACTAAAATTATAAAAAGCTGAAATGTTTTCTTACTTTTTGAAAAATTAATCAAATATTATGCAATGTATTTATAAAAATAAAACTTTTCCCAATTCTAGAGCTCAATGCTCCTCTCTTTCTCAATGTCAGAAAAGGCCTCACACTTCACTTACACCTAATCTGTATTCACAGTTATTCACATTCAAGCTTCATACAAATTTGTTTAATGCTGCAAAATGGTCCTTAGCATTAACAGAAACTGTTGTGAACACCTTTTTAATTTCTACACAAATTCACTCTGGAAACACAAGTTGGAACAGAGAGAAAGGCTGAAAACTACAAGATGGGATTTATAGGGAAAAGATATGCAAAACCCTACTGCATTCGTTTTATCTGAGAGTAAAATAGTGACAAGTTAATGAATTCGTGTGTTCACTTTCCCAACTGATTTTGCCATTCAAAACGCTTCCCTCACTCCCAAGCCATGTGCATCCTCATTTTGGCTCTTCATAACCTGCAAACCTGCACCCCTTGGGACCAATGGCCTTTTGCAAGGGGTCAGAAGGCAAGTGGTATGGCCTCCAGGGATGTTAGTCACCAGTAAAGCCTTCAGGAGACAGGTCATGCTGTATCCAATTCCAAGTGACAGACGCACTTGTGTGTTCTTTAATAAAAGTATTTCTTTCTTTTGTGATTTGTGGGCCTAAAGCAAGGGGTCCAATATACGGGCTCCTATTGCCTGGATCTAAAGGTGCTGTTAAAAATAGCTTAAAATCAGCACAATGATGGGGTGCCTGGGTGGCTCAGTTGGTTGGGCGTCTGCCTTCGGCTCAGGTTATGATCTCAGGGTCCAGGTCATGATCTCAGGGTCCTGGGATCGAGCCCTGCATCAGACTCCCTGCTCAGCGGGGAATCTGCTTCTCCCTTTCCCTCTGCTCCTCCCCTTACGCGTGCTCTCTTTCTCTTTCCTCACTCAGTAAATAAATAAATAAATAAAATCTTTAAAAAATGGACAAGGATATCCATTTGATTTCCAAAATCTTGGAAGATAGTCACAAGTCTTGAGCTGGTCAATCAATCTGGTATTTTTCCATGCAGATTAAGCAAGTGAAAAGACTAAGTCAATTTTTAAACATGAAAATGAAAGAAATAATGTTGAAATAATAATGGGTATTTTCCCCAAAAGATTATTATTATTATTATTTTTTAAAGACTGTTTTCTTTTCTTCTTTTTTTTTTAAAGATTTTATTTATTTATTTGACAGAGAGAGGCAGCGAGAGAAGGAACACAAGCAGGGGGGGTGGGAGAGGGAGAAGCAGGCTTCCCGCGGAGCAGGTAGCCCAATGCGGGGCTCGATCCCCGGACCCTAGGATCATGACCTGAGCCGAAGGCAGACGCTTAACGACTGAGCCACCCAGGGGCGCCAAAAGATTATTATTTTTTAAATCCCATTTTTAAGCGAGAGGCAATCTCAAATAACAGCATGCCTCGAGGATTCTGATAAGGGTTTAGAGCACCATCCCTTGGTATTTAGCCCTTGGACCCATCCCTGTGATGTTGTCGTCCTTTGGAGTTCAGTGGTTTTGCTACTTGTGGTCAGTAGAACTGAAATTCAAATCGGAGCTGTGTGATTTTAAAATCCTTTCTCTTCACCACTGTCGAGTTGTGGGTCCCTAAGGATACATAATTTTTACTGTAAAACATTGGGAATGTACTAAAACGCCCCTGAGTTGTACACTTCAAAATGGTTAATTTCATATTATGTGAATTTCACCTTAATGGGGGGAAAAAAAAAACAAAAAACAAATACATGATTTTAATTTTCTTTCACTCTAAAGCGAATCCTGCACTTACATTATCTCCGTGCTAAACCATTATGTCTGCCATGGAATTGCACTTTGGGACCCCTGTAATAAAATGAGATGGCATTTTTACACAATTTTATTGATCTTATGCAAGCTGGAATTGTAAAAAAAAAAAAAAGCAGTTTATATGTGCAAATATGTGTGCACTCCTATTCACATATATACAGGCACATTTATGCTTTGTGGTTGTATGTATGATGGTGGGATTGACGATGGGGATGGGGGAGGAATTAGATTGGAATGGAATATGCATGTATGGAAGTTCTTGGAAGTGGCATCTTCCTGGGAGGGACCACATTCACCCAGTTATGCTCATAAGTGGTCACTGACACATTTCAGTGCTTTCTGATGTTGCTAGTAGCTCCAGGTTCCAGGCTTGGGGCTCTGAGATCAGCTCTGGCGTGGTGGCTAAGTAAGGGGACAGGACTAATGTGCCCTATGGGGGATGGTGATGGACAGACCGGCGAAAGCAACAAATTTGACCCCCAGCAAAACCACCTAAGACATGCAGTGAGTCTCCCCTTTTGGAAAGTGTTTGGCAGTTGAGGAGTATGCTCTTTGGCATTTGATGACAAAGCACAGAGTAGCGATCTCCTTAATGAATTTAATGTCGGTGTCCAGTATATTATAATTTCACTGGGTTCTTTTCTTTCTTTCTTTCTTTCTTTCTTTCTTTCTTTCTTTCTTTCTTTCTTTCTTTCTTTCTTTCTTTCTTTCTTTCTTTCTTCTTTTGATTTTATTTATTGAGAGAGAGCAGACAGAGCATGAGCAGGGGTGAGGGGCAGAGGGAGAGGGACAAGCAGACTCCTGGCTGAGCAGAGACCCTGATGCAGGGCTTGATCCCAGGACCCTGAGATCATGACCTGGGCTGAAGGTGGATGCTTAACCATCTGAGCCACCCAGGCACCCCTCATTGGGTTGTTTCAAATATATCCTGGGACATCCTAAAGTAGTATATGCAGTGAGGCATCTTATTTTCTCTACCTAATTTGATTCATTTGCCATTTCAACTGATAGTTTATTGGGCACCTATTATACACTAAATACTCGGGTGAGATGAAAAAAATGAGTAAGAATTGCACTATATATGGAGCAGGTGGGTGCTTGTTCTTTATCACACAAAGCAATCCTTTCTCAGATACTCCAAAAGCTGGAATTATTTAAAAAAATAGCTGTCTTAACATATAGTGCATTATTTGTTTCAGAGGTACTGATCTGAGATTCAACAGTCTTGCACAATTCACAGCGCTTACCAGAGCACATACCCTCCCCTGTGTCCATCACCCAGTCACCCCATCCCTCCCACCCCACCCTCCACTCCAGCAACCCTCAGTTTGTTTCCTGCGATTAAAAAAAGAAGAAGAAGGTAGCAGGAGGGGAAGAATGAAGCAGGGGAAATCGGAGGGGTAGACGAACCATGAGAGACGATGGACTCTGAAAAACAAACTGAGGGTTCTAGAGGGGAGGGGGGTGAGAGGATGGGTTAGCCTGGTGGTGGGTATTGAGGAGGGCACGTTCTGCATGGAGCACTGGGTGTTATGCACAAACAATGAATCATGGAACACTTCATCTAAAACTAATGATGTAATGTATGGGGATTAACATAAGAATAAAAAAATAGCTGTCATGTGTAAAATAACATAACTCAAATATATGAACTAATTTTCCTGATAGAAAATAAAATCCGTGTATACCAGTGCAAACATCTTATCCCACATAATTCACATGGGCATAATAAAGCCTTTGGCTCTTTAGCACAGATGACATAGTACTAAATATCCAACTATGGACTAGTAGGGAAGAGCTTCTCAGTACTGAACGCAGGTAGCATTTGGCTGACTCCTAAAATTAACGCACAAACAGGGAATGACTGGGATCTGTGGGTACCATGCTTATTCTCTTCAGTGAGCTAGAGCTCACATTTCCTTGTGGCCAACTCCTCCATAAGTAGACTTAGTCCTACCCTTTTAACACTGAAGTTTGATCATGTGATTTTGCTTTTTAAATTCCCGTGTTAAATATTTAAACACAGAAGAACACACATGTATTGCATGTTTATCGAACACAATGGAAGTCCATACTAAATTTCCTCTGGGCGCAGTTTTAATCTGATGATATTTAGGGCTCAGCTAAAATACTTAGTGGCACTTGCAAGCCAATTCCCTTTTTTGTCAAGGCGCTAGATTTTATTTTATTTTTTAAATTTTTTTGTTTGTTTGTTTTATTTATTCATGAGAGTCAGAGAGAGATAGAGAGAGGCAGCGGCAGAGGGAGAAGCAGGCTCCCCGCCTAGCAGGGAGCCCGATGTGGGACTCGATCCCAGGACTCTGGGATCATGACCTGAGCCGAAGGCAGACGCTTAACCATCTGAGCCACCCAGGCGTCCCAAGGCGCTGGATTTTAATTTCCCAGTTCTGACAAGAGAGAGAGTGGCTCAGTCACCTGATGGTTTGGGGGTTCATTTTTTCCAGTTGGCTGCAGAGTGAAGAAGAACGACAGCCACTTGAGGTCCCCTGGCATGCACAGGAACAGCAGACCACTCCTCCCAATTATGGCTCCTTGAGGATGCCATCAATATGCACCAGCGGTTTCTCTCTCTCTCTCTCTCTCTCTTTTTTTTTTCTTTTTTAGCCAGGAGCAAATGAATATATTATCTGTCAGCAGCAAGACATGGGGCAAATGGATCTAGGAGTCGTGGGTGATTGGGATTCCACGCGTGCGTGGGGGGTGTGACTATACTTCAGAACTCATTTTCACTGATTCTGACATACAGGATGGTCCTCGGAGACCTGTCAATCAAACCGCAGCATGCTCTGCAGAAGAATTAGATTACTCATGCTCAGGCAGAGGGGGTGATGGCAATTTAGAATGGCCCCTTAAATACCAATTACACTTGTATTTACTAAGCAAATTAAACTCACGTGAAGGACATTGTTCACAGTGGCTGCCTGGGCTATGTATGAACGGGGTTCTTCACTGCTGTTTGGAAACTCATGAAGACAGACACAAATACACACACGCAGCGTGTACAGCTTTTCTCTCCTTTTGAAATTTAATTTCAATAACCCTGAGCTCTATATATTTATTTTAGTAGTGAGACTTATCGTTTTACTATTATTGCAATATGACGAGGTTTGCAAATCCACTATCTGAATCCCTATTATCTGTATCCAACTACCTATTATAAGCGAGAAATTTGCAGGTGGATTCTCTTTGTCAGAGCAGAAGCTGGGCGAGGCTCCCTTTGCTCACCGTAGGGATGTATTTCTGGGCTCTGCATTTCATTCACAGTGTTTGCATAGTTACTGAAGACAACAGATGTGTCAAAATCCATCCGATGAGCCCACTGCAGTTATGTGCAGGCTTGCCAGTAAAATCTATTTTTATTTTTTAAAATAAAAATTAGCAAATCCTGTGTAATGAAAAATTATATATCAAAGGGGCAATGAAATCTCACTGGAGAGCAAGGTGAATAGCTCTGGAGCTTTTTAAAGAAACCAGAGAGGCACATAACAATTCTTGGCTGGAAAGAGGCCTGGTACATGGGGAGGTCGAGTATTTCCCAGCACCTCATGGAGGGCTTTTCACAGCTCTGGATAATGAAAGAGGCTTGCTGGGATAAGATTTCCCTTCTTGTAATGACATGACATTGCTAGGCTCTTTGAAACTCCCTGGGTATGTTCCGGAATGCTAATTGAGCATTTGGATCCCCATCTAGTGGGGTGTTCATTTGGATTTACTTGTTGCAGCCCAGTGGCAAATTCTGCCTGATTTTTGTGATCAGCGAGGGATCGTGGAGGATTTCTCGGATTTACAACTCCCCAGACCATACCCTTGCAGCTCAGGACCAAACTATCTTCATGTTTCCACATTCTGATATCTTTCGTTATATAATCAGCCTAGATTTGTTTATCCAGCATTCTGTCATCCAGAAAACTCTGTTAAGTTTTGCATCTGTTCTTGGCTGCTATTGGGATAATTGATGTTCATAATAATGACCCTGAAGCAATTCAGGTGCCTTTTGAATCATGCCGGATTACATTCTGTTTTGTAGGGAAGGGAGTGAGGGAGTCTCTGGGGTCCTGAGGAGTACATGGTTTGAGAGTCACAGCCGTGTCTAGCAGGGGACAGAAAAAGAAGGTTGCTCACTCACATCTCTCCATCCTTTATGCATGCATCTAGCACTCATTTTCTGAACGTGTGTACCAGCCAGAGACTCTGCTAGGCACCAGAAATGGGCTCAACTCAGTCCGTGTCTCTAAAAGGTCCTTGGGACGGGGAAGGGATAGGCTAATGGTTGTGAAACAGAGGACATGAGTCACAGCCTGGTTTTGGAGCTCACAGATATGGGCACCTCAACTGGCAGAGCCCACAGGGAGGTCAGGTCGGGCTTCCTTGTGGGGATAGTGCTTGAAGTGATGGTAAAACCTGAATGGGGTTGGATGAGATGAAGCGTAGTGGGCAGAGGGGAGAGGATGAGTAAAAGCCCACGGCCCTGACACAACACAATGTCTACTGGGAACTGTGAGCAGTTCAGTGTCATCGGGAGACAATGTGCAAGAGGAAGACACTGGAGCTTTGGAGGGGGCAGTTCACGCAGGTCCTGGCATCACATAAAGATGTTGCATTTCTTTCTTTCTTTTTGTTTTAAAAGATTTTATTTATTTATTTGAGAGAGAGAGAGCACGAGCGTGGTGAGGGTCAGAGGGAGAAGCAGACTCCCTGCTGAGCAGGGAGCCTGATGCGGGGCTCAATCCCAGGACCCTGGGATCATGACCTGAGTTGAAGGCAGATGCTTCACCTACTGAGCCACCCAGGTATCCCAAGGTGTTGCACTTCATTTTGAGTCTGTGGGGGCCATGACAGGGCTCCAGGCAGTGGCCTGTCAAGGGCAAATTTTTGTTTTCGATTGCAGTTTTCTCTAACTTCTTGTTTCAGTTGCAGAACTTTACCTCTGTTTTATTTTCCAAGAGTAATCTTAAGAGTTAATCTTAAGATTAACCTCTGAAGCAGACAAAGGTGGAGCCCTTCTATTTGAAGCAGGGTAATGGCGGGGAGCATCTAGGTTGCTTTCTCCATCCCCCTACCCACTGAAGTCCTGGGACGCTGCTGGGGGACTTAGGGGTTGCTTGGGTACGGAGCAGGGTGCTGAACACAGGCAATGAGAGAGGGGATGGTTTGAGAAATATTTAGAAGGAAAAACTGGTCGATGCAGCAGGGAGCCTTCTGAAGACTTTCCCTTGCTATTACTTCAGCAACTGAGAAACAAGAGTCCTGCGGCTTGACCCGGGGTTGGAGACTCACTGTGTGTGATAAGAAGAAACGGTATTTTCCTTCCAGAGAAAGTGGAGAAACTTTTTTTTTTTTAAGATTTTATTTATTTATTTGACAGAGAGAGACACAGCGAGAGAGGGAACACAAGCAGGGGGAGTGGGAGAGGGAGAAGCAGGCTTCCCGCGGAGCAGGGAGCCCGATGTGGGGCTTGATCCCAGGACCCTGGGATCATGACCTGAGCCAAAGGCAGACGCTTAACGACTGAGCCACCCAGGAGCCCCAAAAGGTGGAGAAACTTTTTAGTATTCCTGAGTGCTGAGCCCTTCTTAGAAGAGCTCCAGCTCTCTCAAGGTGTGAGGAGGTTGAAACAGAAAGCAACTGCCCAAAACAAGAAAGATGAGGCTGTGGCTTCAGGTGGTGCCAGCACTGGACTCCTAGAACTCATCAACAGAAGGATGAGTTTCAGTTCTATGTAGAACTGAAAGAACCCAGCACTCAGAGACCAGGGACCATGTTGGCTCATTTCAGAGTCACAGCCAGGGAGAGCCATCTGGTGTTTGTAATTCTATCACTGGGCAATGAGGAGTGAAGGCAACAACCAAATCAGTAGGCTGACCCCCACGAGGACCTGTCCTGAATGGGACTGGCCAGGGCTTGGGGCAGACTTCCCCTCTCGGTGTTCTAGAAGATTCAGGAGATGGGCATTGCAGCAGTAGGGGTGGTGGACCCCCTGCCCATAGAGCAAATGGAAGTTTGTGCTGGTGTTAATGTAATTTATGGAAACAGAAGAGAAGCAAGTGTGCAAGCATTTCAAATGTGTGAACAGTTCACACCAGTTAGAATCACAGTGTGTGATTGATGAGGTTCGCAGGTAAGGTGAGGCAAAGATTACTCTCAGGTTTTTAGCTGGGGTCACTGGTTACATGCGATTATATGCCATAGAGAGTAACTCAGGACAAAACGTGGGTGATGAAAAATTCAGTCTGAGAGCATTGAATGTGAGGGGCACAAGGGATTCAAGTATCTAAGGGGCAGTGTAGTTTGGAAGCTCTGGTACTACATTCTCTGACCCCAGGGGGGATTATCTCTCTGTGCCTCAGTTTTCTCCTCTTGAAAACTGAAATCCAAATAGTGTGCTGGTTCTTGGATTAGCTAAATAACTCTTTGGCACTATTCCCCTATCGTTGAATCTGGGCAGGTTTGTGACTGCTTTTACCAAAAATGTATGGCAAAAGTAACAGGGGGTGACTTCAGAGGATACGTCATAAAAGGCAATGCAGCATCTGTCTTGTCTGCAGGGGCGCTCACGTTTGTAGCTCTAAGGCCCCCTGGAAGCAGTGCAACTCCCCTGAGGCTGCCCTGCTGGGAGGAAGCCCAGTGCACATGGAACCCATGTAGATGCTCTGATAGCTTGGACAGAGGTCCCAGACCCCAGTCAGCATCAACTGCCATGAGTACTGGTAAAGATGCTTCTGGTGATTCCAGCCCCCACCTACTGAGTTGCCCCTGGCTCCCCAATATTCCCAGTTGAGGTCTTAGACACCATGGAGCAGAAACAACCCATCCTTAGTGAGCTCTGAATCCTTTATCCATAGAATAATCAAACCATTATGTATCGCACTAAGCTCCCATAGCAATAGTGTATCAGTCTGGGCCATCAGAGAAACAGGTATCAGGAAGGGATTAAGTGTCAAGGTATTTATAGATGAGATAATGAAAGACAAAGTACAGATGAGGCCAGGACGCACTTGGAGAGCCATGATGCCTGTCTGTCCCCTACGGAAGGAGAAAGGGAAGGAAGGGGGGACGTTTGGGCAGATTTGAGCAGTTCTAAGGGAAGTTCAGGGAGGCTGCTGGGAAGTCCTCAAGCCAAAGACACCTTTTGGAGGAGGTCCAGGTATCCTAGAATCATACCTACCTTGGTATCCCATCAGCATTCAAATGTGTGGTCCTGGGACACAGGCTGTGATCAATTTCAGAGCCCAGTCAATAGCAGAAATCAGAGAGCAGCATTCTCATGACAATCACAAATTCTAACTAGAACAAATAGGATCTACCTCATTTGAGAATGAAATGGTTATGTATACACACACACATACTATGCTTAGAGCATTACCTGATACATTGTAAATACTCAATACATATTTACTATTATTTGTAGTCATCTTTGAAATAGAGTAGGTAAGACCATCCAGGAAAACTACCATAAGAATAGCTGTGTGCTATGGATAAAACCATGTGGATATTCACATTCAAGAAGCACTCAGCAGAAAGAGAACCACGAGAATACACCCAGTAGCTGATGTTAGCTGAGCATTTACTATAAGCAGGGACTGCATGCCACTGAAATGTAAGCATTAAGAAAGCAGAGACTTTTGTCTCCAGAGTTTACTGGTATATACCTAGTGTCTAGAACAGTCCCTGGTTGGAGGCTAAGGGCGTTGTTTCAGGGAGCAAGAAGTATTTCAGGTAATAAATTCAGCAATGATTGAATTAAAATATTATTCTTTTGAAGCCTCAGATGAAATAACGGACCTAGGAAATGACCACCATAGCTGTTAATACCATAAAATGTGAGACACTCTGGTATTATGTACCTCCTGATAGAAAAACACACTATAGGTCATGGAGCTGTGTGTGTGTGTGTGTGCGCGTGTGTGTGTGTGTATAAAATCAAACTTGAGGCTGATCACATGTCGGGATCTAACTACAAAGTTAAAAGAAATATAAGAAGGAGAGAAATATGTTACATGACATTAAATTTTGCAGTCTGCAAAATTCACACCTTAGGTAACTGTAGGAAAAAATTCACCCAGTTTCTTCATTAAATAAACTGCAAGAAAAAAAAGGAGGGAGATGTGTTTAGCCAATTGCAATGTATGAAACTTGTTTGGATCTGACTCACACAAGTTATTACAAAATACCTTTGTAATCACAGTGAGAATTTGAACATTACTGGGCTTATTGATATTTAGGTTTGACAATGATATTTAAAAAATGATTTTAAAGGCATTCTTTATCTTTTGAGATATGTAGTGAAATATGTATTGATGAAATGAAACGATGTATGTGATTTGCTTCAAAATAATCTGGGATAGAAGTGGTGGGGGGAAGAAACAGGGAAACAATGTTTTCAATGAATCAAGAGTTCTCGAAGCTGGCTGATGGGTTGGCAGGAGTTCATTATACTGGTCCCTCAATTTTCATATATATTTGAAAGTCACCTAATTCAAAGTCAAATGGTCAACATTAAAATTAAAAATAAAGTGTTGTGGCATTCGAGGAAAACAAACCAGGGAGTGAACTAAAATGTCAAATGCAGTGAAAGTCTGGTTAGATGAGAAGTGACAAAAAGAGTCACCGGTTTGGCATGAGGAAGTCAGAGCTGTGACCTGCAGTTTGAGAAGTGAATCCGTAGGGACAGAAGGACATGGCATGTTTAGATTCTTCTTTGAGGAAGTTTGAAATAGGAAGAAAAAACTTGGAGAGGGGAGCTTGAGAGGACCTGGGTCCAGAGATAGAGAGGTAGCGGTGAATCAGATAGGTCGATTAGGAGTGGGTAGAAATTGGATCCAAGGGAATAAAGCAGTGGGGGAGTTTGGCATGAACCAAGGGACATCCAAGGAGGGAGGAGCATATAATTCAGCAGGAAGGGAGGAATCTGGAAGCCTCAGTGAAGTAGGAAATGTGTCACTGGGCATGAGGGCAATGTGGTTGAGTAGGAGTTATGAATTTCCAGGGCTGATGGCTCAGTTGAGGTTTGAGATCATGACTGTGTTGACCCAATGTGTGTCATTGGTGTAACTTTCATTATGCAGTGTTAAGTCACCCAGAACATAATCAGGGAGGAGAAAACTTCAAGTCCTGATGGAGAGTATAGTAGAAGGATGGGGTCCAAGGCATGAAGAGGGCCATTCAGAGACTGGTTCTGACCATTAGCTCTGGGTTTCCAATAGGGTCCAAAAGGAGGAAAGACTGTCAAGATAGTTAAACTGAGTGATGATGAAGGGATCCAGGTAAGAGACTGTGATTCAGTTGATGAGTAAGTGAAGAGATTAGAAGGGCCAGACATGATGGTCAAAAGGTGGAATATGATTTCTTTGGAGTGATGGCAAGTTCTGGAATGTGATTGAAGCGGAGTCTGGGTCATGGTCACTGGAGTTGAAAAGGTCAAGGACTGGTGAAGACAGGGTGTCAGCTGGTCATCCACATAGGCTCTGGAGTTACCCCAGGTGAAATGTGGACATGTGGGAGAGAATGACAGACAGCAAGATGGTACACACCGTCCTTTATGAAAGCGTAATAACCAGATGGGACTGTGGTCATTAGGTTTTAAGACTTCACTTGGGTAGTCTCAGTCTAGTCTGATTGGCCTTTTCAAATATTCTTTGAGTTTTTATTGTCTCTAAAAAAAATGTGGTTTATTATGAATTGATTGTATGTCACACATTGACTATGTGTCAGTTCTCCAATCCTGGAATTGTAGTCTATGTTAGCTTGTCCCTCTGCCTCTCTGTCTGAGAAACACTAGTTTAGGCTGTGATGGAATCACAGACTCATGATTATCCTTCCTTCTCTGAGCTGTGGGCCAAAGGAGAAAGCAAGGCTGAGATGAGATCCCAGGGCTCAGCCAGAAAAGACATTTTTTTCTTGGTAACTTAATCCTTTCTGATGCTGTGGAGAAATGAATTGGTCCTTTTTATGTCTCTGCCTTACTTTGTGCTTCTTCTTCTTCTTCTTCTTTTTTTTTTTTTTTAAGATTTATTTATTTATTTTAGAGATTGAGAGAGAGAAAGAGAGAGAGAGTGTGCTGTGTTGGGGATGGGGAAGGAAGAGAGAGAATCCCCAAGAGGACTCCGAACTGAGCTCAGAGCCAGTGTGGGCCTGATCTCACGACCCTGAGATCATGATGTGAGCCTAAACCAAGAGTTGGATGCTTAACCAACTGCACCACCCAGGAGCCTCACTTAGTGCTTCTTAATAAAGATCTTTAGGTTTATCTGAAAACCACCCTTTTACTAGATTTGCTGTGACTTTTTGTCTGGGTTTTACTTTTACATAATTAAATTACAAATATAAAATGATGCCAGAGAACTGACCCACACCTCCTCTCTCCATGCCCTGGTTGCTCTAGTCTTGGAGGCCCTGTGAATGATGTTTGAGTGGGACACAAACTGAAACAGAATCTGACCCCCACTCGTACCTGAGGTGGGCTGGAATGTCAGGGGCCCAGCAGGTGGAGGGCCGGCTGAGAAGGCTCTACAGAAATGGAGGCACAGTGAGGACAGGGGTCAGGGAGGTTTAGGCCACCCTCTTGGACCACAGTTCCCATGATTAGAAAGGTTTCCATTCCTTTAGAACTTCCATCTTCTCTGGGTCTCTGATGCTGTCCTTTTTGTTACAAATACCTTTAAAGTCACAGGATTGCCCCATGGCTGGGTTGTGTAAGCACAGAGGAAAGAAAGAAAACAGGGAGAGAATTTTGGTTGTCTTCCTGGATCTCCCTGCTAGTATTTAATTCCTAGAGTCCTCAAAGAGCCACTCTAGGTGTTCTTCTGGGTTCTCCAGCTGCATTCAGTAGGGAACAGGATGGCCTATTGCTCATCCCCTCTTACCTGGAACTGCAACCTTGAAGTTGAAATTTGATTATTTGTTATGATTTCAGGCTAAATATTAATGTTTATTATTTTAATCATTCATCCTGTTATTTTGACCAAACTCTTCCTTCCTGTTCCCATAATCTTTTTAATTTCAAAGTCACCTGCACTTAGACATAGTATTTTTGAATCTGGATCCAGAAGCAGAAAATAATTCCCTATTAATGAAGAGAGAAGTTATAAGACAAACCCTCAAGCAAATTGAATGTTGAATATTCAGGACCCATTCCAGAGCAGGCAGCAAAACTGTAGGGACCAGGAGTCCTGCTCTGGGGGCCTGTTTTGAAGGAAGAACATGAAAACCCACCTACTCTTTGGCCTCATCATTTGTTTTTCCTTCAAATAGCTCAATAGGAAGATTAGCATCACCTTAAAATTACTCTAAAGTCTACCCCAATTTACATGACAGGAAATGTGGTTTGTGAATGGAGAATGGAAATACTCAAGGTAACCTCAATGCAAATGTGTTTTGCTTAATGAATGCAGCTAAACCTGGGACAGAGGATAGAGAGAGAAAAAAAAAAAAAAAAAGAAGCCAGTGGGAAAGACATAAATGATCAATCAGCAAGTTTTTCATAAAGGATAAATCCTTCCCTGGGGTTCTTCTACATTGGAAATTTCTAATTTCCAATAAACATTTCTTCAGCCCCGCTATTCATTTTTTCTTAATTTATATGAATACACAGACTTCCTTTGGTGATCAAGCAATTGTAAAGAGCAATATTTAACGTTTATTTAACTATGTCTTTAAGTGTAGCCTATTTTGTTACACGATGCTTTTGAATTTAACAAAACCCCTTAACAATACCAGTATTTAGTATTTTACATCTACTTTAGTTCAAATGATGATCTGAGTTCCTGACTATATAGCTATATATTTGCAGGAATCACAGTGCATGCTATTTAGAAAACAAGGAAATCCTTTGGGAGAAGCCACGGGTAGTGGGGGATCTTATCCATGGTCCCTGAGAAGATTCCATGCGTGGTAAGAATGTGAGAGGTTGTAGGCTGGTTTTGAGCAGGAAATGTTTTGAGAAGCAATGATGCTGAGATCTAAGTTCTGTTCTTGATTTTGCTGTTAATCAGCTTCATAACTTTGAGAAATTATAAAAAAGATTTTTCTTTGGGTACAAAAGAAAGGGAATTGATACAATAACTTCTGAGGGCACATGCACTTCTAAGATTTAAAGATTCTAATTTGTGGATACGTTTAGAGTTATATCTCCTGAAAGGCAAATCAAGTCCATTTTTACATCAGGTAGGGATGAACTTAAATCAGTAATTCTTTTTTTTTTTTTTTTTTTAGAGATTTTATTTATTTATTTGACAGAGAGAGAGACAGCGAGAGAGAGTAGGAGGAGTGGGAGAGGGAGAAGCAGGCTTCCCGCTGAGCATGGAGCCCGATGCCGGGCTCAACACCATGACCCTGGGATCATGACCTGAGCCGACGGCAGCTGCTTAACCGACTGAGCCACCCAGGCTCCCCAAATCAGTAATTCTTAAACATGGCGGCAGGTGGAAATGATGAGGAAAATTAAAAATCTTGAGATTCCTGGACCCCAATCAAGGCCTATTAAATTATCCTCTCTGGTGGAAAGGCCCAGGAATCTGTATCTTTAAACTGTCCCGGGTGATTTTGATGCAACAAAAGTCCAAGTACTTGAGTTTGAAAATCTCTGGTTTAGGTGACCTCCAAAAGCCATTGCAATTCTGGCCATCTCTGATGCTCATCGATATTTATTAAAGTACCTACTGTCTGTCCGGAACTGCGTGAAAATGATAGCGCACTAAAATGAAGAAAACTTGTCCTCAAGAATCTCAATTTAAAAAAAAAAGTACACGCATATACTACAAAACATTTGTAAGTGAATCCATTTGATCAAGAAGCTCCTTATGCAGATATGATAGAAAATCATGCAGTTCTAACAAAACAGGGACATAAATTCACTAGTATAATGTTAAAATAATCAAATTGCTTTTAGTTGAATTGTAATAAACATCTTTATAATACCATATTTGTAGATCCAGAAGAAATATTCAGAATTTACAAAAATCAATGAGCTTCCTGTCAATTTGCCCAAGTCCCAATTTAAAAACCTGTCAACTTAGAATGCATTGGAGATATTCAAAGAAGACAAATCAAAAAACAAACACATCAAAAAAGAAAACCAACCCCCCTCTCCACCCCCCAAAAACCAAACCCAGGAAATAAGTGTTCAGGGCAATGAACTTAATCTGGTGTGAGTCTAGGACACTGAGTAATGATCTTATTCCTGAACTACAGAAGAAAATCAGTTTTTCTTGCTCTCTTCTCACACTCTTATGTGATTTCTCTTTTATTCAAGTGCCATATGAGATTACAATTGTTTTTTGGCCCATCACTTATTTTAGCCTTTGTTTAAAATTGGGCGTGTGCCTGGTTGAGATGGGGAACCAGTCATTGGAGCCCATATGCTTGGAGGCCAATGTTAATTATAGGTTCTGTACAAAGCCTCTGAGATTGTGGGAGTTCAGGCGGGTTGCAGTTCAGGGAACCCCATGGGAAGAGTTGGGGGTCATGCTGAGGGAGCTCTTTCCCCCTGGCAGGATGTGTGGAAGGAATGACCTCCCAGTGTGGGCCAGAAGAATGGGGAACTGAACTTACTAGCTAAGATACATATATCTGGCTAGCTAACTATCACATATTTCTCTATATATTCCAAAATGAAGAAGAACGACAGTATTTCCAAAAAGAATAGTCTGCAGGAATTAGCCAAATGAAGAAAAAAAAAGTTGGCCAATCCTATAGAAAAGATTCTTTTTAAAACTCTTTTTTTATATCACTTTTTATTAAAAAGAAAAATGTCACTTAAAAGTATGTTAAAACATCTCTTGGCTATTTATTTTTAGGGTGCTCTACCCTACCTTGAAGGAAATGGTGCTTATAAGGGCCATCTCTGTATAAACATCCACGGGGTTGTAAACTTAAGAATTGTATGTGTTAGAGTATAATGTTAAAACTAAAATAATCAAATGGCTTTTAGTTGAATTTTAATACTAAATCTAACATCTTTATAATACTGTGCTTCTAGATCCAGGATGACTATTTAGAATTTAATACATAGTGTTAGAGATTCTGAGTAACTCTCTTTAATTGAGAAGCATCCCACAGGGCAAAGTGGGACTCCTAGCATCAAACTAAACATAGTTTTGAACAAAATGCCTGGAGAAGTAAAAGACTAAAACTTACAGCAACAACAAAAACAGTTAAAAAAATAAAAACGAAGGCAAGAGAAAACACTTATGAATAAATCATCCATTGTCTTTGATCTCAGCAAAATGACCGTTGACTTGGCAAGCATTCAAGAGAGGATTTCTTTTATTTGTAAAGTTGAAATGATTTCTCATTGTACTATTTTTGGTGCCAAAGCTGAGGTTATTTTCTCTGGCTCCACATCTGTGGCGACCCCTAGGAACTTATTGGGCAATAAAAGTTTTCGGGCTCATGAAAATCAAGTATTAAAAAGACGGCTGACAAATATTAGTTGTATAAATACAACAATAGAGTTTGGTAACTGATCTCTACCAGTTGTGTACCGAACAGATTTCAAAATGCCAACAGTGAAACTGATGTGACCAAGTGTCAGCGTTGAGGATGTTTGCCTTTGCCTGCACATGAAACAGCTTTGATGTGGCTTAAGATGTGTTTTTGTATTTCAAACAGCCTGCAGAAGGGAAACCAGCAAGGCATCAGATTATTTACCCTTCTCAGGAATATATTTTAAAAGCGCTTCGAGGGCTCCATTTCCTGAAGCCAACTGTCACCTAAAGCACATGTAATAAGCCCCAGATGCTGGATCCCAACCTGCAAACCCCGTGACTCGGAGAGAAAATATTTCACTCATTCCTTTGGCACATCCTTAATTTGTTCGAAGCTAAACTTTTAGGCCATATTTTCTACTTAAACTTAATAACTCAGCTTTGACATTCCTTCCCGGTGACCCCAAAGTTCCTTTTGGCCGCCTCGACACCTGCTCCCAAATGCATTAGGAGCACTCAGTTTTTTTTTTTTTTTAAAGTATCAGTTTTGTTTTCTTTGCTCACCCTCGAGGCCATCCTTTGAATGCACAGAAGTAGAGGATACGAGCTTCTCTTCCATTGTGAATTTTATTACTGTGTTAGGTGTCTCTCCTCAAGTTTTGTTGATCTTGTTTCAGAGACAAAAATATTTTGGTGTATAGGATTTTGGAAATCTATGAAATTACAGTTTCGAGTCTTGATTTTGGAAGATAATGGGGGAAAGACTTCAACAATCCCTTAAGTTAGCTATATATGTAAAGGAGTTTGTGAAAATAAACTTAAAAGTTTATGAATCTGTTCTGTGATGTAAAAAAAAAAAATTGTGACTACTTATCAATGCTGGGTAGCATGCACGATTCAAAAATTTGGTTAATGATCTAAAAAAATGTACAGCTTTTCAGATTTAAATTCAAAGAGCAGTGTTGAGGCTTTTTAATCTAAGTTTGTTAAAAATCTGAAAACATAGAAAAAGTGCAAATCTATTGAGAAATGACAGCAGTACTCATTTTTAGTGGGGAGGAGGATTACAGCTTTTTATTATAGTACGAATAAATAGCCAAAATCACTCCACCTTCCCGCATGAAATCATTCTCTCACATTTGTCTATATTTTATATTTTTTCCATTTTTAAAAAATTTAAATTCAATTAATTAACATATGATGTATTATTGGCACATTTGTCTATTTTTAAAACAAAGTATCTTTCTCACGTGAATGAAATTACCAATCAAACATGTTCTACGTGAGGGGAGGGATAGATTCTGGAGTGTGTGTGTGATTATTGAAAAAAGGAAAATTAGACCATGAAAGAAGTTTTAGGCTTACACTCTTCAGATGACTTTATAAAAAGGTGGAACTTTATCTGAGAACATTTTAAATGGCAAGTGATTGTTTTTGCTAGAAATCAAGGCAGCAAAGCCCATCTGTTACCTATAGTTTTCTGAGAAGATTTCAGAAGCACAGTTCCCCAAATGGCCACGTATTTCAGATAGCAATTGGAAACGGAGGCCTTTTGTTTTTTGGAGGGGGGAGAGCAAGAGGTTAAAATAATAATCTCCATATACAACTTGTTGTGAGCTGCTTTTTTCTATCAAATGGGAGGAGGCATGTGTAGAGGCCTAGAAATTGGGCTCCCCTCTCGGATTTCCCTCCAACTTCAGATAACACCAAATAAACCCTTAATCACACAAGAAATCACTCAACTTTTACTGCTCCTCCGGCTCCTTGACCCACCATTAGCCCATTTCATTTCCCATGGTCTGGCCTCTTGGCCTCTTTCTTTATAAGCCATATCACCTGGCCATCAAGAGACTTCCAGCTCCCGGATCCTGTCTGGTTTCTAGTTTCAACCAGGTTACCCAGAGTTTACAGGCTGGCTGTGCTCCTCCTGGTCCTTTTCTGCCCCTGGAATTACTATCTTTCCTCTTCCCCAGGGGCCTAAAGTCCTTCTCTACCTTGGGCCTATTCTCTTACCAGCAACTTTGAAGGTGTTGATCACTTCAGGGAGATGTTTTGTTTTCTTTCCCACCAAGGATGTGAAACGTTTCTTCCCACCCCCAGGGGGAAGACTGAAAATGATACCTCTGTTGGCAATTTTCCATGTGATTTCCCATCCACAGGTGGATTGGTTGTGAGACTACAGCACCTACTGACAATTACGAAACCAGCCCAACATTCTCCCTGAAACAAAATAAGTATGGCATTTCTAATCTGAGCATTTGTATCAAAGCTTTAGTCTTTTTTTTTTTTTTCATCTCACCTGCAACATGTCCCAAATAACTTTCACCTCCATTCTTCCTTACCCTTCTCTTCCCTTCCTCTAATGCTTCACCAACCCCTTTTCCTGGCATGGTCTGTTTCTGCCCAGGGCACCATGATTCTTCCACCACCAGACTTTAATGTTTTATTTATTTATTCATGAGAGTCAGAGAGAGAGAGAGAGAGAGAGAGGCAGAAGCAGAGGGAGAAGCAGGTTCCCCGCCGAGCAGGGAACCCGATGCGGGACTCAATCCCAGGACCCTAGGATCATGACCCGAGCCGAAGGCAGACGCTTAACTGACTGAGCCACCCAGGCGCCCCCACCACCAGACTTTAAACTAGCAAGCCTTTTTTCCTCCCTCCCCGCTACGGTAGAGACAGAATGTATTAGTGGCCAATCCCCCAACATTAGATGGGCATGGCTTTGGATCAAGTGCTGTAACTTTCTAGATTTGGGAACTACCAGATGATCTCCTGCTGAGAGCTGAAGGTAGCAGTAGCCATGTCTAGGGTTCTTGAAAGGATTAATGAGATTTTATAAAATAACTTGCATAAGCTAAACAAATAAGATGTTTTCAATGAATGTCAGTTATTGGTTTTACTATTATTTTTACTTATTTATTTATTTAAAGAGAAAGAGGGGAGGGGGTACAGGGAGAAAGAGAACCTAAGTAGGCTCCACGCTCGATCTCAGGACCCTGAGATCATGACCTGAGCTGAAATCAAGAGTTGGATGTTTAACTGACTGAACCACCCAGGCACCCCTGGTTTTAATATTATTAATCATTAAGATCACTAGTAGGCTTCAACATCCTATCTCATTGCCCTTCTGTATCACTGAGGGTTAACCTGGAGAAGTGGAACCACGGGGAGCCATCTATTTGTTACAAGGATTTGATGTTGTGTAGTTGGGGGAGCTAGTTAACTGCTGTAAGTTTCTCTAAGGCTGTTGTACTGTTATCTTTGTATGTGATGCTGGAGTCTGAAGCCCCCAGGGCATACAGTCAGGCAGGGAAGATGGAGGTACAATGTGGGACAACAAGAATAATCTAGAAGATGAAAGGAAATCAGTTCTAATACCTGGCATCCTTCATTATGGAGCCAAAGATGTAAACTGAGCCCAGGAGCTGTAATAGCTAAAGAAAGCTCTAGGGTGAGATTGAATGCTTAGGGGCCCAAACACTGCCTCACACAAAGGAGGTAAGTCAGCAGGTCAACAACAATTTATGAACTGTAAAATGTCTGTTCCTTCCTTGGCACCTTCCAAGTCAGCCCTAAATCTCCATTGTGGTCTACCCAAACAAGAAGTATACAAGAAAGGGGATGCCGGGAAACAGATCCACCTGGTCTAGTAGATCCATTATAAAGCCACCATCCCTTCTTCCAACAGGTTGTCTCCATGGCCTCCTTTCCCAGTTTCCATTAGAGCTTTGGTCTCTAAGTGGTCCCTCGTTAATTACTTTTTCTCCCCTTTCCATCCATTCTACTTCTAGATTGTTTTTCAGCGAACTCTGCTTTTGTCACAGCACCATTCCTATTCTGATGCCACTCAGGAGGGCCTACTTGTGACTCCACTGTGGTGTGCTTGAGATGGCCAGATTGACCTCCTTTCTCTGCCTCAAACCCACTGGAACATTTCTGCAGTGTCCCCACGTGGAGACCACATTAGCTACTTGAGAGCCCAGATCAAGTCCCACCCTCTGTCTCAAGACCTTCCAATCCCAGGCGGCTCAGATGTTGTGGCCGATTCTAGGACACAACAAGCCAGCATCGCTCCTCATCTGGGTTAGGGGCTCTCTCTTATGTGCTATTTCCTCCCACTTGAAGTCTCTTGCAAAGTTGGGGAGCTGGTGAGAACTAATGGAATACTTCACAGTGAAAGAAATAACATTTTGTATGACTTACACTATACACAAGTGGAAAAACAAAAGTGATGTTTCATTGTGTGGGAGGAGAGCTCTGTTCTCCAGTACGATGATGTGGCGTCCGTTCCCTGGCTGTTAATGACCAGATCCAAACAAGCTCCCTCAACTAAGATCTAATTGCATGCACTTACCGTTTAACCCAGATGCTCATACTTCAGTACTCATATTCCTCCAGAGACTTTTCTTTTTCCTTTTGTATTTTGTGTTTTAGAGGAAGGAAGACTGAGCATTGTGCATTAAAGGTGGGATCTGGTCATCTGGTCTCTGTTCAAATTTCCCTTCATCAGAAGGGTCCTGACTACTTTTTCTAAATTCCCTTACCACCAGTCATTCTCTTGTCTGGGTTTATTTTTCTTTTATGACATTCATCCGTGGACGATGCTAGAAATTGTCATCATTTATTTACACATGGTCCATCTTCCCTATTGGAATGCAAGGACTCTGTTTTATTCACTGTGGAATCCCCAGCATCTGGCACTTAGTAGGACCTTAGTAAATATTTATTAGTGACTGAATAAAAAGGGATTTGTTTGCCTCTTTCTGGCACATTGGATCACTTTAAATCTCTGGGTCTCAGGAAAATGGGAGCATGAGAATGGGACTGGCTGCAGCTGATTCCTCTGCTAGCCCTTGGGGAGTGTAGCACAGAGGAGCAGGACATGCAGGGGTGTGAGCACAAGCCCAGGGATTAGACATCCTGATGGGAATCCTGGCTCAGACTCTTGTGTGCTGCGTAAACCTGGATGTATGCTCACTTTGCTGAGCCTGAGTTTCCCCTTTAAAGGGGGGAAAATGGTAGTACTTCTTTCAGAGAGCTGTCATGAAGATTAAGCAGGATAGTAAGAGCTCAGTGCTTAACACAGTCAGTGCTCATTAAATGTAAGGTAGGCTGATCTCATGGACTCATAAAGATGCCCACACCCAAATCCTCAGAACCTATCAATATGTGGCAACAAGGGCTGTGCAGATGTGATTAAGTTAAAAATGTTGAGGTGGGAAGATGATCGTGGATTATCCAGGTGGGTCCAATGTAAGAAGGAAGGAGGAGGAAGGTCAGAGAGAGAAGAGTCAAGGACAAAATCAGAGGTTGGAGTGATGTGCTCTGAAGGTGGAGGAAGAGGCTGTGGGCCAGGGAATGTAGGTGGCATCTAGAAGCTAGAGAAGGCAAGGAGAGGGAGACCATCTAGAACTTACAGAGGGAACCAGACCTGCCAACGCCTTGAGTTTCAGCTTTCTGTAAGACTAATTTCGGTCTTCTGACCTCCAAAATGATAGGAGAATATGTCTTTGTTGCTTTCAGTCTCTGAATCGGTGGCAATTTGTTATGGTAGCATTAGGACCCCAACACACATGTATCACCATGCATTCACTTTTGCTTGGCCCATCTTCATCACCTACTGAAGCACTAATGTTACTGTTGCCTCTTCAAGTCCCCACAGACACTTTTCTTTGTTATGTCTGGCTGAGGACTCAGTGTTTGACTGATTTTGATCCCACAGTCCAGGTCAGGATTGTGACATTGTGGTCAAAGTGATTTTCCTCCCCCTCGTTCCCAGATGACCTTCTCCCTCCCATCGTGATGCTTTATTTTCAGTGTTCAGGGTCCTCAGAACTCTCTTGGCCTGACTTGCTCCCTGACTTGCTTCCCATGGCTTGGTGAGCTCAGCTGAGCAGATCTTCTGCTGACCTTGTTGGTAGCCTCTCGTGGGGTTGTAGTCACCCAGTGACTGGGAATAGGGTCACGGAGCCTTGACCAGGAGGCTGGGCCTCTCCCCTTCAAAGGAAAGCCTCCGGGCCTCTGCTCTCCACATGGTCTTTCCACGTGGCCTTCCTGACAGGACAGGCACACTTTTTACACGGACTCTGAAGACTCCAGTATGAGTTTTCTGGGACTTCCATAACAAATGATTGCAAACTGGATGGCTTAAAAATGACAGAAATTTATTCTCTCACAGTTCTGGAGGCCAGAAGTGGGGATCAAGGTGTAGACAGGGCCATGCTCCCTCCAGAGGCTCTTGGGGGAGAATCCTGGGGAAGGCTCTTCTAGCATCTGGTGGCTTCTAACATTCATTAACTTGTGACTCTCTCTCTCTCCCTTGTCCGCCTCTGTCTCTATGTGGGCTTTCCCTTTTCTGTGTCTCAAATCTCCCTCTGCTTTTCTCTTATAAAGGTACTGTCGTTGGATTTTGGGCTCCCCTGGATAATCCCAGGTGATTTTATCTCAAGACCTTTGGTTGAATGACATGTACAAAGACGCTTTTTCCAAATGAAGTTACATTCACAGGGCTGGGGCTTAGGGGATGGGCATAACTTCTTAGGGGGCTCTCTGAACCCACCACAACACCCAAGAAGCAACCACTCCAGGAGAGGAAATCGAAGCTGTTAGGTTTCTTGAGGCCCAGCACTGGCCCAAGGAGGCCTTTGTCCCATTATCCCCATTACTGCCCATCACAGATCCAGCCCAGAGTCAGTGTGCAAGGGGATTCCACGCGGGCTTGGCCCCAAGATGCACAGCTCACTGGGCCAATAGCGGGTTACGCACTGCCTCACATCCTGACCTAACTTCTCACGGGGCTACCTTTCTCTGGAGGCATTATTTCTAAAACCCCACATGTGTCCCTGCTTCATTAGTTAGGGCTCTCAAAGTGGATGGACAGTAACCTGACTCCTTAGAAGAAAAGGCAAATAAAAGGTAACAATGAATTAAATGTGTTTATCCCCCTCCATTTTAAGCTGTTCATGCTTTAAGTCAAATTCACAGCCAGGTAGGAGAAATATTTTCCATGCAGTGAGAGGGTGGTTATTGGTGCTTTGCAAGCCCCTACGCAAAGGCCACTTACTGCTTTGCCACCCGTGGCCTAAGGACAGAGCGGATTATTGCCATGGGGATGCAGCTTTGGAGGGTGTGAGTTTTGCCAGCAGACAGACCTGTACTCTCGCTCAGCAGTTACGGCAGCTCTGAGACCTCGGGAAGCATCGAGGTGCCTCCTCTGTGAAATGTAGATAGAGAATAAGACAAAACTCCCAACACGGGCATGAGGATTATGTTGACGATGAGGATGAGGTTGACATATTGGGATGTCAGTGTGATCCGCCCAGTGGGCATGTAAAAAGCATTGAAACCAACTTGATTCGGGCGCCTGGGTGGCTCAGTTGGTTAAGCGACTGCCTTCGGCTCAGGTCATGATCCTGGAGTCCCGGGATCGAGTCCCGCATCGGGCTCCCTGCTCGGCAGGGAGTCTGCTTCTCCCTCTGACCCTCCCCCCTCTCATGTGCTCTCTGTCTCTCTCATTCTCTCTGTCTCAGATAAATAAATAAAATCTTTAAAAAAAAAAAAAGAAACCAACTTGATTCAAGGGGAACAAAACAGAAAATTATGCTTTTCTCTGGCTATCTACTAGTTAGCTATGTTATTAAGACTTAACTCTTGGGGGTGCCTGGGTGGCTCAGTCAGTTAAGCATCTGTCTTTGGCTCAGGTTCATGATCCTGGGGTTCCGGGATCGAGCCCCATGTCAGGCTCCCTGCTCACTGGGGAGTCTGTTCTCCCTCTCTCTCTGCCCCTCCCCCTGCTCATTCTCTCTCTCTCTCTCAAATAGATAAAAAAAAATAAATAAAAAAAGACTTAACTCTTAATCACTTTTAATAAGTGCACATTCTCTCTTTTTTATTCATTAATAAATGTTCAACATGCAGCATCTATTGATTTGTGACTCCTATAGAGGAACTTGTGATGATCTTCTATCTCTGAACTTGGATTAGGGGAGGAAGAAGAAGAAGA
The DNA here is from genome assembly GCF_011800145.1 of Mirounga leonina. Lineage (NCBI taxonomy): Eukaryota > Metazoa > Chordata > Mammalia > Carnivora > Phocidae > Mirounga > Mirounga leonina. The sequence continues at coordinate 12,517,270 of NW_023270464.1, forward strand.
AGAAGAAGAAGAAGAAGAAGAAGAAGAAGAAGAAGAAGAAGAAGAAGAAGAAGAAGAAGCAGCAGCAGCAGCAGAAGCAGAAGCAGAAGCAGAAGAAGAAGAAGAAGAAGAAGAAAGAGGCGGAGGGGGAGGGGAGGGGGAGGGGGAGGAGGAGAACTGGCCTGATAATCTCCTGAGGACTTCGGTTTGGATTGATCCTGTGTGGGAAGCAAACCTCGGATTGTTAGACTCCAGGCTCACGTCTATCTCCTGGCCTTTGTCTCTGTAGGCTCTCAGAGACTCCTGCCCAGAAGTGGTCACTGGGGGGTGGGGGTGGGGGCACCTGGTGTTAATGGGAGTAGCTGGAAGAGAAGTCATGCTCTGAAGACAGGAGGGTGTGGTTTCACTTCTGGTCCATGGGATATTGCTGGGAGGTTTCTAATACTTGCTGGTACATGGTGTCTTTGTCTCTCCAAACTATCCCCACGGCATGCAGCACTTGGTTGGTTCATGAGCACAAACTGGAGAAGTTTCCACAGGCTATGGAACCCATAACTGACAGAGGGTCTAGGAGTCCGTTGTGGAAGCAGGATTGCCTAGGCTTGCTTGCCGGAGGGCTGAGTCCTACTGCATCCTCCTGGGCCCTTTGCCTTTGTGGTGTTTATTAATTATTCTTTATAACATTTATTAATGAATAAAAAAAGAGAGAATGTGTATGTATTAAAATCGATTAAGAGTTAAGTTTTAATTCAGGAATCCAGGTTTGCTGCTGATGCCCATGGTCACCTAGGGACTAAGCATCGGGGCTCTTGTTTCCTTCCTCCTCAGCTCTGTTCTCATCAGTAATCTATACAAGTGCTGAATTTGGAGGTAGAAGACCTCGTTTTTAAATTCAGCTTAGTTTCTTATTTCTTCTTCTCAAATCTCCATCAGATTCTTTCACTTCCCTGAGCCTTGAATGTTTTTATCTGTAAAAGGGGAAGAACAATATCTGACCAGATCTTTATGCGTATTAAATGTGAAAAAATTCTTGGTAACTTCTAAGTGCTCCCCAAATGTGAGTGGTCATGTGTATATTCCTGGCTGGGAACAGAGTGGTCAGACACGTGGACAGGTTGGAGAGTTTAGAGAAGTGCAGAAAAGAAGTAGACAGGTGGAGTTGGGCAGTTGGTACAGATTGGGCTGTGTGTTCTAGGTGCAGGGAAGGTACCTTGAGGATTATCCAGAATCGTGCCCATTTTTTATATGAGGAAACTGAGGGCAGGGTAAAGAGCTGGGCCCAGCAGCCAAACTTCCTTTCCTTTCTGCATTATTTTTATAGCATTTATTGTTACCTGCACAAACCTCATCTAGGAATGTTGTTGTTGTTGTTTTGGGTTTTTATTTATTTATTTGAGAGAGAGTGAGTAGGGGAGGAGAAGAGGGAGAAGGACAAGCAGACTCTGCACTGAGCACAGAGCCCAACGTGAGGCTCAATCCCACGACCCTGAGATCATGACCTGAATGGAGATCAAGAGTCAGATGCTTATCCCACTGAGCCACGCAGGTTCCTCCTAAGAATTTTTTTTTTTAAAGATTTTATTTATTTATTCATGAGAGACAGAGAGAGAGAGAGACAGAGGCAGAGGGAGAAGCAGGCTCCCTGCAGAGCAGGGAGCCCGATGCGGGACTCGATCCCAGGATCCTGGGATCATGACCTGAGCCGAAGGCAGATGCTTAGCCGACTGAGCCACCCAGGCGTCCCCTAAGAATGTTTTTTAATTGTTTATCTGTTCTCCCCATTCCAGGACTACCTAGACTGTCAGTCCTCTGAGAACTGGAGCCTGTGTGACTGGTTCATCTTTCTGTGTCCAGAGCCGTGGGCTTTGGGCTGACATATAACTGGGCCTTGAAGATGTGTCCAATGGGGGATGTGTCTGATGCCTCTCTTGGCTTCTAGACCAGGAGCCTTGATGGTTCAACTACATCTTCATGTCTCAGGGGTGATGTGTATACCCTGGGCAAGTCCAGCAGTAGGTTGGGCCTTGGGTATCTGCAAAAGAAATCCTCAGCAAAAGAATTCCATGGCAGAGACCTGGCTGCCATTTCACATCCACTTCTCAGAAATTAATAATCACAGGCCAAAAAGCTACCCATATGGAAGGCATGAGAAAAGTGAACCCCATGGGTCATGGATGGGGTGGCAAGTGTTTGTGATTGTGTTTCAGTGACTAGGAGCATGACTAGCCGTAGCAGACCCTTGGTCACGTCTATAGAACAAGTGAGGAAATGAACGAACAACTTCTTCAGAATATTGATAAACTTGTAGCACAACTGCAGGATGATTGTTAGAATGACACTTTGATGGCCCCTCAATACTCTTGAAAATGAGGGGATGAGGGCAGCAGAATGACAAGAGGACACAGCGTGCTTTCATCTGTCACTGGAAGTCAGAGTATCTGGTTGGGTAGTTTCCATGCAGATGGGAGTGGGACAAGGGAGCAACTACAGCTGCGGTGGGACTGAGCAGGCCGTCACTGAAACCGTAAATATGCCAGGGACCCACGCTGTGAGGCTGACAGACGCCCTCCCTGCAAGGCTCGGATGGGAGGGACACGCCAAGTCCAGATTTTAAATTAGATTCACCTGAGCCCAGTCAGGGACCTGTCATCCTTCCGCTGGAATGGTAAAGGAAAGGGGGGGGGGGGGCAAAGGAAGAAAATCTTTGTAGCTGAGCCTACCTGACTTTCCTCAGTGGGAGACACATGAAGACTGTTTCATGTCAAGGAGAGGTAGTTAAAATGCAGACTGCTCACTCCTGGTCTCAGAATTCGGGAGGTGTGGTTCATGCCTGTAGACCACTCGTCTTCCCTTCCTTTGATCTATCACTTGATGTAGAGGAAGGCTTTTATGTGTGATTCCTATATAATGGGTAATTTAGTCCATCCCATTATGAAAAAGTAGTAAGTGCAGTTCTAGTACATTCGCTTCAGTTATTCCTTAAAGTCGCTAGTAAGGTATTAGGCTCACACACTTTAAGTCACTTGAGCACTTTTGCTCAGTTGTTTATAATATAATTTGGGGGCTCCTTTTAGGCAGTTTAAAGCTAGTAAGTTGCAAGTTAAAAAATACTATAAGGATGATGACATAATCAGCCAGTGTGTACATTTGCATGAGAAAGGTGACCAAGGGAATATTTCAGCGTATCAACCAAATACGACTTGTCTTATTTGTCACTGACATTAGCATATCACCATAGATGCTAACTTTCTGGTCCATTTCTGGTCTCTTTATGCAATGATCCATCCTTAGAAAAATACCCTTCCTCTGCTCAAAGCCTGAGTACTATATTTCTGAATTCGCTTCCTTAGCTGGTCAAATGGGAGTCCTACACTAATCTATAAGGAGTCAACCACAGAAATCCTGGGTTTGCGGCTCAGACATGACCATATCTGAATGAAGCGGCTGCCCATAGGGAAGTTCAAGTTCACCAATTTCGGGTGAGCCACTGCAAACCAAGACTAGTAACCTCAGATTCACAAACCATACACCCACCCTTTATTTCAAAATGACTCAAAAAGTTTTGGGGTGCCTGTCTGGCTCAGTTGGTAGAGCATGTGACTCTTGATCTCAGGGTTATAAATTCAAGCCTCATGTTGGGTGTAGAGATTACTTAAAAAAATAAAACGTTTAAAAATAAATAAATAAAATGATTTGAAAAGTTTCAAGGTTGGAGAAAAAGTCTTCCCCCACATTTGCATTTCTCAGAGGAAATTCTATACAGACTGATATTTCTTTAAGAAAGGGTGTACTTTAAAATAATAATTGGCTGAAATGCCCTTTGAGATATAATTTTAAAGCCTTTGAAATAGATACTGTGTGCACTTGACCTTTCTTGGAGAGGTCTTAAAAAAGTAGAGAAGAATGAAAAGGAACAATAACTTCCAAGATTCTATTTTGGTTGAAGAAACATGAGGGGGAGAAAAAGGGGGCTTCTAAGATCTAACAGGATGGAGTTTTTGATTATCTAACTCATTGGGGAAATAAGATAAGAATGTGTGCGTATAACCAGGGTGATCAAGTAATTTCGGAGTATACCTGACTGTTTTCTGGGCTTCTTACTCCAAAGCATAGGGGTGATTTGTGGACCAACATGCCTTGGCTTTGAAATGACAGTATTTGTGAACAGGACAGAGCTTGAAATGAACCGAGAACACCGAGAACCGAGAACACAAGAGCAGGGTGTAAAGTTAGTAAGCAAGAAAGTCTTGTCAACTTTGTTGACAACAGTGGGCAGAGAAGAACTTGTCTACTGAGGAGAGACATGCTAAGTCTAGAATGTCATCTCTTCTGCTTCAATGCCCAGGATAGTTTTACAGATTAGAGGCTTTTCTCCTCTTTCAATAGGAGTAAGTTCCATGGATTCTGAAGTGAACTTGGAAGAGCGAACGTGGCCCGAATAATGGAAGGATTTCCTGCTAACCCAGTTAGATTGGGACTAGGGTAATGTTTAGGTCCACAAATTCTTTGACATTGCTCCCTTCAGAAAGTGCAGCTTTGACACATCTTTGATGTGTTATCTTTCTCGCTTGGTTTGCTCTCTCTCCAGAAAATAAGCTGCCATGTTGTAGATCAACGTGAAGCCCCCAATCCCTGGCTAGCCACTTGTGAGGAACTGATGGTATCTACCTCTAGCCACGTGAGTACCTTTCTACATTGCTTTTGCCACATGCTATTGATTAGAAGTTAGTCACTAGGTCCAGCACATACTCAAGGGGTTTACACAAGATTGTGTATACCAGGGAACAGGGACCATTGGGGGCCATGTTACAGGCTATCATGAGGGCAAATTTAGTTTCAAAACCATATTTTAAGGATAAGGCCAATTTTCCTTCTAGAGATCTGGCTTGCTTTAGTAGTTAGTAAAGAGAATTTGCTGAAGATAATTCCTTGGTATAATGTGTTGTGGAATTCTGGGGAGTGTTCAAATGGAAAGCAAACCCCTGATTCCTCGTCAGATCACAGTATCTGCTGGATGGTATGTGAAGAGCACTATCCATAGTGTGAGTCTTTTCTCCCTATCAAACCAGGCCTTATAAATAGTATCCATGTCAGAAACTCTTAGACTCAGGTAGTCCCAGAGTTAAGCCACTCACGTTGATTCCAGAGTCCAAGGAAAATGGTCTGAGGCATGCTTTCTACAGCGATAGGATTGTTCTCAAGAATCAAGGATGACACGGATTGCTATGATCAAAATAATCCACTCAGGGAAATAGTTACTTTAATGGCATCTGTAGAACTTCCAAGTAAAAAATTAATTTATAGGACAATCACAGGGAGAAAAAATATAAAGGTAAAACAGAAAAACAATGCTTTAGAAATACTCTATTGCCAAGCTAATTATAACTTTTCAGCACAGAATCCATTCTACCACCTAACAGTGAGAGAGGGAGAGAGAAAGAAAAAAAGAGAGAGAGAGAGAGACTTGAGAGAATCATGCAATTCTCGGCCCTTAGAAATAGCAAAAAGATGAGAAGCAATAAATAAATTAATAATCTACAAATCCAGTGAATCTGGATTCTTTTCTTTTCTCCCTGTGAATCTGGCCATTTACCTTTTCTTTTCTTCCCTGTGAATCTGGCCATTTACCTTCCCACGGCATCCCCCTCAGCACTGCCTTGCCAAGTGAGTGAACATTCCTCATTGGGTTCTGTCCCCCTGACCTTGTTGGCTTCTCACAGGGCTTCCAATGTCGAAGTCCCTACCTCCTGAGTGTTGCTTCTTCTCTTGTTCTTTGGCTCTGACTTTTTTTCAGGACTTGCAGACACAGATTTATACAAATACGATCTTTCTTTCTCTTTTTAGAAACTCTTTTTGGAAGGACAGAACTGTGCTAAGACAGATTTTGTGTAGACCCACTAAACGTATCTCATAGTAACTCTTGGACTGTGTGACTGACCAGTGGAATACTCTTGGAGAGGCTGATGTGTAGGGTCGTCAAGCCCCAGCACTGTGTAAGCAGAAGGTGGTAGTATTTGTCCCAGCTGCTATAGCAGAGACAGGGCTCGTGGTGGCTGGATTTATCCCTCGGTATCCTTCTGCTCCTTATGACCAATGACTGCAAAACTGGAAAACAACTTGAAGACCCTGGATGTTTCTAAGATCTTGTGGATCTAAATTCCATCCCAGGTCCCTGACCACGGGACCCTTTAGATGAATTTATGCCTCAGTGAATAAATAAGATATATACAAAATTATCTGTGAACGAAACATTCTCACATTGAGTCCATTTTTGAATGAGCTTCTGAAATGTGGTTTAAGCTTTCTTCTTTGTACCAGCTGAGGAAACATGGATATGGTAATTAAACTGCTTTCTGCAAAATACATATAATACTGGTAATACTGATCCCACAGAATTCTGTAAGGTCTAAAAGTATAAACATGGGGAAGTCACTAGATAGTACTTGGCATTTAGTAGATGCTCAATGAATGTGTCTCAGGCAGTGTAGACAAGTGAACAATAGGAACAGTTTATTGCATATTGTTTATCCTTTATTGCTTTATTGTGTTTACAGGTGTGCTCCATTCTCCCAAACTGGAAGCCATTAGAAGACACTAATCAGGTCTTAACATTCCGGGGACCTCAGTGCCTGGCTGAATGGTTTTCATGGTAGCTACTCCTACTAAAAACAAACAACAACAGAAAAAGTTGATTGAACCAAAAAAGGTCTGGATTCAAATCCTGGTCTAAATTCTTTTATGACCAAGACTTCTGGGCCTTCTTTTGCTTACCTGTAAAAGAAGGGTTTTGTTTTGTGTTGTTTTGTTTTGAATCTACCTTTCAGGGTTGCAATGGAAAATGAATATGTTAAAGTAGGTAAAGCACGTAGTATGTTCATAAGAAATTTTAGGTCCCCCCCTTCCTTTTACTCAAAATGGCAAGAATCTCTTAGTCGTGCTCAAGCTCTGGATGGCCCTGGTGTTATTTCTTGTTCAGAGTGTCCCTCTAAGTCCCAAGGGGCACATGAGTGGAGGCAGCAGATGAGATGTGTAGGAGGCCCTGACTGAACCCACCTCCTTTTATTCTTTCCTCCTGCCCTCCCCACCCCTCCTGTCTACTTCCCTCCCAATTGATTATATTAGATGATATGCACCCAGCCTGAGGGACATACTTCACCCTAGATCCACAGAATAATCTGCATCAACCAAACATTTGGATCAAGAGGGGTCAAGTTTAGGGTGCACAGGTGGAGCTGGAACCAGTGGAAAACCAGGATCCTTTTTGGCTATAAAAGAGTAGTAGATAGTGGGCAGGCCAAGGTGAGGCATGTCAATTAGAGGTGTGATTCCCTGGAGAGGCAGCAGGAGAAATCACTAGGGCCCAATTAGAAAAAGTTTGGGTTGCTGTGTTCAGAGGTTTGGACCCCAACACATGGCCATCGGGAGAGCATGACTGTCGGAGATAGCAGAGGTGGAAAGATGGAAGGGGACACGGGACCGAGAGAGAGAGGCTGTGGGCATTCGTCAAGTCATGGATGCTGGCACATCTTTATTTTCATTTTTCAAAGAACACTGATTTTGATGGTTTTCTCAGCTTGGGCTGCTATAACAAAATACCACAGACCAAGTGGTTTAAACAACAGACATTTATTTCCCACAGTTCTAGAGGCTGGGAAGTCCACGTTCAGGGTCCCTGAATGGTTGGGTTCTGGTGAGACCTCTCTTCCTGGTTTACACACAGCCAGCTGTCTGCCCCCCTCCCCCCATGGTCTTTCCTTGGTGCATGCACCTGGAGAGAGATCTCTCTCTCTTTCTCTTCCTCTCCCTCTAAAGGCACTCACTAATCCCATCATGAGGGTCCCAACTTCACAATCTCATTTAGACCTAAGTCCTTCTCAAAAAACCCATTTCCAGATATTATCACATTGCGGGTTAAGGCTTCAACATATGAGCATTGGGTAAGGAGGGGGGCACGAACATTCAGTCCGTAACCAGGGTGGTGCAAAATTTGACTCTTCATATTTCAATACAGAGAGACAAATTAGATGACAAAAGTTGTCATTTTTTAGTTTGTCATCATTTGATAAGTGCACCTGGAACCCCATGCAAGACAGACTAATTCATGGGTCTGTGAAAAGGAAGATATAATGCCTGCACTTATAATCCTCAATACTTTGAAGATTAAAGTGTTCCTATCTTGGAAAAGGGAGGCCTGAGTTCTTACTTTTTACTAGAATTTCTTACCTCTACGCTGTCAAACAGGTAACCCATATATAAAATGTGATAACTATCAGCGCCCCTGAGTATCCATATTGGTATCCACTATGTATCACCATAGAGACCTTTGAATTATAAAAAAGAAAGTCTCATGTTCAAAATCACCCCAGTGATTTTTGCAACATGTGCGTTATTTGAAATGACTCAGAATCTGACCACCAGTGTTTTAGAAATAGGCATCTTCTTTTGAAGTCATTGTCTTTCATTTAAATAAAAAAGAAGAGAGGTTTTGAAGGGTCCAGCAGGAAAAGATACACAATGGTGACTTTCTTCTGGCGTTTTCCCAAGAGGTTGAAACATTGGTTTAGGACTTGGCTTACGAGTCATCCTTCACATTTTGCAGAGTTCACAGCTGTTTAGGCTTAAAAGGTAATTACATTTAATTATCAGTGTCCAATAAAACACACACAGCCACTCTGGCCCCAAGTGGAGCCATGGCAATGAGATGGAAAGTTACACTTGAAGATGCAGTTCTGATTTTTGTGAAAAGAACTCCTTGCCCCAAGACTTCCCTGAACGTTTATCGGAGGGAAATTACAGTCGAGACTCTGGATGTAAAGAATGGTGGGAGAGTGGAAGATTTATGTGCCAATTCTCAGATTTATTTTGATAGATTGTACTGTATCAATATGTAAAAATCTAATAAATATAACTCTTTAAAGAGGGGGCAGCTCTAATTTTACTGTTTCAGAGAAGAGGTTTGGCAAAAAGTCAGAATGTGCATTAAAAACACACTTTCAAGAAGTCTAATAAATAAAGTCTTTGAAATATGGTTTCCCAGTGAAAGGCATTTTAAATCATTTTGATAAAGAATCTAAATTAGACCTTTAAATAAGAAAGGCAAGTTTTCCTTAACTTATTATTTATAGATAGTTTGGAAATAAAATCTATGCAAGCTGATTTCTTCTTCCATTCTTTATAAGGCAAATAAATATGTTGTCAAGTTTTAACAGCCCATGTGATTAGCCAGAGATTGTCGTCCTTAAAAGGGGGAGGGCAAAGGCTAGCTAGCTAGCATTTACTGAGCGCTTAGTACATGCTGGGTGCTGGGTGAAATGCTTTATATTCACTGTCTCATTGAGTCCCTGCTATAGAATTAAGCAAGCAGGTCCTGGAGCCAGAATGCCTATCCTGTTCTAGCTGTGTGACCTTGAGTAAATTCTTTACCATCACTGTGCCTTAAATTCGTCACGTCTAAACGGGGCCAGTAATAGTACCTGACTAATAGGGTAATTGGCAGGTTAATTAAGTTTTAAAGTGCTTAGCACTGTGCCTGGTACATAGAAAATGTCAAAAAATGCTAACTCAGTATAACTGACCTCATTTTACCTGGGCTCAGGTGACTAAGGGATTTGCCCACAGGTGCATACCTGGTTAGAGATAGAATCTGAATTCAAACCCTGGGTGTCAACTGTGTCTGGGGACATCCTCAGATCAGTGCACATTCGGAATAATGCTATGCTCTTCACCACTTTCACCTCAGACTGTCGTGCTTTCTTTCTTTCTTTTTTTAAAAAAAGATTATTTATTTATTTATTAGAGAGAGAGAGCACATGAGTGAGAGAGAGGGAGAGCGAGCATGAGTAGGAGGAGCGGCAGAGGGAGAGGGAGAAGAAGGCTCCCTGCTGAGCTGGGAGCCTGACATGGGGCTCGATCCCAGGACCCTGAGATCATGACCTGGGCCAAAGGCAGACGCTTAACCGACTGAGCCACCCAGGTGCCCCTCTGTCCTGCTTTCATTCATTCATTCCATCATATTTTATATATATGTCTGTAGGTTATATACCTATAGTATATAATATATACTGTATTACTATATACTAATTATAGTATGTTATAATATGATATATTATATAATCAAATTATAAGGCAATAATATTATATAATATGTTATATATAATACATGATGCATAATGTAAGGTATTTGACTTGTAATATACCATATAGTATATCATATATTAATGTATTATATACTACTATATATAATGATATAATCATACTTTATATTATTCATCATATATATTACATATAACATATGTTTATCATATAATATTTTCATATACTATACTGTATGACAGTATGTCATATACACACAGTATGCATAATATCCATGCATGCATACATTATACATATACCTGTAATAAACATGTACACACATACATTTGCATATACATACACATATACATTATACATATGCCTATAATATACATGCACGATGCACATGCATGTGTACATGTACACACATATACATATGCATACACACATACATATACATATTTGTACTGAGGACTTACTATGCCATGCACTGGGGATGAGGTGTGGCAAGAGAGACCCTGTCCTATGGGACTGAACTTACGATAGAACAGGGGAAACAAGATGTATCAACAATTACAATAAAACCATTAGCTGTTATGATCAAAGGAAATGCAGGTTGCAAATAGGGTATGTAATGATTGCGGAGTAGGGGCAGCTCCCTGCTGGCTGATGAACGCATGTCGACAATCTGGTTATTTGTATTAGACTCTATTTGCTCAGGTAGACTTTTAATTGACCAGAATGCCCCATTTCCTAAATATTTTGGATAATTGAGCTATTACTGAAACAACTACAGATATCAGAAATGGTTAAGATGATGCTCAAGGCAAAGTTTATGCTGATTGCATGCTGCTTGGTAAAGTAGAAGGAAGATATGCACGGGTCAGCCACACTTGGGTTAGAATCTTGTCTCTACTACTTACCCATTCAGTGACCCTACTGTGACATTTAACTCATCTGAAACTCACTTGCTATCTCATTAAAAGGGGGACAGTGTTTCTTTCATAGAATTTTTGTGTGTTCTGGTGATCTCCGCCCTCAGCTTCGTGCCCAGCAGATAGTTTCCTATTCCCTGGCAGGTGTGCAGGTAAAACATATCAGGGCACTGAAGAACTCCCCTGCAGGAGGTCGGGCTCCCCATCTGGGGATACTTGAATGCTGAGTAATTTGCCGTAGCTTGAACCATTTTGGTGACAGACCATTCTTTCTATAGATTTGCAATGCAAGGGCTAAGCTTTAATTAGGATAGGAGAACATTTAGGGATTCTTGGAATTTGCTGTCTGATATTGGGGAGTTTATTTACACATCTTCCCTTAAGTCAATGTGTGGGTCAGCTCTGAACTCTATTAGGGCAGCAGAGTTTGGGGCTACTTCATTGGCTGGTTTGGGATCCATCGGTCTTTCACTTGCATGCTCCAAGTCAGTTCTGGATTCCCTCTCTAATCCCCAAACCCTCCTTCTCTTTCTAGAAAATGACACACTGCCCTGAGGAAACATTTGATGACCTGGTAGCATTTGGAGGATGACGTGTCAAAATGAATTAGAGTTGAGGTTTGTACTTAGTGACTTCCCCAGGCACTGATGTGAAAGGCACCGAACTCAAGATAATCACTGTGGGGAAGTACATGGACTTTCACATCGCCCTTCCAAATCTATCATCTCAAAAGCCTTGCTGGAGAACTTTTGCAGTGAATGAGGCCATCTACCTTCCACCGCTAAATTGCCAAAATGGTAGGAAGTGGGTGGGGGGTGGTAGGGGTGTTGCATTGATAAAGTCTCCTTTCCATCCCCTCCTATGCATGCACAGGAACACATATTTGGTGGGAAATTTATTGGGTAAGCACTGTTTAAAACTATTTAAAAATCAATTTTTATTTTCAGAAATGCTGTGTAGTGTCACTGAGGTTTAGATCCAAGCCTTTCGCCGTCCCAACTTAATAGCCAAATCCACCGAGGAAAATGATTTCTCCATCCCTCTCAACATTCATATTCAGGTGGATGCCGAGGGCCATCACTTTTCATATTAAGGTAATCCACATTTGTTTATATCTCCAGCACCCAAGGAAAACGAAACTGCCTCCTTGATGAATAAATTGTATTTCTCTGCGAGAAGAAAGACATACGGTGAGGCAGTTAAATGTCAGGAAAAATCACATTCAGAAGCGCATCTGAAATTAAAAGTATGCCATGAGATGTGACATTCTTAACTTCGTTGCTACTGAGTAATTGTTAATTAGATTAATGACTGTCCGGTACGCTGAGCTGGAAACTTCATTTTCATGCAGTAAGGTGTGAGCTTGCTGCTTTGCCTGCCTGGGACTGATCTTGGGGCTTCAGAAACAGCTGCACGAAGAAGTGCAGCCATAAGGTTACGGCCACCTCAGCAAAAAAAAAAAAGAGAGAGGAAATAAAGTCTCAAAAGCCTTCGGGTGTCTGTGCCTTCCTCCACAAACTCGCTTGTCGATTAAATTAAAGCGCTCCTCCCAGCTCAGTTCCCCAATCTTCAGATGCTTCTCAATAAACGGTTGGAGATCTTAGCCCTTGTGAGAAATGAATCACATTTTCTCTGTTGTACTTGATCGCTGTTGACTACTAATTCACCCCGTATTGATCTCAAGGCCGTATTTCTTACCGTTTAGATGGGGAATTATCTTGTGCTATTAAAATGTGACCAAGTTTCAGAGGCCCTTACAATCGCTCTACCCAGAGGCCAACCTCAGCCTCTGGAAGAGTGCAAGGATTGGACATTCGGACCTGACTTCTTGCCCCTTCATTTCTTGTGTCTTCTTTTGTCTGTGGGTCTATGGGTCAAGAGACCCTGTTATTTGGGGGAGGGAAAGAAAACACAGTGCTTAAGAAGGAGCAAGAGTAGGCTTATAAAGAGATGGTCTCTTAGTAGAGAAGCTTGCCAAATTGCCTTATTCTAATAATTTTCTCTCGTCCTGGAAACTCCAGAAAGAAGCTTATTTAAAAGGCTCCTCGGTACGGAGATTTTTTTTTTTTTTTTTTTTTTTTTTACTTTGTCTGCAATGCAGGCCATGTAAAAGAGGGAAGATGTAAAAATATTATCTTTTCCTGATTAGAAATGTAATATGCATTCACTATAGAAAACGTGGACAACTTAGAAAAGCATAAATGGGAACATAAAACGGATCCACAGCCTCACCTCTCAGCGGCTGCTATTGTCAACCTCTGTATTTTATTTTATTATTTTATTTTATATTTTATTTATTTATTTATTTTGAGAGAGAGAGTGAGAACGTGTGTGTGGGGGTGGGGTGGGAGGGAGAGAGGGAGAGGGACAGAGAGAATCTTAAGCAGGCTCCACGCCCAGCATGGAGCCCAACTTGGGGCTCGATCTCACGACCCTGAGATCATGACCTGAGCTGAAATCAAGAGTCGGACGCTTAACTGATAGAGCCACCCAGGCACCCATCAACCTCTGTATTTTGAAAGAAACAGTATGTAGTGTTTAAGAGTGTAGACTCTGACCCCGGATGCTTGGAGTGTGAATATAGGCATCACTATTTACTGGCTGTATGACCCCAGGCAGTTGAATCATCTAATTTATGGGGATCTTATTAGTGATGACTTTAAAGGGATGTTGTGAGGGACAAATGGGATGATTCATGTTGAGAACCCAACCCAGTGCCTAGCACCTAATAAACATTGGATATGTGCAACCATCACCATTTGATATTTTGTGTTAGGATTCTCTTCCTCCATACACAAGCATGTAAATGCATACATGTGATCACACGTTGTCAAGCATTGACTACCACGTCAAAATGTGTTGATCAGCATTTTATATCATTTCATATATTGAGCACCTGAATTTAATGTACTTGTTATATGACTTTGCTTCATTGAATCCCTGTAATTTATATTGTTGCATAAATCATAGGAATAGGAAATGAAGGTCCATCCCCCTCCTGCTCCCAGACAGACAAGCGATTCTAGTGCAGTTCTTGGAAATGGATCCAGAAGCCTTATGGTATGGGAGGGGGCCAACTTGACTCTGGGCAGTGCGCTTATATAATTTTCCCAGGGAGACAGTTGTTGAGGCAAAATAAAGAGAGTGAGGAAAATGCTCCCAGGTTCATTCCCCATCCCCTGATCATTAACAGAGGTCTTATTGAAAACAGCCCCTCAACAAGATTTGAACCTATGACCTATGAAACATGAAGCAGCCCCACTTCCCAATCTTCTGCAAAAGCTCTTGTCCTACTGGGTGGAATCAAACTGACCGGAACTGGCATCTGGCCAAGATCCCAGAGAGAAGGGTTACTTTTCGTTCGAGGTGGGAGGGAGTCCCTCAGTTGCTCTAATGACTGTCTTTCCAAGAAATGGCCTTGGTGAGCAGGATGCAATTAACCAGGTTGAAACTGAGCCAGGATCTTTGGGTTATTATCTCTGCTCATATACTATGTGCTAAGGCGTTGTTAATGATCCTCTGGGTTAGGACCTAGGTTTGTAAGAAATAAGAAACTGAAAAAAGAGAGGACCATTGGATTAGAAGAAACAGCCTTGGAGTCTCCAATTTCTTCACCTGGCCTCTCTTTGGCTGACTCAGAGGTGTGAGCAAAAACACTAGGGTTGCCTTGATTGCCTTTCTGATCTGCTCTAAGTATTGACCACTTCTGAAGTTAGCCATTGGTGTTGCTGTGGACTTGGGGGGCCTAGTTTAACGGTGCAGGAGAATAATACCAAGTTGGTTGGGAACAGGCTATTTTCTCCTGCTGACCACAGGACCTGGAATAGTTTGAAGAGCATCAGCCTTAGGGCCTGGAAGCTCCAATGGGCTGGGGTCACAGGTCTTTAGACTATTCCTGCTACTCCTCCCTCCATCTCCCTTCTCAGGTCCCTACTTCCATCCTAGCCCATCTTCCTTTTGTAGTCCTCCATATTTTTCTTGATCTTTCTCTCTCATGCATTTAGCTAAATGCTGATTTTATAATGCTTGGAGATTTTTGCCAAAATCATAAATACAGACTTGTCTTTTCAACACGTCTATACTGTTTACATACACACATTTAGT
Source organism: Mirounga leonina (assembly GCF_011800145.1). Classification (NCBI taxonomy): domain Eukaryota; kingdom Metazoa; phylum Chordata; class Mammalia; order Carnivora; family Phocidae; genus Mirounga; species Mirounga leonina. The sequence continues at coordinate 12,532,359 of NW_023270464.1, forward strand.
TGAGTCTAGAAAATATGCTCCCACCATGCCATACACCTTCCTGCCACAAATGTTATCTGCTGGTGAACAGGCCATGCCATTTCAGGGATGAAGAAATAGGCCGGAGAGATTGAGCAACTTGCCCAAGATCCACAGCTAGTAACCTGTGGAGCTGGGGTGCAAACCGCCTTGACCTCAGTCTGTCTGTGCTCTTCCTACTTGTATTAGGGAGGAAATGATGAGTGATCTCACCCATCATGTCTTCCATGTTGCCTTCTCAGGAGTAACAATGACCCTCTCTCACTATGGCCCTTGGTTTTGTAGAATGGATTAAGGAGTCAGTCAAATTAAGGAGTCCTGTTCTTGCTTTCTGCAGGACAGATCCCTTGGACCCCTGCAGGAGGGCTGTCCTAAATGCACTGCCTCCCATCGGCCTTTCGGACACAGACAAGTCCCTTGGCCTCATTAACTCCCGCCCCTCTGCATTCTGGCTCATGGCTCCTCTCCAGCTCCCCTGTCCTGGATGAACTGATTTGGGTTGTTTTTTTGTTTTTCTCTGACCAGCCCTTCCCCATCTGTTTGACTTACTCCATCTCATCAGGATGTCCTTTTGATTTAAAGCCAAGCCTTCTCTCCCAGGTCAGGAGGGGCATCCTCTGGGAGCTGCCGTTGCTCTGGGCCTTCTCCTGCCCAGCAGCGTTTCTAGGCATGACATGCCTCTCCTCACACCACACCTCGTTTGGTGCCTTTGTTGAATCCTTTCTTTTTCCAATCTTGGCAACTGAGTAGCACCTCAACACGGTTATAAACTTCCACCACGAGTTGTCGCTGATGTTTTCCAGGATCAAAACGACATTTTTTATTTTATTTTATTTTTTTTTTACCTTCTTCCATCTGTGGCTAGATGCTACCCTTGGAACAGCCCAGAAAAGGCAGGCAAAGTACTGACCATAGAGGGAGACTCTATTCTGGTTAGAGAAGAGACAAGCTCTCTGAGCCGTAAAATTGTAGGGCAAACAAAGAGAAACCAAATCTCACGGCATGTGTTCATCATTACTCACTTATTTGTTGAACAGACATTTATGAAGCACTGGCTTCTTTTTTTTTTTAAGATTTTATTTATTTGTCAGAGAGAGAGAGAAAGAGAGCACAAGCAGGGGGAGTGGCAGGCAGAGGGAGAGGCAGGCCCCCGCTGAGCAAGGAGCCTGATGCGGGACTCGATCTCAGGACACTGGGATCATGACCTGACCCAAAGGAAGACGTCTAACCAACTGAGACACTCAGGCATCCTGAAGTACTGGCTTTTTTTTTTTTTTTTTAAGATTTTATTTATTTATTTGAGAGAGAGAGAATGAGAGAGAGCGCACATGAGAGGGGGGAGGGTCAGAGGGAGAAGCAGACTCCCTGCCAAGCAAGGAGCCCGATGTGGGACTCGATCCCGATGTGGGACTCGATCCCGGGACTCCAGGATCATGACCTGAGCCGAAGGCAGTCGCTTAACCAACTGAGCCACCCAGGCGCCCGAAGTACTGGCTTCTTAATGGGGCAAGCATGGTGTCACAATTACAAAGTACAATAGGATGTGGCTCCCATCCTGGAGGAGATATTGAGATGAGGGTGTGGCATGGTGGTTACTGTGACAGTGATAAGCATAGGTGCCAGGCGCATTTCAAAATATAATTACAGCCCTAGATGCATAAGCATTTCCCAGAGGGGAGGCGCTCTACAGAATTGAGCTCAGTTAAAATTTGAGCTTGGGGGTTCAACCGAGGATAGGAAAAGTGTGCTCAGCAGGCTGCAGTAACATTTGCAAAAGCTCAGGGAAATGAGAGAGCACTGGAGGCACTGCAGAGAAGAGAGAAAGATGAGGCCAGTGGGAAAGGCAGAGTTGCATAAAGGGGTCTGAATGGTGTGGTAGGGGCAACCGGGGCCCTGCCATCTCCTCTTGATGGCAGATGCCATGACCAGATTTATGTAGTAGGCAGCATGGAGGCAGAGAGCATTTAGGGCGCTGTTTCATTTCTCCAGGAGAGAAGAAAGGAGGGCCTACATCATTGTGGGGGGATGGGGGAAGGTGGGAAGTATTTTGGAGATTGAAGCAAAGGACTTGGGATTAATTGTTGAGTGAGTGAGAGGACAGGGTCTAAGAAGACTCCATTTCTGCCCAAGACAATTGTTGGGCTATGGATGGTGCCATTAGGTGAGAAAGGATGCAGGTGTAAGTCTGGTGACATGGAGAAGATGTGTTTCCTCTGGGATATGAATATTCATTTGGATAGTTGACATGAGCTTGGAAGATACATCTGACCTGGAAATGTCTTCTTATGAGAAGGATGTTTGGTGGTCTTCCAATGATGACCAGGAACCCAACCTCATCCCTTGGAGAAGAACAGATAACTATTAGAATGATAAAATATCAGGAAAAGTTCAATTGCTTCCAAGATAGGGACAAGGCAAGAGTATGCTGTTAACTCAAGTCCTTTTCTGTCTTCTCCTCCCAGAATCTTATCAGAAGGCGGGAATTTTGGTTTGGCCGAGAGTGTGGTTGGCAGTGCAGTTGAATGTGTAGTTGGCACAGTTGACCATGCAGTTGACGCAACTCACTGCAGTTGACAATGCAGTTCTCAAAGCATGTTCATCATCTTGTTTGATCGCCCTAACATTAGTGTCGGAAGATATTTTCATTTTTTTCCCTTGAGAGGTGAGAAAATCAGCTGAGGGAAGGGGGTGGTAATGGGACCATACAGCTTGAAATTAGTGGGGCTGGGATCAAAACCAAGGTTTCTTTGTTTCAATTGTTCAATTTGCCCCACACATGACACTGTCATCAGTGATTGAAAAGCTACACCTGTTCCCTAGAAAATCAGGGCTTCTTGGAGGCACAACTCCAGCCATTGCTGAGCCTTTTCTTCACATTCACATTTCTGTGTGTCCTTTGTGGGGATCATCGCATCCACACCACAACCTGATGGGGGTTGAGGGACACTCCATTTGGGATGAGGACGTCAAGGTTCAGAGATTAAGTAGTCTGCCCCATGGCAGGGCAGGAATTTGAATTTATATTTGTTTAAATTTTAAAGCTCTGATTTTGTAAACGAAGGCTGGAAAGAAAAGAAAATGCTTTGCCACCAATAAAGCAAAAACACAAGAATTATAAGCAAGGAAGTTTCACTCTTGTTTTTCTTAATTAATACTTTTTGCTGGCCATAAAATAATACATGTTCACTCTAAAAAAATTTAAAAATGCAAAAAAGCAAATAAATAAATTGGTTAAATGAAATTGCTCACCAGTTTGTAAACCTCTTAAAGGTCAGGATTTCATCTCTTTTGTCGCTGCTGAGGTCCCAGCAATTGGAAGACTGAGTCACATTGAATGAATGAGAAATGACCCATAATTTCACCTCCTAGAGATAGGTGCATTAACATTTTGGTGCCTATTCTTTTGGAATTAGGTAGATAGAGGATAGATAGATAGATAGATAGATAGAGGATAGATAGATAGATAGATAGATAGATAGATAGATAGATAGATAGATAGATA
>NW_023270464.1:12535888-12693832 GCF_011800145.1 Mirounga leonina
ATAGATAGATAGATAGATAGATAGATAGATAGATAGATAGATAGATACCAAAACCCAAGTTTGGCTGCCCATCACTCAAAAGGCCAATACACAAGAGGCAAGTTTTCATGGGAAAGGAATTTGAGTTTTATTCAAGAGGCTGGCCTCCTGGGGGAGAAGACAAACTCTTGTCCAAAAGCCAATTCCAAGGTTTCTGCCTGGCCCAGAGATTTTTAAAGGGGTTTAATCAGTTAAGGAGGTACAGTGGTCTATGACATTTTTTGATTACGTGCAGACTGGATGATGCTAGCTACAGAGTTATCTCTCTGCTTGGAAGGTGGGCAAGAAAGTCTGGTCCTTGGTGCCTGGGAGAGGTTGTGCAAGAGAACCTGGTGATGTATAGAACTATTCTGTTCTTTCTAGGAAAGAATGCATGGTTTATAGTTACACAAAGAAAGGTTTCATTAATCAGTTATGTAGGCTAAAAGTGCTTGCTAAAGCTTAAAGAAGGCTAGGTTGGCTGGAGGCGCTGCACAGCTTCAACAGATAGATGATAGAAAGATAGATGATGATAGATAGATAGATGATAGATAGATAGATAGATGATAGAAAGATAAATTATATATGGAGAGAAGGACAGAGAAAACACACAATACAGGATTCAGTGGTTGAGTTTATGTCAAGACCTACTTTTATCCTTTCCTGGTACACTGCAAATGTTTTCCTGTTGGGAAAAATGTGATCTCACTGTCTCCAGTGAAGGATTATTTCTCCATGGATTAGGGTGTGGATTTGAGATGTGGACTCTAGACCTTTTATACCCCCCTCCACTTCTCACAGCTTGGGGAGCTTCCATTGAAGCTCAGAGAGTTTATTCCTACCAAATTCCTACCAAAGTCTCAGGTGCTTTGTTGAGAAGGAGGGTGGTCTCATGCCTTGATAAAAGCAACTCAGCAGTAGGGGCTGTTTGTCCATGTGTGGGATGTCTGTGTGGACACCACAGCGTTCCCTGCTGGGAGCCTATTTTCTCCAGAGGCCCAGCTCCTCATTGTGGGACCTTAGTGGCCTTTTCTGGATTTGGCAGACTCCGTTTGAAGAAGATTGCAGCCTGAGGAAGCTAGCCGAGGTGCATTACATGCAAGCTTCAGGATAGCGGTCTTGTGGTTCCTTATACTAGAAATTTCTCCAGATCATAACACTTTCCCTGGATCTCAAATAACCTCTCCTTCCTAACAGCAGTGAGCTACCAACTCTGACACACATGAAGGATCCAATTTTCTTTGAATTGGGAAGAGGAAAAATACCGTTAGTGAGTTTTCATCATTAATTTGGCTTTTATAAAATATAAAACACTTGGTTATTGCAGTGCAAACACACATCAACCTTGCTGTGAGGGACTTAGGCTGTGGAATACAAATCATTCTGACCAAGTGTACAGAATAAAATTGCCCTATGTTCACATTTTGTGAATTTAGACTCCAATAAAAGAGAAGGAACTATTTACAATCATGGGATAGCAGAGCCCTGAGAAATAATCCTGCTTTCTCCCTCTTTTAAAGGTAAGTTGCTGAGGCTCAGAGTGGGTAGTGACTCACCCAAGGTGACACGTATCACCGAGGGCTGAGTCCTCAGGGTCTCAGCCCAGAGCGCTGCTCCACAAGTTCATGATGTGTGCTGAGATTCAGAGCCACTTCCTGCTTCGCCCAGCATAGGTCTCAGAGTTGAGCCTCTCCTGGGGTCCAGGAGATCTGGCACCTTCCCTCACAACTCCTTCCAAAGCCCCACACATAGGACATAGGCCCCAGACTAGGCACTTTACGTGCAAAGACTCCTCTCACCTTGGCGATCACAGTCATCTCAAGAAGCCAGGAAGTGGTGCAATGTCCCCAGAGCCCCACGAGATAGATGCCATGATTATTTCACAGCTGAAGAACTGAGGCTCAGAGCAAAGAATTACTTGCAAAGGAGAGGGTGGTGGGGAGGTGGGGTCTGCATTCAATCTCAAGTTTGGGTCAAAGATCTTCTTTCTTTACCCAAAAGTTCATAGTCTCCACTCATAAATGCTAACAGCAATCACCAGGCTTTGTGCTGAGGGCTATGCAGGTGTTCTATGATTTGATCCACGTAGCCACACCAGGAGGCGGGGATGGGTGCAGTGGTCAGTGGTAGGGGTGTGTGGGGCCAAGAGAGAGATACAAGCCTGATCTGGCCTTTCTGGCTGGGACCCACTCCGACGTTTGGTGTCTTCATCCTGCTGGCCTCCGTGTGACTTTGGACAAAATACGGGGTTGATGATGCAGGCCAGGTAGCATGCTAGGGAGAGACTTCCTTTCTCTGCTCCCCTTCTCAGAATGACAAACAAAACCCAAACCCCTTGTATCAGTCAGCTCAGGCGGCCAGAACAAAATGCCTCAGACTGAGTGGCTTAAGTGGTAGACATTTATTTTCTCAGTTCTGGAGGCTAGAAGTCCATGATCAAGGTGCTGGTAAATGTGATTCTGGTGAGAGTCTCTTCCCAGCTTGTAGACAGTCGGCAACTCACTGTGTTGCCTCCTGGCCTTTCCTCTGGGTGTGGTCAAGGGACGGCGGGCAGGGTGGGCTCTTTGGTGTCTTTTCTTACAAGAACACTAATCCTATCTGATAAGGGCCCTACCATTAATTACCTCATTTAACCTTAACTACTTTCTTAGAGGCCTCAGAGCCAAACACAGCTACCTACACTGGGGGTGTTAGGGCTTCAACATACGGTTTTTGGGGAGGACACAAACATTCTGTCCATAACAACCATCAAATTGTAAATGCCAACCTACAACATGCCCCACAGGGCTCCCTAAGGCCTCCTAATAGCCTGTTGGGCTTTGCCAAGTTAGAGAGCTTCCACATTGACCTAAATATATATATATATATATTTAAATTTATATTAATAAAAGCCTGGCTTCTATTCCAAGTAACTTTCCAAACATGGTACATGGTTAGTCTTCCACCATAGTTGGTCTTCCACCAAGCCAGCCTGGCCCAGGTTGCTTGGCCTTGCTATGTGGTAGCAATAGTCAGACTCAGGTCAAGAGTGCTCTTTTTCACAGCTGAGATCTGAGAGCATGCAATGCATTTGTCATCATCTTAATAATGAATATAGACAAACTTCCAGTGTCCGTAATGGTTTAGACTCCATCTAGCACTGGTGTCAGAGGTTACTGTTAACATTAGCTCCTGAATATAATATAATATTACATAAAGCACTTAGACTAATGCCTTGAGGGGTACCTGGGTGGCTCAGATGGTTAAGCGTCTGCCTTCAGCTCAGGTCATGATCCCAGGGTCCTGGGATCGAGCCCCACATCCGGCTCCCAGTTCTGCTTCTCCCTCTCCCTCTGCCTGCCTCTCTGCCTACTTGTGCTCTCTCTCTCTGTCAAATAAATAAATAAAATCTGAAAAAAAAAAGAAGAATGCCTTGATCATTGTAGGCATTGTATAAATGTGTGCTATTATCATTGCTGTTTTGTTGTTGCTATTGTGATCCAGTTCAATTCAATTCCATTTAACTAAATCCAGTAGCTCATCCAGGATGGGCTACCCTGTGCTATGCTAAGCACTGAGCATTCAGTATTGGATGATGCAGGTGTGGCCTCTGAATGCACACTGCCTGAGGGTTGTCAAAGTAACCCTGGAGCATGGCAATAGTGACTTGGACAGTTAGTAAGTGATGGGCCATACTCACCTTGGAGGTAGAACAAGGGGAGGCTGCGCCTGTCTGAAGGTCTGGGTTCTAGGCCTGGCACAGCCACTGACCAGCTCCATCACAGGGAGAAGGACTTCTCTGGCTCTGGTACTTTTTCTGTGATGGAAGGAGTTACATATATAATCTCTAAGGCTTCATCACTCTGGACATTCTCTGAGGTAAGGCATGGAAGCCATTCCATGTCAATCAACTTCTCTGTCCCCAAATAATCTAATACATTTTTTGTTTATCAGCTTCTGTAGATCAAATTTAGATTCAGTTTGGGTCTATATGTTGTGATATATAAATGAAACCAAGGATCAATTTTCTGGACTGTTTAGTCATTAGTGAAGTCCAAATATCTAGATATTTCACTGACTTGACAGTTTTTGCTCAGATATTTACCATCACGAAGACAGAACTGCCACTCATCATTTGGATGAACTGAGATCCTCTGCCTGCGCACATCATCATCCTTTTAGGGACCAGAGCAGATGATCCTTAAGAGATGGTTCATCACCCATATTGAACAGAACACCTTTCTGTTTGGGTTTTGTACATCCTCACAGGCATTTAGACTCTTTGGGAGTGAATAGGGGAGAGCTTTCTTCAAGAAAAGGAAGAGCCAAGAGGCACATCAAAAGAGCAATGGAAACATAAAATTCTAAATGCCAGGCCTTAAATCATCCTGGCAAATTGTAAGTCTGCTTTTTTCCATTCTGGTCTCCAAAGCTTGATGATGGATTGCCATTAGCTGGAAATAGTTGGAGCTTATGATATTAACCTAGTTGTTAGAGTGATTAAGGGCATCTGTTCTCCACAAATAATGGGTCTCATTCTGAGAGTGTCAACTATAGCAAAGTCTTTCAAGTTTTGATGAAGGACTCCCGGGTTTAGAGGTCCTCCTATACACTCATGAATGGAATTGGCTGACTACTATAGAGAAGATGTTGCTTATTAATAATTGAGGAACCCACCCCCAAAATGGCATTTTTCACTTTGTGGTCAGGCATGTTCAACTGAGAAGCTTTCCTAACCATCTTTGAAGTTTGTCGGATTTAGGCAAACCTATGACCTAATAATGTCGATGATAAATTATACTCTGCATCACCATTCCTGAGATTAGTTTCCTTATGTTCTTAGTGGATAGAAGAAATAGAGCACAGAGATATTTTCTACTTTTCCTAACTTTATTCAGTTATAAGTGGCAAGATGAGAATCTCAGCCTATCATGTCTGTCTCTTCTTTGAAGACATCCCAACAGATATGTAGGGTCCTAAGATGTCTTGTCTGTGCTCATATCTGCAAAGCTTTGACATTTTGCCCCACTCCTAAAGAAGAAATATGTCACTTAACCTATTTTCAATTGATACGGAATGATACAAATTTTTCTCAGGATCCTTTTTTTTCCAAAGAAAAAATAAGAAAACATCCTGTAACTGCAGGAACTTGGAAAATTCCAGTAAAATGTTTTATAGCGGTGTTACCCAGTATCAGATTTTCATACGTTCTTTCTGTCATGCTACAGACTCCATATCTTTTAGAAAAATATAATTTTTCTCCCTCACTTCAATATTTTCTAGCTTTCCCTTTTCATTGGAGGTATTGGACCAATCTTATGGAAAAGGCCATTTCACTTAGAACTCCAAAAAAGGTGGCATTTTCCATAGAATTTTTACTTCCACTCATTTCCCTGAGAATTCTACTTGGGGAGCCCCCCTTTCCACAGTGATTCTGCTGTCACTGTCACCATGAATTTCATCTTAAATTGTCTGTCTAAGGAATTTATCATTTATTCATAAATGGCACCATTTTGTATATCAAATGAAGAAAACTAGGGGTATATTCTATTTTTTTAAAGATTTTATTTATTTATTTGAGAGCGAGAGAGGGAGAGAGTACCAGCAGGGGGAGTGACAGAGGGAGAGGGAGAAGCAGGCTTTCCGATGAGCAGGGAGCCTGATGCAGAACTCGATCCCAGGCCCCTGGGATCATGACCTGAGCTGAAGGCAGACGCTTAACCTACTGGGGGTTTTCAGCAATAAATCCTCGGTCTTGTGTTCTCTCAGGCATTTGAAGGTAGAATATAGAAGGGTCTATTTGTCTCAGAACAAATCAACTGGGGGTAAAGCCATTTGAAAAGCTTTTGGAATGGTAACTTGAGCCTGGTGTTTGCTGTTTGGGACTTTCTGGATGTGACTCTGTGTTTCCCCAGCATACATCGAGCTCTATCTAGAATTGGCTATATTTGCTTTCGTTTTCTATTATTTTGGTCAATACATAGTGAATTAGAAATGAAATAATCTTTATAGTGGAGCTGAGCTTGAACTCATTTTTTTTTTTAAGATTTATTTATTTATTCATTTATTTGACAGAGAGAGACACAGCGAGAGAGGGAACACAAGCAGGGGGAGTGGGAGAGGGAGAAGCAGGCTTCCCGCCAAGGAGGAAGCCGGATGCGGGACTCAATCCCAGGACCCTAGGACCATGACCTGAGCAGAAGGAAGACACTTAACGACTGAGCCACCCAGGCGCCTGAACTCAGTTTAAAACTGAGTTATACACTAGACCTTCAATCACAGGTCTCTAGATTAGGAATCACTCAGCTTATACATGGGGTTTTGGGCCCTTTTGAACACTTGAGTGTCAGTCTGCCCATCAAGAAAATGGGCTGCAAACACAGCAACCTCCTAGCATGCTAGATGCTTCCTCAGATCTAAGTCTGTCAGAAGGAGGCCAGTGAAAAACTGCATTGGTTTATTTACATTTCTGTTAAAAACAAATTTCCTTCGCTTCTTTTGCCATAGGGAAGGTTTCATCCATAGAGATGAACACCGAGAGATGATAAACCACATGCCATGTGTAGCCTGAATGCACAGTCGTCACACCTGAGCCAGCGGAGACAAGGATTGCAAAGGACCTTGCTAATTGCAAGGACCTTGCTCATTACACGCTAAGGTGGAGGTCTTCCTTCTGAGGATGGTTTTAGTGTAAGTCTGCAAGAAACAGCCCCTTTACCTCTTGTTAGGACTCAAGATGCACTCACGCAAGGCAGTTTTCCTCTTAAAGATCCATAGAGTTCTCCTCTTACAGATCATAACACTGACTGCAGTTAGAAACACAGCTGGAAGCTTGGGAGGAAAAACAGGGAATTTAGAACATCTTCCTCTGCGGATAGATACACACAAAATACATTTGCACTCTTTAGAGCTACATGCGGCAGTGTGTTTATATTCATGGAGAAAAAAAACCCAGTGCATTTCTGAAAGTCTGATTTTTTGTTGTTGTAGAAGCTGTTGTGATGTTTATAAATACCCCCCCCCAAAAAAAGAATAGCTCAATGTGAAGTTTTCGTGAAGAGCAATTGTCCGAGAAAAAGCAAAAGGAAATATTCACAGCAGAGGCAGCTTTGCTTTCCTTGGAATGGGTGATTTGCTTAAAGAATGTATTTCAGGGGTGCCTGGGGGCTCAGTCGTTAAGCGTCTGCCTTTGGCTCAGGTCATAGTCCCAGGGTCCTGGGATCGAGCCCCGCATTGGGCTCCATACTCCATACTCCGCGGGGAGCCTGCTTCCCCCTCTCCCACTCCCCCTGCTTGTGTTCCCTCTCTCGCTGTGTCTCTCTCTGTCAAATAAATAAATAAAAAATCTTAAAAAGAAAAAAAAGAATGTATTTCAGAGATTGCAGAAACATGCTCACACCTCTCAGCTTCGATCCCAAGGGCAGGTCAGGCTTCAGCTGTGTATTAATTTTTATGGGCGAGTTACAGACTTGGAGTTACAGACTTGGAGAGGCAGGGGGCTTTGGTAATGGAGGAGCAGAGTGACCCACACTGTGGAAAGCAGAGAGAGGATTCTTTAACTTCAAGCAATTGATTTTATTTTCAGCTTCAAGGCTTTCATCACTAACAAAAAGGGTATACAAATTAATGGAGCTTTCTCCGTCACTGGTGGATTAAGCCCCACAGACAATATCTGAAGGCTACGTAAAAACCCAGTTTGCTTATTATCAGCAGTAGAAGGATTTATAGTGCTGGGGTCGTTTGTTAATTCACATATGTCTCCCATATCACCCCAAGATCAAAGTGGAGAGAAATAGGATTAATAAACATTGGAAGAAGATGTGTATATTTTCTTTTTCTGGAGGACACCACTCATCACACTGTTCTCTCTTTATATAATATTTATATAATATCTAGCTCTGTTTCATGGTTAAGAACCAGTGCTTCTGTTGACAATGAACACTGCAATGGTCAAGTGTCATTTTAAGACAACTGGAGGGCGCCTGGGTGGCTCAGTTGGTGAAGCGTCTGCCTTTGGCTCAGGTCACGATCCCAGGGTGCTGGGATTGAGGCCTGCATCGGGCTCCCTGCTCAGCGGGGAGTCTGCTTCTCCCTCTGCCCCCTGCTATTGCTCTCTCTGTATCTCAAATAAATAAATAAAATTAAAAAAAAAAAAAAGACAACTGGAATCTTTGGAACACATGATTGCCCTAATCCTGGGCAAGAGGCAAGAAGGATATAGGAGTTGATGGTCAGATGGGGAGGAACATATGACAGGAATGCCTACCCATGGGTTGCAAAGTCAGTGCACTGTGTCTATGCTTGCTTTCTCTGCTCCGTCCATCTATGGCCCCCATCAGGGTGAAAGGCTCACATCTAGCCTGCTAGGGAACAGTGGGGATGTGGTAAACCGACTTGTACTATGTTTTACAGATGACACACTGCTTTCCTGGTTGCTGGCACATGTGATCTTCACCAGGGAGTATTGGGTTCTGCATCTCACAGGAGAAGCAGAGCTCTGAGAAACAAAATGATGTGCCTACAGTCATGCAAAGGGACCGTGGCAGTTCCCATGGAAGCCAAAGCTTTTGCTCCAGTCCTGAATTCTTTCAAAGATACAAAGTTTCTCTGAACTATAGAAGAAAGGGGAAGGAGGGTTGGGCTTTCTGGCTTTTGTTGCATCTTCCATTATATTCTATTTCAGGAAATTAGGATTTATAAAATATTCCCAACTGACCCCCTGGGTCAAGTTATGCTGCCTCTCTGGATTTGCAAGTATGCTATGTCTGATAGGGTCAGGATTGAGTTCAATGCTTACAGCTCAGAGAATCAGACACATGATACCAAAATGTCTCTCAATTATGGGCTAAATACATCATGCACATTCTTAAAACGGTATCTTCACTGCTCATGGCCTTTTAGTAGTGAAAAGTTCCCATGATTAAAAACAAAAGATGCTTGAGTTTATGATCTACAGTGTGAACAGTGTCATACTTTCTTTTTATATATATTTTTTATGTTAGGAGAATAACAGATTTTTATTGTAGACGGTTTGTATTTTCTAGACATAAAATCAAGCAAATAGTTCACCTGCAATCCCATGTTAATATTGTAGAGTATTTACATGTTTCTTTTTTAAAGATTTTTAAATTGATTTGAGAGAGAGAGAGAGAGAATGAGCATAGGGAGGAGGGGCAGAGGGAGAGGGAGAGAGAAACTCTAAGCGGACTCCATGCTGAGTGTGGAACCCAATGCAGGGTGCAGAGCCCCATGTGAGGCTCAATTTCACAATCCTGAGACCATGACCTGTGCAGAAGCCAAGAGTCAGATGTTTAGCTGACTGCCACCCAGGCGCCCTTATTTATTTCAAATCTTTATTTGATATTTATATCCTATCCATAATATTTTTTACATTATGTCATGTTAAAAAATACCATATAGTAACAATAATGTCTAAAAGGGGAGAATTTTTTTAATATATTGATTTCTAAATCTTGAGATATTTAAGCAGCTTTATTGAGGGATAATTGACATATAGTAAATTGTGCCTATTTAATGTGTATAATTTGTTCATTTTTGACCTACTTGTGAAACCATCAGCTCAATCGATGATGAACATGTCCATCACTCCCAAAAGAATGCTCATGCCCCTTCTTTGTAATCCCTCTCTTCTTGCCCCTCCCCACACCTGCGTTCCCTATGCAAACACTGATTTATTTTTCTGTTATGATAGGTTCATTCATATTTTCTAGAATTTTATATAAATGGAATGCAATAGTAGGCAGGCAGTCCTTATTTTTGTCTCACTTCATTCACTCAGCATAATTATTTTTTGATTCATTAATGTTGTGTAGAGCAATTGTTCATCTCTTTTTATAACTCAGTAGTGTTCCATTTTATGGCTGTGTTACATTTGTGTATCCATTCATGGGTTGGACATTTGAGTTGTTTCTAGCCTTGGGCTATTGCTACTAGCCTTTGTCTGGACACAGGCTTAATTTATCTCAGGAAAAGATCAAAGAAATGGAACTGCTGAATCAGATGGTAAGTTGATGTTTAACATTTTAAGAAGTTGCCAAATTGTTTTTCAGAGTGATCCTACCATTTTGCATTCTCTCCAGTGTTGTAGGCGAGTTCCAGTTCTCCACATCATTGCCAAACCTTGGAATAGCCAATCTTCTTAATTTTGGCCCGTCTAATAGGTATGCAAGTGGTTTTTTTTACTGTAGTTTTAATTTCCACACCCCTAATGACTACTGATGTTTCTTGTCTTGTCATCTGTATCTCTTCTTTGGTGAAGTCTCTTTTAAAAGTATTATGCCCATTTTGGGGGCACTTGGGTGGCTCAGTTGGTTAAGCGTCTGACTCCTGATTTTAGCTCAGGTCATGATCTCAAGGTCATGAGATTGAGCCCTGTGTCTGGCTCCTCGCTCATCAGGGAGTCTGCTTGAGATTCTCTCTCACCCTCTCCCTCTGCCCCTCCCCTTCGTGTGCTCTCTCTCTCTCAAGTAAATAAATGAATCTTTAAAATATTATGCCCATTTTTAAAAGGTGGTTGTTTCCTTATTGTCAAGTTTTGAAAGGTCTTTATATAATCTGAGTATAAGTCCTTTGTCAGTTTGTGATTTGCAAATATTTTCTTCCGATCTGTGACTTGTCTCTTCATTCTTCTAACTGTACCTTTGAAAGAGCATGAGTTATTAATTTTGATGAAGTAAAAATTATCAAATTTTTCTTTTATGGGTTATAAATTTATGGGTTATAAATTTTTCTTTTATAGATTCTTTCATGGGTCATTCTTTTGACATCATATCAAATAAATCTTAGCTTAATCTAAAGTTACAAATAGTTTTCCTTTGTTCTTTTTTCCTAGAAATTTTATAGTTAAATTTAGTCCTATGATCCACTCTGAGTTAATTTTTGTGCATGGTGCAAGATATCAATCAAAATATTTATTTATTTGCACATTTAGTCACGTTTTGTAGCTTCCAGCATGTAAGTCAAACTTATTTGATTGAATTTATTCTTAACCATTTTATCATTTTTGATGATAATATAAGGAATTGTTTTCTTTATTTTTAATTGCTCATTGATTGCAAGTAGGAATACAATTGATTTTTTTGTATGTTGATCTTGTGTCTTGCAGCTTTGCTGAACTTACTTATTAGTTCTGATAGTGTGTGTGTTTGTGTATTTGGATTCCTTAGAATTTTCTATATACAAGAATATGTCATCTAAGAATAGAGATATTTTTATATCTTCCTTTCTAATCTGGATGCTTTTTATTTTCCTTTTCTTTCCTGCTTGCTGTGGCTAGAACCTCCAGAGCAATGTTAACTGCAAAAGGAGAGCAGACATTCTTTTTTTTTTTTTTTTTAAAGATTTTATTCATTTATTTGACAGAGAGAGAGAACAAGGAAGCTGAACGGCAGAGGGAGAAGGAGAAACAGGCTCCTCTCTGAGCAGGGAGCCAGACATGGGGCTCAATCCCAGGGTCCTGGGATCATGACCTGAAGTGAAAGCAGACGCTTAACCAACTGAGCCACCCAGGTGCTCCGAGAGCAAACATTCTTATCTTGCTATTTCTCCCCTCAATCTTAGGGGGAAAGAATTCAGACAATACACATGTGATGTTATCTGTAGGTTTTTGTATATGCTTTCTTTAAGGTTTAGTAGCTGTTCTTCTATTTCTAGTTTGCTATTTGTTTTTATCATAAACACATGTGGATTTTGTCAAATATTTTATTGAGATGATCGTGTGGTTTTGTCTTTATTTATTAATAGGTTGTATTACACCGATTTATTTTTTTAATGTTAAACCTATTTTGCTTTCCTTGGATAATCCCACTTGTGGTCATAGTAATTGCTGGGATTTGACTTACTGGGATTTTTGTGAGGATTTTTGTGTGTACATCCATAAGGAATGTTGGTCCTGTGATGTCTTTGGCTGGTCTTGGAATCAAGGCAAGACTAACCTCACAGAATGAACTGGGAGGTAATCCTTCCTCTTCCATTTTCCGGAAGAGTTTGTGAAGGATTGGTATTAATTCTTTTTAAATATGTATGGCTGAGAGGCATCTGGGTGGCTCAGTCAGTTAAGCTTCCAACTCTTGATTTCAGCTCAGGTCATGATCTCAGGGTTGTAAAATAAGATGGAGCCTCAATGTCGGGCTCCACGCTGCTTAAGATTCTCTCTCTCCCTCTCCCTCTGCACCCCCCCAACTTGCACACACTCTCTCTAAATAAGTAAGTAAGTAAGTAAGTAAGTAAGTAAGTAAGTAAGTAAGTAAGTAAATAAATAAATAAATATGTATGGCCTAAGCTTTTCCTTCTGGAAACTTGAGAAATTGCTAATTTAATCTTTAACTTGCTTTGGTCTATTTAGATATTTTGGGGTTTTGTTGAGTCAGTTTTGGTAGTCTGTGTCTTTTTAGGAATTTGTCTACTTCATTTCAATTATCTAATGTGTTAGCATAATAACATAGTATAGTTATAGTTCATAGCATAGTTCATAGTATTTCATAGTTCATAATACAGCATAGTTCATAGTATTTCTTTCTAATCCCTTTTATTTCTGTAAGGTTGGTGGTTATCTCCCCTCTTTTACTCCTAATTTTAGTAATTTGAATCTTCTCCCTTTTTCTTGGCCAGTCTAGCTAAAGGTCTGTCAATACTGTTTATCTTTCCAAAGAACCAGCTTTTGATCATTGACTTTTCTCTACTGCTTTGCTACTCGCTACTTCATTTATATCCACTCTATCATAATATTTCCTTTCTCATGTTTGCTTTGGTTTAGTTTGCTCTTCTTTTTCTAGTTTCTTAAGGTGGAAAGTTAGGTTATTCATTTGCAGTCTTCCTTCTTTTTAAATATAAGTGTTTACAACTATAAATACCCTCGTAAGCACTGCTTTCACTGTGTCCTATATGTTTTTATACATTGTGTTCACATTGTCATTTGTCTCCAATTATTTTTTAATTCCCCTAGAGGTTTTCTCTTTGCTCTGTTGGTTATTTAATGATGAGATGCTTAATTCCAAATATTTAAGAATTTCTGAAATTTCCTTCTGGTATCGATTTCTAATTTCATCCACTGTGGTTGGAGACCATACTTTATACGATTTCAATTCCTTTACATTTATAGAGGCCTGTTTATGACATAACATATGGTCTATCCTGGAGAATGCACATCTTTTCCCATATTCTCTATCTACTTCTGTCAAGGTTTAGATGGTGTCTATATAGTTCTGTTTTCCAGGGACTTGTTAAGAGAGTCTGTGCTTATTTATCTTGCTCTGATTACTGTTTTATAATTTATGTAGATCTAGATATAATGTTTGGCTTACAGTAATGGTGCCCCCTAACAATCCATTCATAGATATGTGTCTATAACACATCTTTTGTTAAGGGCCTAGTATGTACCTGGTGTTGGGGGTACACAGTTGACAAAGAGACTCTAACCTCAGAAATTTTTTAATCTGGTTGAGAAGGAAAACTTATAAACAAAAAATATCATATAGAAGCTGAGTATGACAGAAGAGCAGAAAGAGGGATTTCCTTCTGAGATGTAGGGGCATCAGGGAAAGTCTCCTAGAGCATGTGATATCTGAACTGGACTTTGAAGAGAAGAGATCACCGAGAAGACAGGAAGTAGGAAGACATTGCAAGCTGGGAGTTGCAACAGACAAGTTAGATCCAAGTATTATTGGGCCTATGTCATAGCTATGACAGCTTTCTTAAATAAAATTAAAAATAGGTACGCTTCAGGACGCCTGGGTGGCTCAGTCGGTTAAGCATCTGCTTCCAGCTCAGGTCATGATCCCACGGTCCCGGGATCAAGTCCCACATCGGGCTCTCTGCTCAGCGGGGAGTTTCCTTCTCTCTCTGCCCTTCACTCCGCTTGTGCTCTCTCTCTCTCTCTGATAAATAAATAAATAAAATATTAAAAAAAATAGGTACACTTCAGTAAGTCTTTTGGATATAGCTTCCTATTTGTATTCGTTTTCTAGGGCTACCGTTAGAAAGTAACACAAACTGAGTGGCTTAAACAATGCAAATTTAGTGTCTCATGGCTCTGGAGGCTGGTAGTTCAAGATCAAAGTGTCACCCAGGTTTGGTTCCTTTTGAGAGGCAGTGAGGGGTCTGTTCCAGGTTGAGAGGTGGTGAGGGGTCTATTCTAGGTCTCTCTCCTTGGCTTGTAGAGGGTCATCTTCTCCCTAGGTATTTTTACTTTGTCTTCCCTCTATGCATTTCTCTGTGTCCAAATGTCTCCTTTCTATAAGGATACCAGCCTTATTGGATTAGGGCCAGTCCTCGTGATCTCATTTTTATTTGATCGCCTCTGTGAAGACCCTGTCAGTACAGGGTCTGACACATTCTAGAGACCCACGTCTGTTGCATGAGCAAATAAATGAATAAATAGTAGCTATCACTGGCAGCCAAATAAGATCCCTCACTGACTTGGCCATCAAGTTCCTGGTTCTGAAACTGGCACTGAGGAGCAGGATGGTCCTGGCTCATGAATTTATTTCCCACAGTGCTGTCTCAGCCAGGCATCCTGGGCCCCTTCCAGCAGTCTAGACTCTGCTTATGCAGCTGTGTCCTGTGTTTACCGTACTTCCTGTCTTTTCTGTGCTCGTCCAATTTCTGCTCACCCTTTTTTGGCTGTCACCTCTCTTCAAAATGTTCTCTGCCACTGTGAGTCTTTCTGGGGACTCCCTTTTATCCCTAATTCTTTTGTGTGTGAGTCTTGTCTGCCTCCTTAGACATAAACTGATGGAAAACAAATGCCTGTCATCATTTTTCTTGTATTTTCAAATCACCATTACTCTTCCTACCACTTCTGTTTCCACCCAGTACTCTCAGTGACAAAACAGTGTGACAAATACTTGTTGAGTACTTTCAGGACACTAGGCACCATGCCGTGTTACCTTTAACCTTGACAGTAGCTCTTGGCTGACAAAAGGCTATTAGTAAAATGGGAATATTTACATATACCTGACAGGTAAGAATTGAGCTCAGGTCTGTCTGACTCTGAAGTCCATGTGTTGAACCACCATATGCTTGCTACGATGGGTCCATTGTAGACATTCAATAAGAGCCGCCGCTGTCATCATTCCTACCACTCCTTTGACCTCTCGGCAGGTCTCAGAGTTACACAGATAAATTTTTTCTGACCCATTACTATGAGTTCACCCTGATTATTAGCTGATGACTCCTGGATCCGGAGAAAGTCAGGTCTTATTAGGGACTGAAAACTAAATGCTTTGCCTTCTGTGGCTCCCTTGGAGGAATCATGGCCAAGGATGAAAAAGAATGTGTCCATCAACAATCCAGATGGTTTAACTTTGGAATATATCAGCTGGGACATTGAGAAATCATTGAATGACAGATGGCATTTTCATCTTGAAAAGCGGTAAAATAATGTAAATATTTTAGTGTGTGTTATAGAGGACTTTGGGGGCAAGACCCATCACAGGGTAAGTGCAGGTTGGCCCCCCCATTGAGACAGGGATTCAACTTCACACTTGTGGGGCCATTTCCAAGTACTTACAGCCACAGATATATTGAGAAGGTTCAGAGACAAAAGCATTCATCGTTTTACTTAATTTTAAGATGTTCACAATTAAGATTTGTCACGATTTTTGTAACCCTATGTTGGCATTTCTCAAATTTAAAAAATTGTCTGGCAACCAAAAAAAAAAAAAAAAAAAAAAAAAAGAGAGAGAGAGAGAAAAGAAAAGGGGAAAAAAAAAAAAAGAAAAAATGTTTATCTTGACTTCTGAGAAATCCTGAGGAAAGGATCTAAAAAAATCTTTCTGTTCGTGGCCCTTCTCCTACCAGATAGATCAGAAGACTTACATGTTGGCTCTTGGGTTTGATTATTTCCATTGATATGGAAGTGGATCTTTCTAGTGCTCTGAGGAGAGGAAGAGACTTCGATAGCACAGAGCCTGACTGCTTCCTTCTTGGGTAAGGAACCTGAGTCCCCCACAGCATCTGGGCCTTGGCCACCGCCACACACCCTTTGGTTAGTAGGTGAGTGGGATAGAGTTTGTCCTTGGCCACTGCTTCACTTCTGTTCTGCCTCCCTAAAAGGTCAGGGACCACAGCTCAGGGCAGATTCTGTACCCCAGTTTGCTGTGCTCTGTGACATCTTATGGACCCCCTTGTGGGATGGGGAGGGGAAGGGTGTAGCAAATTCATGGATTGGGTGATCTGGACAGTTCTTCCAGATAGTAGCATGTCTGAGGCTCAGTCTCCCTGAACAATGACTACTGAAAGTTGGGCAGATGGAGCCCTTCCCGCTGGTGCAGGGGAACACGGACCACATTGCTCAGGTTGCAGTGGTCTGTTCTTGTGGATGAATATGACATTGGCAAGATTGGTGGACAGAGCCCTGAAAGGGTCACACTTGGCCTTAAATCTGGGCTTCACCTCTTACCAGCTGGGTTTCTCTGAACCTCCGTTTCTGCATCTATAAATTAGGAATCACGGCTAACTCAATGGGTGGTTGGGGGGATAATTTGATGTAAAGCCTACACAGTGTGGGGCCAAAGACCATTTGGTTCCTTTCCTCTCAAATTCCTGGGTATAGATTAACGTGGGAACCCTCCCTGAATTAAAATGCAATTTATTCTGCAAACAAATGGTTATATTAATAGGGAAGAAGTTGGTATGACCAATCTGACATTTATGCAGCCATTTTTCCCTCTGGACGTCATGCGCAGTCAAAAGGCAGCTTTAGTTTTATCTTCCATTTACCTTTAAATCCACTCTGGTTAGGGTCCACCTGTGATTTTTCTCATCACTGTTAGATTCTCCTCACCAGAGCCACAAAACACTGCCTCAGTTTAATTATTTCAACGTTTAGGCTTATTCATAAGAAGAAAATATTTGAGAGCGCCTGGGTGGCTCAGCTGGTTAAGCGTCTGCCTTCGGCTCAGGTCATGATCCCGGGGTCCTGGGATTGAGTCCCGCATCGGCCTCCCTGCTCAGCAGGGAGTTTGCTTCTCTCTCTGTCTCTGCCTGCCACTCCCCCTGCTTGTGCTTGTTTTCACTCTTTCTCTCTGTCAGATAAATAAATACATTTTTTTTAAAGAAGAAAATATTTTGTTCTTCGAGTTGCTCTCCTCTTCTTCCTCTGTCTCACTTCAGACTGGCCGCTGGTCAGAGGAACAGGAGGGCTGGCCGCCATCCGCTCTTTCTAATGCTTCTATACTTCCTCCCCATGCGCAGAATGGTTTATGAAGCCCCAGCAAGGAAAAGATTTAAGGGGAACAGCAGAGCAGGGAACTTATTACTTGACTGGAGTTGTCGTGGAGATCAAGCTCTGTACTCTCCATCTTCGTATTTATTTAAAACTAACTTTTTCTTTTTATTTATTTATTTATTTATTTATTTATGTATTTATTTATTTATTATTTTCTTTAAAGATTTTATTTAGTTATTTGACAGAGAGAGAGAGAGCGAGTGAGCATGCAGCAGAGGGAGAGAGAGAAGTAGACTCCCCGCCGAGCAGGGAGCCCCATGCGGGGCTCGATCCCAGGACCCCGGGATCATGACCCAAGCCGAAGGCAGACGCTCAACCAACTGAGTCAAACAGGCGCCCCTAAACCTAACTTTTTCTACTCTGATACTGCTCTCCCCACCCTTCTCCCCTCTCCTTCTCTCTCTTGTGCCCGTGTGTGTGCTCTTACACACAAGGATCTCTGAGCATCTGTCACCCTGAACTTCTGTTGAAGGGGCAAATGCTTCCCTGTTCCAGCTGGTCCTTTGTGACCCCTTCGTGGCCTCCAGCTACCTTCTGCCGAAGTTCCCTTTCCACAGACCGTCGTCTGGAATGTAGCTAGCTCTTTCTCCTGTGTGGTTCACGTCGGAACCACAGGAAACCCTCAAGCATTCATTCTCCAGACAAACTCTGGGGGTGCTAGCTTGTGTCCTTGTGGTATTATGTACTTTGTTCTGTCAGCAGAAAAGCAGCCTGTATACCCTGACCCTATGACATCAGGGCACATGCATTTAAGCTGAGTTGGGCTGTTGAAAACCCTGTGGACAAAGGGTTGCCAAATTTAGGGGAGGGGGAGAAAGAAAAACAATGAAGATGCCCATGGATGCTGAATTTCAGATAAACAAGGAAAATATTGCGTGTAAGTATGTCCCATGCACTTATACTGAAAAATTTTCTTTATCTGAAATTCAAAGTTAATTGGACATCCCGTGTTGTATCCACCAACCCCATGCTGGTCAGATTCAGAAACACCCCAGGTCCTTTTATACACACCCTGTAGGCAAGGTGTTAAATAATCTTGTAACCAGTTTTTAGCTATTTTTTGAAAATGTACTCAAGGCTGAGACATCGTTTTGGAAATTGGTACCTATTATCTCAGTGCTTTAGCTGAAATTTCGTTTAAATATCCTGCTACATTTAAAAAAAAAAAAACAAAAACAAACTCTTTGCTTGCTCTTCTTAGTCCCACACCCTCCTCAGGCCTCAGGAAATCTATACATTTAAGACATGTTTGGTTATGTTTGACTTCGTTCTTACATCAAAGACTTCTTTACCTTCGTAATTTGGAGAGAGATTTCACAGGGATTGCTTAGGCTGACACAGTGACTCATTTGGAGGTGTTGGGATTCCTAATGTCTTAAGAAAGCTCTGTGCTTGGTTCAACTTTTGGAGCTTTGCAGGCTCCCGCCCAGCGCTGACGAACTGCGCGTCCAACTCACAGTGAGCCGAGGCCCGGATCTCTACATAGGTTTGCCTTCTGGGGCCAGATCTTGTTTTTTCCTTTTAAGTGGATGATATATGATACAAATATCATTCTTAATCAAAAGTATATTAGCAAGCCACCATAAATGCCGCATTACAGGGAAACACGATAGCATATTTGGAGAGGTTTAGTTTCATAAGAAATGTATTCATTTCTCCGTCTGCCTTTTATCAACATATATTTATCAAAATGTGGAAGCTTATCCATGGGCCACATTTTAATGACTCATAGGTTGCTTGAAGACAGCTGTAGTCTAGGAAGGAAGAGGGATTGAAAAGCATAGGGTGCTCTTAAAATTTGGCCATCACTTTAACTGGAGGATTCTGTTGGCTTTCTTCCAAAAAAAAATTTTTTTTTAAAGATTTTATTTATTTATTTGAGACAGAGAGAATGAGAGAGAGAGAGCACATGAGAGGGGGGAGGGTCAGAGGGAGAAGCAGGCTCCCTGCCGAGCAGGGAGCCCGATGCGGGACTCGATCCAGGGACTCCAGGACCATGACCTGAGCCGAAGGCAGTCGCTTAACCAACTGAGCCCCCCAGGCGCCCGCCTATGGAGAATTTCATTAGGATGTCCTACAAATACCCCCCTGTTGGATATGTATGTGGTATCTCCCATTTTTAAAATTATTGTAATTAATTCCATAGTGAAGATCTTTGACTACAAAGTGTACATTTGATTGTTTTTTAGTATAAATTCACAGTCACAAAATTATAGGATTCCAGGCGAAGCACACTTTAGAGATCTTTGAAGTATATTGCCAAACTGCTTTTAGGAAAAGCTGTGGTATAACCTTTCCATTAGCATCCTATGAGTCTGAATGTTTTTCTAGAAAATGTCCTGACGCTTCATTAACATTGAGTTTAATTGTTTTTTTTTGAGAAGAAAAATAGCAAACTTTCTTTAGCATGTGAGATTTTTCAAACATTCAACAGATTAGCAAAATGGATGGATTTTTAGATCTTTGGGTTTCATTTATTCGTTACTGAAAATCAGGGCCCTGAACAAGATGGTCTCCATCTTTCTTTATTACTGACCTCTGACTTAGCAGCTGAGTCCTGGTGAATGAGTAGCAAGCCATCCCCAAGTTTTCTCCTCTGTAAAACGAGAGATCAGGCCTTACACACAGTCTCAGACCACTTATGAAAATAATGGACACCACACAGCACCAGCTTTAAAATATCTACCTTCAATTCCAAATAGCTTGATCTTATCTTTGCTAATTTCTACCTAAGTAACATCTCTACACACTTTGTGGCATTTAAATTTTGCCCCTCTTGCCAGTTCCCTGGACTCAAGTACATCAAGCTTCACACTGACCTAACAAATAAGGACATCAAGGGGCACCTGGGTGGCTCAGTCGTTAAGCGTCTGCCTTCGGCTCAGGTCATGGTCCCAGGGTCCTGGGATCGAGCCCCGCATCCGGCTCCCTGCTCAGCCGGAAGCCTGCTTCTCCCTCTCCCACTCCTCCTGCTTGTGTTCCCTCTCTCGCTGTGTCTCTCTCTGTCAAATAAATAAATAAAATCTTAAAAAACAAACAAACAAACAAATAAGGACATCAAGTCAGTGACAGGATTCAAAACTAAGGGGTTGACTTTAACACATTGTAATGGTTAATATTGTTTGTGCACTTACAACGTGCCAGGCTTTGTGTTGAGTGCTTCACACACAAAATTTTGTTTAATTTTTGCCGTTTTAGCACAGATGTCACAAGTGAAGCTTAGAGAGGTGACCCAAGGATGCACAGACACTGTGAAAAGGGAAAACTTGACCACAAGTTTTAATGGGTCCCACCCATGCTCCGAGACCCACCACCGGCGCATTGCCTTGTTCCCGCTCTGTGTGATTCCTTTCTCTTGTGCCTGGGACTGAAGGCATCTGGTATAAACAGCAAGATCTATGTCAGGGAGATTCTATTTTGGAAAGTTCCCAATTTTAGATTGTTTTTCTGAAATTTATTATTTATTTTAATATACCGGGCCCCCGATAGATCATCTCTCATCCTACGTATAAAGTATGATACTTGCCTACGTCAACTAAAGAGACTGGCTTTTGAGAAAGAAAAGTAAGGGAGGAAATCATCCATGGGAGGACAATCATGTGCCGATCACCGGACTCGACACTTTCAGAAGGAAAATAATCCCATTACAATTCAACTCTTCCTTTTTTTCGAATATATCCCTCAAATTGTGGTTTCCACATTAAAGCCACAATTTTGGCTGAGTCATAGTCTGTATAGAGATGTGTGTGCCTGTGTTTGGGGGTGCGGGTTTTTTTTTTTTTTTTTTTTTTTTTTTTTGGCTTATTAGTTCTCTTTGTGCTCGTTAAAATCAAACAAAACAAATCTGATTTTTAAATAGACATTGTGTCTGGTGTATGTGTATATATTTGGGATCCTGGGTGTGGCTGGCCGTGTGCGTAGGACATAGCTATGTGCAGCTGTGTTTTGTGCGTAACGTGTAACATGTCCTGCAGGAAGATTCGGGAGACCTGATGGGTGGACAGCACACTTATCCCTTTCCTGAGTCCTTCGCCTTTGGTTGTGCAAGAGAAAGTCTGCTACCAAGAAGAAGGCAAGAAGAGCAAGCTAGTGGCTCCTACGTATAAGAGAATCACCCACAGTTTTCAGAGTTCATTGGAATCTCCTTTTAATTTCAAGCCATGCTATTAAAAATTATTTTCTGCGCCACTGGAATTCCTATGGACTCAAGTTAATGTTTTTCACACTTTAAATATGGTGTCATAGCAATCTTTTTTTTTTCTCCTACAAATTAAGCTATAGAAAGATGAACTTTAAAGCCAGAAGAAGTCAGCAATCTCAGCTACAATTGACGTAATTAATGTAGACAAAATGGCATTTTCTTACTTTTTTCCCCCAGAATCAGTGTGGTGATCCTGATGGCTGATTGTGTAGAAAGGGTTAGTTTAGTAAATATTTCAGGAAAAAATTAGTTCTTTATTAGATGTCCACATGAGGCAGTGATAATATCTATGCTTTCATCCTGCCACTTCTTCGGGGGAAAAAAAAAGTGGAAAAGAAATACAAGGAAACTTCTGGTTGTTGCAAATGTTATCCACAGATAAAGGAAAGAGCACTCTGGACAAAGGCCCTGCTCTCACTAAGCTTATGTTTTTGTTTTGTTTTTTTAAATTTTTTTAAATTTTTATTTTTTAAAGATTTTATTTATTCATTTGAGACACAGAGATATTTATATATATAGAGAGAGAGCATGAGCAGTGGGAGAAGCAGAGGGAGAGGGAGAAGCAGACTCCCCGCTGAGCCAGGAGCCCGATGTGGGGCTCGATCCCAGGACCCTGGGATCATGACCTGAGCCGAAGGCAGACGTTTAACCATCTGAGCCACCCAGGCGCCCCACTAAGCTTATGTTTTAAGGAAGAGGGGAGATTGAAATAATACATAGTTCAATAGATAATGTCTTCTTTTTTGTAAAGATTTTATTTATTTATTTGAGAGAGAGAGTACACGCGCATGAGCAAGGAGAGGAGCAAGCAGAGGGAGAAGCAGGCTCCCCATTGAGCAGGGAGCCCCACAGGGGGCTCGATCCCAGGATCCTGGGATCATGACCTGAGCCAAAGGCAGCCGCTTAACTGACTGAGCCACCCAGGTGTCCCTAAAAAATAAAACTTCAGTGAAAGAATTTCAGAGAGACAGAGACGGAGGCTGGAGACAGGATGAAGCTCTACTTGGAGAAGCTTCGACAAGGAGGACGGGAGAAGTAGCAGTGCGGTCAAAGGGGAACAAACAATAATGATTACGTTTAAATGCGTTTGTATGAGTGGTAGGAGACTGGATCAGGTAGCGCTGACAGCAGGACGCCGAGAACCCTCTATCTGCATGTCCATTCACACTTCGGCACTGCCGTGGGCAGGCTCCCCTGTGTCTGCAGGGATCATGCTTTCTGGATCGGTTGAAGTCAGAGGTTAGGCAGAGACTCCAAAGATTTAAAAACCTTCTAGAAATCAGGAGTGTGTGTGTGTGGGGGGGGATGGTTCTAAGAGAGTTCTGCTCTCTGGGGGCTCCCTGTATACCCCAAACCACAAATGCTCAAGGAAAGTCTTTGTATCATGTAGCTACCCATGGAGCTCATTTATGTTCTTCCCATATTTTCTAACTTTGCCATAAAAATTTGTTATTCTAGAATCTGACAGTTTTAGCAAGAAGTTAAAAGTTTTATATAGTTCCTATGACATCTATCAGGAGAAAAGGTGTTGTTTTACTCCTGGGGTCATTTTTCAGGTTTTCACCTAACACTGGATCTTTAAAATGGAATCGTTTTCAATATTAACAAAAAAAAAAAACCCTCTGTATTTTTTTTTTAAATTGAAATTTTGATGAATGGTCTGATTTTTCTTTTTCCTAGTGGGAGAGACATGAATCTCCTCCTCATCTTTTAGAGATGCTGTGGATTAAGTGAGTGTTATCTATTTTAGTCCAATTTTCAGGAGTTAAAAAGTGGGTTATTAGACCCCAATACTATTAAAGCTCTATTAAAATGGAATAACCCTGGCCTAAATATATTAATTCTGGGTCGTTCCAAAGAGCAGAAAGCCAGGGATGAATTCTAGAACTGTGTCAGTCTATGCCAGTCCCAGAATGACCTGAAACCAGCACGGCTCAGGGACCTGCGTGTCATGCTCTGGTTACTCTTAGAGCAAGAATAGGATCCAAGGGGAGGCAGGTGGCTCCAGCAATTAACACAGAGCAAAAGGAGAAGCTAGATGCTGTTCCCCTTCTCGTTTGCTTTCATCTTTTCTTTGAGTGAGAACATTGTGTTCCCCTCAATAGGAAGATGTATTAGGGGAGAATCAGAAGCCAGGGTGTGTGCAAATGGGAAGGGTTCTGCAAGAATTCCCAGTTGTCCCGAGGTGCAGAGGCTCCTGGATTTGAGGAATCATACTCTAGGAGCTGAGTATCCTGCTGGAGAAGATGATCGGGTCATTTACCTATTTGTGAGGAACTTGTGAAGAGCAGAAAAGGAAAAAACAGGGGCTTCGAGATAGAAACTGTAATTGGTAGAGTGGCTTCCTTATTATAACAGATATTTGCATCGTGGCAATTTATATCTTAGATTACAGTTATATCATGCATCTGTACTAATTATTTTTATTAATAATAATTACAAGAATAGCTATCTCTTGTTGAGATTTTATGATCTGCTAGGCGATGTGCTCAGCACATAAATGTCATCCTTGAAACTCTTCCTTAAGGTCTGTGATCAAAGTGGAAGAAGTCTACAGGGATAGAGAAAAGTAGTTTAGAGAGGAACAGTAGGAAGTATGATAATTAAATAATAATATTGCTAGATAACAAATACATGATCACTACAAAATTGGAAAAGATAAAATTAGGGTACAAATATGCTTTGGCAGGCTGGAACAATGGGCCATCTTTAAGTAGAATATATCTCCAAGGACTGAATATAAGAATATTTTCTCTTTTTTTTTTAAAGATTTTATTTATTTATTTGAGAGAGAGAGAGAATGAGAGACATAGAGCACGAGAGGGAAGAGGGCAGAGGGCAGAGGGGGAAGCAGACCCCCCGCTGAGCAGGGAGCCCGACGTGGGACTCGATCCCGGGACTCCAGGATCATGACCTGAGCCGAAGGCAGTCGCTTAACCAACTGAGCCACCCAGGCGCCCCAAGAATATTTTCTTAGTTTCAAAAAGCTCCAAAGAACAAAAAAACCCCCCAGGAATCTTTATAAGTCTATTAGGAGGGCATAGCTTAGCAACAAACAGCACAGGTAGAAAAGAACTGAGAGATTTCTTGAGTGCAAATCATATGTGGTATTTGTGACTGCCAAAATACCTACCATGAGCTTTGGCGATATTGACAAAGGTAGAACATGCAGAGCAAGGGAGGTGAAAAACCTATTCTGCAAAGTGCTTTCTTTTAGATTCAACATTCAAAGAGAAGAGTGATTGAAGGGAACTGTGTTCAGGGGACAGTCATCTGACTTGCAAGAGGCATTGAAATCATGGCAGATGTGAAGTCGACAAAAGGAAAGAAGTCTGCTTAGTTTGGAAGACAG
The DNA here is from genome assembly GCF_011800145.1 of Mirounga leonina. NCBI lineage: Eukaryota > Metazoa > Chordata > Mammalia > Carnivora > Phocidae > Mirounga > Mirounga leonina. The sequence goes on from NW_023270464.1 coordinate 12,560,687, forward strand.
ACCAGGGGTGCATGTGTATGTTGGGTGGTGGGTGGTGAGGAATAGACAGCGCTTGAATCCTTCCCTCAGAACTCTGAAGGGCTAGAGAGGGAATCGACATTCTCATGAGAGGCACAGAAGGCAAAGCCAAGCCCAGGAAGGGATAATTACCGGTACACAGAGTTTAGCTCAGAGTAGTGATGTCGTTTCAGGCATCTGGAGTAACCTTCAAAGTAATGAGTCATTCCAGTAGAACTTTGAAAGTGTTTTGGTCCTAAAATTCTTTAATTCTATAAATTTAAACCTTTAAATTTAAAGTATAATAAAATGTACCTTTAAATCATTACATTTGAACAATGGTCAGTAGATGGCAGTAGGATACCATAGATTTGCCAGTAGCATCTGGAATTTCACCCTTAAATATTCTGGAAGTCGATTTTTTTTTTTTTCTAATTATTATTTGAAGGTGTGTCCTAATCCATTGTTCGGAGAGAAATCGCTGATTTGAAAAACAGGAAATAATACTTTCTAATTAAATAGACAGGAATAATTAGCAAATACTTTTATTTTACGCCAGCAATACCACAATGTTTATTTATTGGTCTCTCTAATAATTCATGGTAGGAAGTGTGTGTGTGTGTGTGTGTGTGTGTGTGTGTGTAAATAAAAGAATGAGAGGTCTGGTTTGTTTTTAAATAATTCCAAAATCTAATGATATCCTAAATTTATGTAAAACTTAAAAAATACCTTAGCTTACTGAATTGAATGGAAAATGTTTCAACAAAGCAAGTTATTGAAGAATCTTAATTTCTTCCTTAGACAAGCATGTTTTTTGTAGTTAGAGATCTCTGCATTTTGAAATAAAAGTATGTGTTCTTTAAAAACGCCCTGCAACGAAGTTGTTTTCCCAGCACTTTGAAAAAATACATTTTGCCAGGGAATGCTCAGCTTGGGAGATTTCCATTTATAAGTGATTGCTCCCCCTCTGGATACCTTCAGGAGCTTTGTAAGAGAGAAGAGCCTGTATATTTAGACATGCAAGGCTAGAGAAATACCCTTTGGAAATAGATATATGTCCAAAACATGTGGGAAATAAAGCATATTGGTCTTTAATTTGGAAACAGGAAAAAAAAATGTCATTTCAACCTTCTCCTCCTTTCTTCTTCTTCTTCTTCTTCTTTTTTTTTTTTTGTTTGTTTTGGTTTTTCAAAAAGCATAGCGTGACATTCATGCCTGTCGGGTTCCTAAGTATCTAACACAGCAACACCTTATAACACCTTATAACCATTTACCTCTGAGAAATGAATTTCCACTATGTGTCAGTTTTACATATTCTAGGCTTGTTCCATATAAAAAAAAGTTGCAAGTGGAGAGCAGTTACTCACAAAAGCACACGTGGGCTCCCTTAACCCTCTTCAATTCGAAGCAGTGAGACATCCCGGGGCTTCCGGAGAGACAAATTGTTTTAATTTGCTAACATTTTGGGACTCCAGGACTGTGAGAGCGAATTCCAAAGTAGAGAGAGCCCCCGATAGAGTCTTAGCCAGACATTTTTTAAGATTACTCTTCTAGACAAAAACCAAGCAAGAAATTAATTTTAGCCCAGGCTTCCCATCTGATCAGCTCATTTATGCTCTTTCTGATTCATTCTCTCTCCTGTCTCCTTCCTCTTTCTCTTTCTCGTTTTTCTTTTAATTGATGGGAAACACGAGCAAAAAATGTATGTCTCTGTGAGGTAAATGGAAGCTGGGAGGTTGAGCACCCCATCACAGGAAGGCTGTGTGACCTTTGCCAGATCCCTTGCCTTTCCGAATGAGCCTTGCTATCATCGTGTTTGCTCTCCTGCTGATCGAAACTTGACAGAGACTTAAGAAATAAAGGTCTAAAAAGTTCTGTTAGAACTCTCTCAACAAAAGTCTCTAGGTAAAAAGAAAGTAACATGCACTTAGACACAGCATTGTCAAAATGTTTCTTTTTGGCCAATAAAATAATCATAATTAATGGTCACCTATGCATTCTCCCTATAAAGCCTTTATGTTGCCCTTTTAAAGGAGAAAATCAGAGGAGACTAAATGTTCTCTTTTATTTTAGCAAATAATGCTAATATTCTTTTCCAATGAAATGTATATTCCTCCTCTATGTATAGATACAATGTTCAAAGAATGCGTTGCATATTTTTCCTCCTTCCATGTTTCTGAGTGCATTAAAAATTTAACTAAGTAAAACTGAAGCTCTTTCTTCCAAGCACTAGTTTTTTAAAATATAATTCTTCACCAAATAGTCAGGCTATTGCTTTAAGGTAGTGCATTTTTTTTTTCTTTCTGTTTCTTGAATTGAGTATTAGTTAATGAGAGGCTGGAGTAATATATACTTTAAAGAAACATGTAATTTAAAAAATCTTAGAGACTTGTTTCCACCAAAGGATCTTGCTAAGATCTGTGTGCAGTTACACACAGGTCTCTAGGTTGTCCAGTTCAAATTCTTCAAGGTTCAATCCTAGCATTCTGTAAACATATCTTGATTTGAAAGAATTTGTCAGTGAGCAACTATTCCCATGCTCACACAATAAATTTTTTAGAGAGAATCAGCATAGAAGCCTTTCACACCAAACAACTTGTTCGGTTTGAACTCATAAGAGATCATGTTATTTGTTTGTTTATTTGTTTGTCTTTTCCTATGAGAGATAGTTAATTATTGAAGCATTGAGAACATTTTGTATCCCGGTTAGTGTTTGTGCCTTGCAAACCTGAGTCCAATGAGACCAAGTTCTTGCCCCAACTGTGCACTTGCTGACTTATCTGATTTAAAATCGGAGCATCTGAACATTGGTGAATTATTTTAAATAATGATTTCTTTTTGTTGTTGCTGCTGCCTCATGAAGAGTGATTTTTTTTTTTCTTTTTAATACAACAAAGACAATGCCTTGGATCTGATGTAGGAAAAAAAAAGGCGTGATGGTCTGGCAGACATCTATAGCACGTATATTTATTTAACGGCTTGCTATAATGCATATTATTAATGATGACAATCATGAACTTGCATGCATTGTTTATTTTGTAAATACACATAATGGAGCTTTCAAAAGAGGAGATCAGCTGCCCCTTGCAAAGATGACTGTCTGCTGTGGAAGTAAGGACTAAGGGACCTCTTAGTATGTGGGTTCCTGACCTGGTCCATTTCACTATTTATACTCTTGGAACATTTTAAGGCCATCTATAATTTTCCTGAGCGAGCATCTAAAATGAACCACAGGGCTCCTTTAAATCTATATGGCAGATGAAATTTGAATATCTATAAATGGATTTGAACATCAACAGTACCTGTAAAACTAAATATGCATTAAAAGCCATTAGTTTGTGGTCATAAAATGCAAAACAGATCCCAGGGTTCTTGGGTTATGGAGAACACTCGTTAGCCTGGAGATAGGTAATTTGATCAGTGTACCTCTGAGCAACTCTGTTTTGACTCGGGGAAGAAGAAATAGGATGGACAGAAACTCCTTCTACCTGATACCTGAGATATCTTGGTTCATCCGCACGTAACAATTTTTATTCTGTATTTTTCCACTAACCCAAAAAAACTTTCTCTGGACATCTGGATTCCTTTTTGACCTTCTTTGCTCTATCCCAATATCTGAATTCTTTGGTTTCAGTGACAATAGATGGGATAGAATGAAAGAAGGCTGGATTTAGAGGGGCAAGTCTAATCATGCATTAGGTCTGAATTCATTTGCCTATTACCTGAACCCTGAGCCGTCATCAGGCCCGCATGATGTTAATTTCTGCATCCGATCAAAGAGTCAGAGAATTGCAAGGAAACATTCGAACGAAGGGAGAAAATGTTGGCTTTTGTAAGTTTAACCAACTTTGGCTGTAAGAGATCTTAAAAGTGAATCTTATGTGGTGCAGAGACTCTAAATATTACATGTGCTTTAAATATTGTGGGGGTGTCTGGGGCCTTTGTGGAGAGGGTTTCATGCAGTCTTTTGTTGTAGGACAACTCGTGTATTCTGTGATGCAGGAAGGTTGCCAGTTCAAAGGATACAGCCTTCCTTAGCGTTTCTTTTCTTTCTGTCTTTTCTTCTCCCCTCTCCCACCCCCACACTGTGGTTTTTGCTGGAGGGGGGGTGGTTCTTCAGTTTGAAACATTCACATGGAACTCCCAGTCTTTCTTCTTTCAAGAGAAGACAAACCCTTTCTGATAATAATTACAAAATCCGCAGTAGGATTTGTAAATTGAATATGCATAAAATATATATTGGCTGGTACCATGACCTTTGTCCTAAATTAGGTAAATAACTCTAAACTTTGTGTTGGTGGAATGGAAAGTATTTATAGATATTAATTACTGTCAAGCTAATTTAAAGGATCCCTTATTAATTCCCTTCCGGTTTTATAATTTTCAAGAGTAATTGCAGCCCCCTACATGCACAGTCCTTCCATAATGTTCTTAATTATATTCAAAATCAGCGCCACCCCCCCCGCCCCCCCCAAACCTGGTTGCAACAGCGTCTTAATAGGTATCTTTTATTCAGATTTTTTTTAAAGGGCTTTGATTCGTTCAAACGAAATCTTAGTTTAGAAAGTGGAGGAATGAGAACCTGGCAAGTGAAGTAGTCCTGGGAGGTTTTGCTGACACTGACTTGGGCGAGGCGGCTGCATGTTTTGTGGAGAAAAGGACTGGATGGGGTATTGACAGTTTCCTATCAATAGCTAGACCCTGGAGGCCTGGCTGTTTGGGCCCACACTGATTGACTACTCCTTAATAGACATATAATTGTTGACAAATACCTTCCAATAGACTGTGGCAGTGTGCGGCAGACAAAGGAGATTTCAGGATGATAGAGACCAAAGCGGAACCATTTGGTAGAGGCAGAGCTTTACCGAGGAAGGGACTCTTGCTCATAGAGGATTCTTCTAAGAAACCAGGTCACGGCATCTTCCTCACCCACCCTAAGTAATGCTGCCTAAATCGAGAAATTAAAAAGACTTCATTGTCTCCGTGTATCACGGAATTTGCTGGGAGGAACGGACCCAGACTTCTCTCTGTGTGGCTTAGTGTCGAATCTACTGATTTGCTCACATTAAAAAATAATGACATTGGGGCGCCTGGGTGGCTCAGTCGTTAAGCGTCTGCCTTCGGCTCAGGTCATGATCCCAGGGTCCTGGGATCGAGCCCCACATCGGGTTCCCTGGTCCGCGGGAAGCCTGCTTCTCCCTCTCTCACTCCCCCTGCTTGTATTCCCTCTCTCACTGTCTCTCTCTCTCTCTGTCAAATAAATAAATTAAAATCTTAAAAAAAAAAATAATGACATGTGTGTGTATGTGTGCGCAGGGAAGTGCATATTATATACCTACACATGCAGACATACAAGTAATTGGCTATCTAGGCTATTTTTCAGCTTGTTTATGGCATTATAAAACCTATCAACCTGATGCTTGCAGGGAACAGTAGGCTCTTCAGATGATTTCAAATAGCTTTGGGTAGTAATGGGAACATGGAAACAAATTTTGCATTTGGACATCAGCCCCGTTCACTACTAAGATTTCCAAGGAGCTCGGAGCTGTCCCTCTAAGGCAAGTGTATCTAAGCGCATTCGGGACTCTCCATCTCAGCCTTAGTGCTTGTCTGGCCAAAGCTCCCTTCCCAGATCAATGCCTGGCTGAGAAATAGCTCTTGAAAGTTGGCCTCCCAGGATGCATTCCCTCGGCCCGTTCAGTTTCGGTAACTCACCCTCCTTGGGGGGCTTACTCTCAACCACGAGAGGCAGCGCATGATGGGAGCCTGCTGACAATGGGACTAGGCGATCTTACTCAGATTTGCAAGCTGGTGTAAGCTAATGAAATGAAATGAAATAAAATGAAATGAAAACAAAGTTCAAATGCAACCTCGGCCTGGTTGGCATAAAACACTAGACAAAAGCAGCAGATCGAGCCAGGCCTAATGCGATCAGTGAGGCAGGTTCCCGAACGGGGTCCTGTGAACGCATCAAGGTGACACGGCAGGCCGCCTCCTGACATCCTGCATGAATCTGAACCGGCTCGTGCCCTAAAGACCTTGAGTTCTGCCTTTGATTCTTATTGATCAAATACGCAGATTAAATCCCACATCACACAGCAAGGCAAAACCTGAGCTTTCTATGTCAACTTCGAAGAATCCCGGTGAAGCTCCTTTTCCAGTCATCTTTTTATGCATGAAGGAGAATCGAAGTACACACATATTTCAGGAAGATGTACAAAGTGGGCAAGTAGATATGTAGGTCTGATAGCACCCAGGCTCCGTGGCAGAAGGACGAGCCAGATAAGAGCGTTATACTTGTTACCTGTTGTCAAATTCAAACCGGTAGTTAGGATTCACTGGGGGTAGGGGGGGTTAAAATATTATTTTTAAAGTTGCTTCTTTGCAATCTGTAAGCATTCCTAAACAGGCAGGCTTCTGCAAACAGCTGTCTCAAAATGTTGTGTGTGTGTGTGTGTGTGTGTGTCCATTAATTCAGAATTACTCCAATTACAAGCTTTTGATGCTCTGAAACCCTCTCTCTAACCCAAAAGAGATGGAGAGCCCTCGGACCGTCCAATCAGATCATTTTCCCTGCCGCCTGCAGCAGATGTAAGCAATTTACTTTTTTATTTCTGCATATTCAGTGTGAGCGGAGCTGTTGGGGACCTTTCACCCCAGAGCCTGCAGGATTCTAACCCTATCAAATTAAAGCATTTTGCTCACTTATTCCCAAACGCTTTGCTGGTGCTAAGCAGACATCCCGCTGCATAGCAATGGCGGGTGTTCGTGTCCACTCATAGCCCCAGCCTAATCAGAGATTATTAAGGAAAATATACAGTGCTTTAATTTGATGAGATTGGTTATAGGTAGTGCAGTTAAAGGTCACACTCCTGCGTGTATCTCCCTCAGTCTCTGTAATATTTTCTTCTCGCTCGACAATCCTGAGCTGCAAACAATAGGCCAAGGCGACACATTTATTTGTGACACGCTGTGATGGGCTCAATAGAGATAAAGAGGAATTATTTAAAGATTGCATAAACAAACATCCTGGGCCAGGTTTTGGTGACATCTTTCCCTTTGTGCTCTGTGGATGCTGCGGCCTTAAAAGACCATGTTCAAGAAATGTGCCTCCTTTGGGCAGGGACAGATTTAGATGGAGGGCCCGGATAGACTGCCGCCAGATGGCTGGGTCGGCTGCCTCACTCCTGGTGCTGGCTGGGCCGGGAGGGCCCCGGCTCCCAGCTCCCCAGGCCAAAGTGTCTCTGAAGAACCGATGTGCTCCTCTGACCCTGGAAGCTTCTCCACCTGCTGTGAGCTAATTGAGCCAGCCTGGCCGCACCAATGGGAGTGGTGGGGCCTCTGAAGGCCTTAGGGCCTGTTTGCTTGCATCTGGTGCATCTTCGGGAAGAAGTCAGGGGATGGAGGCGGCCTAGTCGTTCCCCAGCAGGGCAAGAGAATTACCTGACTCCTTCTGCTCATTTGAAGGTTGATTTTCATATCAAGTTTTCTTTCTTTCCTAGAGAGGCTCTTTCTGATCGCATTGCCTCCAAGCCTCGGGGATGTACGGGGCAAAGATGAGCGCCCTGGCCTTGTGGGGCTCCTGTGTGCACAGCTGCAGCACGTTTCCCACTCCTGCTTTTCTAATTCAGACACCGTCAAAGGCGCTGGTTGGGGGGAGGCATCCCAAGAAACAAGGGCAACTTCTAATCTTCTGTCAAACTTAATGGTTTCTGTGTATGTGTCCATGTAATAGACCAACGGCAGGCTGATTTACCTAGAAATTTACATGAAAATTGCTTTATGCAGCTGTATGTAAAAATTCAAGGCGCACAGAGAGACTGTACCACGCAGGTCAAAGCGGAGCCCCATGGTATTGTAGCCGAAAACAATTTGTTTTCATTCATGGGACCAGGGGGAGGGTGGCAGCAAGGGACACCGAGAGGAGAGGGCTCTTCAGGACAGCGCCGTGTTTAAGGGAACGGAGCGGCAGGGGCGGAGGGATGCCAGCCTCCTCCTCCTTTCCCTGTGCGCTCCTGACTCACGTCTGTAGTGCTATTTTTCCCCCCCTTGAACCTTTCATATTTTAAAGGAAAATTGTGCCTGATATGTTGTCCGGGTCCCCAGCCGTACTACCTACTGCTCATACCAAATTATTTGAAAGACTTCAGTACGTCCACTGAAGGAGAGAAGAGATAAAGCTCCTTGAGAAATTGTTGCTATGTGCTCCTTCGTCTATTTTTTTAAATTTTTTTAATTTTTTTTTATTCTTATGTTAATCCCCATACATTACATCATTAGTTCTAGATGAAGTGTTCCATGATTCATTGTTTGTGCATAACACCCAGTGCTCTATGCAGAACGTGCCCTCCTCAATACCCATCACCAAGCTAACCCATCCTCCCACCCCCCTCCCCTCTAGAACCCTGTTTGTTTTTCAGAGTCCATCGTCTCTCATGGTTCGTCTACCCCTCCGATTTCCCCCACTTCATTCTTCCCCTCCCGCTACCTTCTTCTTCTTCTTTTTTTTTTTCTTAACATATATTGCATTATTTGTTTCAGAGGTACAGATCTGAGATTCAACAGTCTTGCACAATTCGCAGTGCTTACCAGAGCACATACCCTCCCCAGTGTCTATCACCCAGCCACCCAACCCCTCCCACCCCCCACCACTCCAGCAACCCTGAGTTTGTTTCCTGAGATTAAGAATTCCTCATATCAGTGAGGTCATATGATACATGTCTTTCTCTGATTGACTTATTTCTCTCAGCATAATACCCTCCAGTTCCATCCACGTCGTTGCAAATGGCAAGATCTCATTCCTTTTGATGGCTGCATAATATTCCATTGTATATATATACCACATCTTCTGTTTTACTTATAGTTTTCAGATTTCTGAAATGTGAGAATTTGGAGAGAACCAGTGATGATGATGACAGTGATGATGCAGAGCACTTTGGACCAATTTCTCAATGGGAGTTTAGGTGGGGCGGGTGTGGGTGGCCTCCTGGGTCTGGCTAAGTCCTTGAAGATGCTACCCCCCTGCCTTCCCAAGGAAAAAGCCAGAATACACCAGAGAGTTCTGCTTTCCTTCCTGTAATGCAGCCTTTAATGCATTTAAATTTGGGTGTATGGCATGCTTCCCACTGCCCACACTGGGCCTGGCGAAGCTGCTCTTGGTCCATGAACTAGACACCCTGCCAGATCCCAGTGAGGTGGCCTGGGTGGGAAGAGGGCTTGCCTTCTCTCTAATTCCCGGGCCCGCAGCCTGAAAGTGACCTCCTCCTCAGGTTTCTAAGGAGGAACGCCATGAGCTAACAATGCCAGTGGCAGCTTCTTAGTTTTAGTTAATGCTTTATTCATTTGTATATGTGTGCATATCTGCATCCATCAAAAATTTTATCACCCTTTGATGCTATGAAATGCTCCCATAAAACAGCTACTGTGATGGCTCTCATTTTCTGTAGTTATATGGCTAAGTGAATATCTTTATTTAGAACATTTTGTTATAGCTGGGATCTGGGTGGTTTTGAGAACAACTTGGAAGCGGGTGGCTGGGCAAGGGTAGCCTCCCCCATGGGACCCACTCTATCCATGTCTCTCCTTGATGCACCATTTCAGGCCTTTCCCCCTTATTTCTGTTGCTCCCTGTTGCTTCCCATTGAAAACATGATCCTTCGGGCACGTGTCTTGTCTCATTTTTGTCTTTGCTTAGCTCCACACTAAATTTCCCCTACTACAGGAAAAAAACAAAACAAAACAAAAAACCTAAAGAAAACACAACAAAACCAAAGAATATTTAAAGCCCACTACCCTTTTTGGCATAACATTCAAAACAATGAAAAAAAAATTGTTTGTGTTTCAATCTTTCCATTTCAAGACCATAATTCCGCCATGGGTGATACCTCAAATTCTTACCTTTATCCAGATAGTAAACATATAATTGGGGCAGGTTATTCTGCTTCTTTTGAGGAAAATACTGAAGACAGGCCACAGGTCAGATGAGAATTTGCTCTTTTAGCGAATAAGTAAAGCTTTAACTTGGCAAGCCTTCCCCCCCGCCTTTCTTATGTTGGAGGGCCTTGCAATGCAAGCCTGGTAATTTTGGAATCATAGGAGAGATTGAAATACTGGACGATTTTATTCCTATAAGCATTATGGCTGATGTTTTTGGTTGAAAAGTTAGCAGTTATTGGTAGTGAGACGATAGGAGGCCAAGGGGAAGGATAAAACTGGATTTGTATGTTGTTGAGCTGATTATACAGATTAGGAATAAATGCTTGAGCTACTTCTGTGATTACATCTCTGTTCTAATTGCACCCAAAGCCCTTCCTAAAAAGCAAAAATATATATATATATTTTAAATTGTCCTCAGATTGATGTCATCATAACATCACTATCAGTTTTGCACATGGGATTTTTAAATTATTTTTGTCATCGCTCTTGCACAGTTATAAAGTCTGCCGTTCCCCTCCATGATTTTCCACATGAGATCCACGTAATGAAGCCATGTCAGCTGTCATATGCATTGCTGAATGTGTCATGTTATCAAACATAACCTGGTGATCAGGAAACACTGGACAGAGAAGTTTGCTGAAAATTAGATGAATAATCTAAAAACAAAAACAAAAGAGGTTATTTTGAGAATTCCTAATGCACATATTTGCGTTTCTCCTGGGTGTTTTATTGTCTATGTAAAATATATGGCACAGATTTTACCTCCCTCAGCCCCGTAGGGAAAAACAAACAAGCAAACAATGAAACAAATCATGTTCTGGAATTTAAATGTTAGAGTGTACTTCCATCTAATGTAATGTGACAGGCTTAAGTAACTACCGTCCTATTGTAGTGAGATATTTTCCTGATATGTTATTGCGATTCTTTCCATTTAGGAATCAGGTTACATTTGAAATACCTGAAACCTACAAACGTTGATTTTCATGGAACACTTCTGCTTGTAATTATGAGAATGGCCACTGGGTGGGAGTGGTGCTTATGAGGGTAGTTGAGGTCGTTTAGCTATTTAAGGGACCTCTAGAGATTAGGGGACTTCCACGTGTGACTATGGCTTCCCACAAAATACAGGTGTGTATGAATGCTACAACACAAATATCCTGCTAACCACTACTAACAGTATTTGTATCTGAAACTAAAGAGAAATACAATTTGAGAGGGAGAAAAATAAATAAAGCCATCATGGTATGCCAAATGCCCAGCCAAACCACTTGGTTGCTAATCATTTAGCCCTGTTAGGCTTACTACAGTGCCATTAGGTATAACTGAAAAGCTACTCAATTCCAAATGCTATTACCCTGCTAATAAAAAAATATACTTCCTTTTCAGGCCTCTATTGAGAAATTAAAGAGGAGAAAAGGAATTATATTCTAAGCCATAAAAAAAAAAAAAGAACCCCATCCCCCAAATTAAAAAAAAAAATTACATGGGTGAAAAAAAATTAAATCAACCTATTTAGAAAATTTACTTACTATTTTAAATATCTATCAGATCAAGAAAGAAATGATAAATAGCATTATCTTAAAAACAAAAAAATAGACTACCACTCATAACAGTCATTGGATGCTTCCAAAACTGTAGTAAAAAGCAAATTCGTAGCATTATTAAATAAGACAAAATGGAAAATGAGTTAATAATTTACCTCAAGTGAGTAAATAAAACTATAATTACAAAGATGCAATATTTGTAAAGAGTAGAATCTATAAATAAATGGATGAGTAAATATGAGACTCTTTTTATGAGGAAAACAATTTCAGACATACCTCTAGAATCCTCCCCAAGATAATAAAATAAATAGTACAAATAAAATTAGAGTTGAGTAATGGTTTAACAGTAAAAGTGGAGATGTGAATTATAAGATCTCTCTGTATAAATGTATGCTAAACATATTGAAGAACTCAGTACCACAAATTATTTCCTTTATCAGAAACTATAAAATGCTGGGCGCCTGGGTGGCTCAGTCGGTTAAGCGACTGCCTTCGGCTCAGGTCATGATCCTGGAGTCCTGGGATCGAGTCCCGCATCGGGCTCCCTGCTCAGCGGGGGGTCTGCTTCTCCCTCTGACCCTCCCCCCCTCATGCTCTCTCTCTATCTCATTCTCTCTCTCAAATAAATAAATAAATCTTTAAAAAAAAAAAGAAACTATAAAATGCTGGTAGTAACTCCACATGAATAAATAATATGAGCGTGCTAAATCATAAAAAAAGCAGTAATGAATACATGCACATTAACTAAAAAAGCTAGAAGATAAACAAATGGAATCAAATAATATTTAAAAGAATACAAGGTGGAGATTATCACAGGAGTGCAAAAGAAATAAAATCAATTCCAAATACAATTGTTTTATAAAACTGGAACTACACATTTTAAATGACTAAGATGTATATTCTTGTCAACAACACATCCCACACATTCACAGGACGATCGTACATGGTTATTAATAATGTTCTATATATGACACGGAATGCGTGAAAAAGGAAACAATCAAAAGAGAAAAGTAACTCACAAGAAATACAGTTTTAATTTTTATAGATAATACTTTTTAGCCTACAGAACCTGAAGTAATTATTTAGAAAGAATACTAACATTATTTATTTATTTTTTTAGATTTTATCTTTTGAGAGAGAGAAAATGAGTTGGGGGAGGCGCAGAGGGAGAAACAGACTCCTTGTGGAGCAGGGAGCCCGACCTGGGGCTAGATCCCAGAAGCCTGGGATCATGACCTGAGCTGAAGGCAGCCGCTTAACGGACTGAGCCACCCAGGCACCCAGAATACTAACATTAACAAGGGAGTTCTTTTAGGTAACTGAATACCAAAGAAATAATGTGAAACCCCCATACATTTCTTACATATAAGCAGTAAACATTTAGAAATGTAATGGAAACCTCTAATTCAGAAGAAAGAATTATCTGAGGGGCTTACCAAGCCCTGAGTAAATGAGGAGCCATTTTCAAAAGGGAGACATGGCTACTGTGGTTCCATGCTGATTTATTTACAGTTTTAGCAAAGTCATCAAAATCCCAGTGGTATTGTTTTGGCACTTCTTTATGTGATTAGGAAGTTCATTGGATGAATGAAGAGCTAAATAACCCAACACAGTGAGAAAAGGATAATTAAGAAGAACTTGCCATAGCAAATATTATTATGTCTTTTAAACTGGCAGTGATTTCGAAAGGCGCATTGATATGAGAATTAACAGACTAGATCTGTTAATGGCAAAGAAGTGTTAACATGGATTCAACACAGATATATTCATTTAGCAAATGTTTAAGGTGGCATCACAAATTAAGACAGAAAAGTTGCTTTACAAAAGCTGGAGTTGAGAGGATTGGCATTGAAAAAGATTACATCAACAGCATCATCAACAGCCCCAGGGGATGGAGGGGTCCTCCTGAAGAAGCATCGAGGCAAGGACACAGAAATTCATGGCCATTGATGTACTTCCCACTGGTAACTGCCTCAGATTTGCCAGAAGTCCAGGCTCCCTGGCCACTGTTACCCTCTGCATTCCCATCCCCCGAAACGGTTTTTGTGTCTTCCCTAAATGGAGTCCATCATTCTTCTCCCTTTCTCCCTCCAAATTTTTTCTCATCGTGTCCTTTTGAGTTCCATATCTGTGATTAGCAAGAACTCCCCAACACCTTCATCCTCTTGTGGAACATTCCCTAGGATGTGACTCTCCAAGAGGAAGTCTGGCTATTACCTGAGGACACCTCTAACACAGCAGGTCTTCAATGAAGGCTATTGTTTTGCTTATAATCTCATATTTCAGGGTCTGGAGATGGAGTATTTTCATTAAGCATCACCTAGCTTTCCCTCTTGTTCTTGCTTAAAAATCATAGCCTTTAAAAGCGGTGACAACCTGCTTATTATTCTCATGTTTTAGAAACTCATTTGCTGCAGACTGTAGTTGGTTCATAGTTGTTTGTTTTGTTTTGTTGTTTTTATAGAAGTATAGTTGACTAGTTGACACACTATGTTATGTTAGTTTCAGGTCATAGTTTTACTTTCCATCTTTGATTCTGTTACCGTTTCTGGTGATGTCACCATCTTTATGGATGATTTGCCCAGCAAGTGGCCACTTGTTTTCTTGATGTCCTTATGGCAGGCAGGTGAATTTTACTTTTGCTCTGCTGCAGCCACCCACTCCTAGGTTAACCCCCTGACCTGCACCACCTCTGAAATCTTAACCGTTTTTGTGCAGTACTCTGACCACACCTCATTTTCTCAGCTCACTTAACTTGGAGCTGTGATTGCCATAATTCCTGATCATATTGAGAAGTATTTTCTTTCTCTCCTACAGCCCCTCTTATAACTTCTCTTCATTCACTTGCTTTGAAATAGGCCATTATAATTGTGACACGGCAAATAGACCGCATTGCAAACACCCCTCTATTGTGCTCCTCTGGCAAAAATGCAGCCTTGTGTGAACTATTACTCCATCTCATGATCCACAGCCAATGGTTGAAGATTGCCAGAGAGGGGCACCTGGCTGGCTCAGTGGGTTGAGTAGCTGACTCTTGATTTTGGCTCAGGTCATGATCTCAGGGTCCTGGGATCGAGGCCTGCATTGGGCTCTGTGCTCAGGCGGGAATCTGCTTGAGGATTCTCTCTCTCCTTCTCCTCTGCCCCTCCCCCTGCACGTTCTTTCTTTCTCTCAAATAAAGAAATAAATCTTAAAAAAAAAAAAAAAGAAAAAGAAAATTGCCAGGGAAAAATAGCACAGACTGAGCTGACTTCTTTTTAAATTGATTACCTCAAAAGACCAGTCAGAACTTTCTGGAAATCCTCCTGGTAAGTTCATTTGTCCTCTATTAGCGAGGACATTTCCATACCATTTCCCTCCTTTTGCTCAAACCTTCCTCTTGTACCTTCATTCTCATATGATGGCCTTGCCTCATGATCCCTATCACATCTACAATTCTAGCTGCTTCTTCATCCCTCTTCTTTCTCCATTCCTTTGATTGGAAAGGAGAAAAACCAACCTCTTGTGCTTTGGATTCCATCTCCTCTTGCCTTCTCAAGGATCATACCTGTTAGCATGCAAACATGTTGAAATTGCTATCATTAAGGAAAAGTAAAACTTAAACCTCCCTAGCCTCAGATACCTTTCTAGATAGCATCTCATTCCTTCGCACCCACTTCCAGCCCAAATTCTCTACAGATTGCTCTATACTCACTGGCTCTGCTCTTCCCCCCAACCCACACTTCCACCTTAAAAAGAAGGTGGGACCTGTCCCCACTGCCTCATTGAAGTGATTTTCAGAGACCCAAATGAGCCCCAAGCTGCCAAATTCTGCAGACTTCTCTGTCTTTACTTTAGAATGTAAACATCATTTGGAATGTTCTCTTCTCTTTTCATCCTGATATTTCTTCTTTCTCATTGGCGATTCCTAATTAGCTTCTCCCCACAGCTTCCCCTCTCCTACACCAGGGCTCAATCTTTGACTTTGTTCTCTGCTCTATCTTTACTTTCTCCTTGTTTCATAGCCAGTTCCATGACTTTAAGTACTGATGGGGTGCAAGACACACTATCCCCAAATATGGTACCTTAGAAAATTGAATATTTTTAAGCTGGAGGACTTTGAGAAATGGCACATGTTGGAAGGAGTCCCTGAAGCAAGTCGTAAGGCCCTCAGGTGAGAGGTGGCCTTTCTGTACCCAGAGGAAAGGAACATCTGTATCGTCAAGAAAGGAGGGGTTTGGAGAGGAATGGGAAGGACCAGGCCTTGCTAAGTCTCTGCCAGTTTACTGCACTTAGCTCATATCCTTGTCTTGGCACATTTCCTACAATTTTCTACTCTTCATCAAACTGCACATAAAAATACTTAGGTTTAACCTCTTCTCCTGGTCTTCTTTCCTTTATGAAATTTCCTATGTCACACAAAACTTATATTAAATCACTTTGTATGCTTTTTCTCTTATTAATCAGTCTTTGGTTACAGAGAGCCAGCCAGGAACCTAGAAAGGTAAATGAAAAAAGATTTTTTTCCTCCCCTACAGCACTTGCTCTGGGCTATTGACTCCCCAGTCCACACCTCCAGCCCTGACTACTCCCCTGAGCTCCAAACCAAGGTATTCAACTGCCTACTTGGCACCACTACGAGGCTTCTGATAGAGTCTCTGACATGACCAGATGGATCTTGTAATTCTCCCTATACTTGATGCAGCCCTCCTCCCATGTTTCTTCTACATAATCCATCCCATCTCAGTAAGAAGCCGGCATCTACCCTTTACCCACATGGAAAGCCTAGCAGTTGTCCCGAGTTCTTCTTTTTCTGTCATTGACACTTTCTCCCTTCCCCCAGGTGAGGCCAGCATCATTGTTGCCCAGATGAATTAACTTAACCAGGTTTTCATTTCCCCTCATCCTCCTACCAACCATACCCACCCAGAGTGAGCAGTTCAAAATCATACACCATACTGGTCCATTATCCAAGTTAAAAACTTCTTCAGAGCTTTCTATAATTCTTGCAATAAAATCAAACCTCTTTATTATGATCCTCAAGCCCCATGATAGAGCTCTTCCCTTCTTCCCCTCAATGCTGAAAACCTTGGAAACATTTTCCTGCTCCAGGGCCTTTGCACATGGCATCTCTTCTGCCCCAAAAGAAGGCTGTTCTCTTGACCTTTTGCATGCCCTGCTCCTTCTCTTCATTTAAGTTTCCTGGTCCAGCTGCCTTTTTCAGGGAAGGCTTCCTTCTCTGACCTTTCTATCTAAAGTACACTGTCAAACCCTGTTCTCACCCCACCCCTATGCTCTATTATATTTCCCCATACCATCTGACTCTGATCATAACACTCTTCTGAAATACTCTTCATTTCTTTTTCTGGGAATAAATACTATAGGAATAATCAGAGTGTGGGAAAAGATTTATGTGCAAGGTTGCTTACCTCAGTGTTATTTTATAACAGCAAAAAATTAGAATGAATCAAACATTTGAAAATAAGAATAAAGCTCAGTAAATTATAGTACATCCTGAGGACAAAGCATTTGTACAAAGACATTACAATTGTGTTGTTCAAGAATGCTTATTGACTTTTTCATTGTTTTCAGTTCTCTGCACCCACATGCAATACTACAACAAACATTCGTATCTATCTATTTATTTCTGTCTGTCTATCTATATATCTATCTACTGCCCTGACTACCTGCCTAACTATAGATATATGAATATAATGACTGGTGTTTTTATTTTGTAGGATGGATTCACAAAAGTAGAATTATTGTACTACCAATAATAGGGCCTTTAAAATTTTGATGGTTATTATCAGAATAGTTTCTCAAAATATTTTAAATTAAAAATTAAACAAAGTATTTTAACATTTCCTACTGCCTATTTCTCCATAGTATTGTCAGCACTGATTGCTTTCAGGTTTTTAATTTTTTTCCAATCTCTTATGCTGCAAATGGACTTTTGTTTTTTAATGTGTAGTTCCATGACTAATAGTGAATGTCAATGACTTAAAAAAAAAATCTCTAAAATCCCTTCTTGTTTTTTTTTTTTTTTTTTTCCCCTGCATCCAATGGTAATGTTGGGAAGGAGGAGCAGAGAGGCTTTTAAATTGGACCAATGACAACCTCACTAACTGAAGTTATTTACTCATCATTATTTTCATAATAGCTAAAATCTGCATGACAATTTTCTGTATATAAAATACTTGCAAATACATCATCAAATTTAATATGACATACAAACCATGTGCAAAATGGTCTGTAAAGCACAGAAGTAGCTCATTATGCATAAATATAAAGTGCCATTTACTACAATGAAGATTGTTAAGAGAGAATGTGTTCTTATTTGCTTTCCTTCGTACTGATTTGGGAGGAGCCCATGAGTTGTATACATCAATTTTTGTATTTGTGGTCCTGTTCCATCCTCAGTCTTTCCAAACCTCAAAGAAAGGTGTCATTCTTGATGCAAGTGCGATTTGCGGATGCATTTAAATTCTCTATGTGTGCCCCAAAGTTTGCAAAAAGCATAATGTCGCAATGTGGCAATTTCATGCCCACTTCAAGGCTCTGCCTTATCATGTTGCCACCCTGAGGCTGTGGAGAGGGAAGGGCAGCAGCCCAAGCCAAGGATCAGGAGAGCTTTATGTAGCTGGGCTCTCGCTCACTATGGCATGGCCAATGATATCTCATGGAAAAATCGCCATGTGCCCATCATTCCCACCAAGTTACCAGGGCATAGTTTGGCATGGCAAGAGGCATACACAAGGTCAAATTAAGAGAGGATCGCTTCTCAGGGGCTAGCATGAGGAGAAAAGAGCCTTCTGCAGACAAAAGGTGCCTCTGAAAAGCCTCAGCGGGACACCACATCTGAAGGTATTTGCTACCGTCTTGATATTGAAAATCAAATAGCTCTCATTCAGGAGCAGAGCTCATCTTCTCTTTTTAAGTCTTCAGTGCTTATTGACAAAAACAAAGTTGAGAATTGTAGAGAGGAATTGTATTGTTGTCGCTTTCATACAGAGGAGGGGCTGGCTGTGCAAACGGGGGTAACGCTCCTCCACTCTGGGGAGGGATTGTGGGCAGAGCAATAGAACACAGACACTGAGAGGAGGAAGGAAAAAGTCTTTCTCACTCTCACGTCCTCTTTTCCTGTGGGCACTGAGAAGCTATTGAGTTATGGGGATGCTACCATGAGTTGGAGCCAAGACAAAATATGGCAGCTTCTCCTTCCCCTGCCTGCCCTATCATCTCATATCTTAAGCAGGGGTAACTGTATAGAGGATAGGAAGGGCAAGTGGGCTAGAGAGCTACCTGTTTACCAAGTCCAGGAGGTGCTGTTTACACAGGATACAATGCCAGTGAACCCCTGGAATTGTGTAACACCCTATGGCCCTGAGTTGCCGACTGACCTTGCATCATATAATGTCAGTCAAAATCATATTGATTATCCTCTTCTACTCCAAAAGCATCCATCAACTCTGGTAAGGATATGCAGAACTCCCCCCATGGTAGGGATGGCACCTGTCCTCCAGATAAACCAACACATGATGAAAGAGAGACTCTTCATTTCAAACCATTCCACATTTAATTCAGGCTTTATCAGCAATGAGAATTTAATTAGGGAAATTAGATCTCCATAATCTCATCTTGGAATACAAAAAAGCATGAGGATGTTCATTGCACTTTGATGAATTTTGGAATATACAATGACAGACTTTGGTGTGTCACATGGAAATATTTTACATTTGCATGCCTGCACATTTTATCCTGTGAACTTTATCTTGTCTCCTAAATAAGTTGTTCACTTACTTTAAATAAGTACTGAATTAAAAAAATCTATAAGGTCACCCTGGGTTCAGGCAGTCATTTGCATTGAAGCCACAGAGAGGGGTCATGCTAGGATGAACTAGTTATGAACTAAACTCACAGAGGCTCCCCTAGTAAGAGGATGAGTCAGCCTTATTGTCCTTTGTCCTTGCAAAGTGGAGGTGATTCTGGCTGGTCTGATCTTTTTAAAGATGATTTTAATGCCTTTGTTTCAATTATCCAAATGGATTAAAAAATTATAGTCATTTTGACTAGGTGGATCTTTCTCATTTATTATTCTTGTTTCAAGATCCATTTCTGATTCTTAAAACTAATAAAATCCCATTCAGATTGTGTTGGGGTCAGGCCAACCTGATTCAGGATGCTAAGTCTGACGTATAACGAGAGTGTGGAACTGTAGACAACTTACTTAATGTCTTTGAGCCACATCTGCCACCCCACTAATGTGGGATTGAGGAGACTTAACTGAAGGGGTTGCGTTTTTGAGATTAAATGTACCATTCCATAGGAGAATACCTACACCCCCCCTGGTTCACTGTAGGTGCTCCCTGGGGAGTAATTAAACTTGAGTCCAGCTAATGACCAAAGAAGCAGGAGGAAGCCAATATCTGGTGAGTACAAAAGGCCTGGAGTCAGGTCCAATGAATTATTCCATCTTTCGGTTGTATTCAGTGTCCTGCAACCAATGCACCCAACCTCACTCTTCTGGTTAAAATGAGGTCAACCCATTTTAGTTATTAATCTTTTTTCTTCAAGGCTTTCTTTCCAAAAATATTTATTAAATACCTACCATGTTCTAGGTGCTCTCACAAGGCAGCTGAAGGTGACAGAGAAAATTTAGAGGTGGATTAGAAATGGACTATGTCCTGAAGAACTCCTATGAAATGGGCTATGTCTGAATAAAAATGTCATATGTGGTTATAGCGCTTATGTTGCTGAAGGGGATGACAGAGAAGAGGGAGAAGTGAGTCTCACGTTCCTCAGGCCACACCCTTCCAGGGAGGAAGCCAAGGTTTTCTTACTCATTTTGTCATTGCTAGCCCCTGGTAGAGAGGTCTACAAATGCGAGCTGAATGCATGCAGTGAATGAATAAAACTCCACCAGGAAATACCGGATTTTCCCACAGTGTCGCATTAGCACACTCAAAAATATCTCATTTGAATCAGTTTGAAGAGCTATTTGTTTCCATTCTGTGCTGTAAAGAGGTTCTTTTACAAATGAAAAGCACTACAAAGCAAAAATCGCAATGCAACATATGCTAAAGTGTGACTCATGGCAAAGATCTCAAATCCAACAACTGTGAGAGAAAAGCAAGAGAGGCAATTGAGAAAAGTAGTCAGGAGGTACAGAGAGGCTCCAGGATGGAGCTTTGACACAGCTTTCTGGGCCAGGGGACCCCTTCCAAGAAGCAACAGTCAGACCTACTTCACCTACTGAAGGAAGCATTCTGAGCTCCACCCAACTGTGAGCATGAGATGGATGTTTTAACAACATGGTGAAAAATTCTTTCTCACTGCTTCAGTCTCTGATGGCATGGGGGAAGGTTGCTCACTGTCCCTGTCATCCAGTGCCACTGCCAAGAAACACAGTTGAATTTGAATTCCTATCCTGGGAGCGTGGCACCCCTATGTGTTTTGGGTGAGCATCGCGAGAGAGGTGTAACCCCTGGAAGTCATCAGCATTGTCACCATGGCCTTTGAACTCCTTACCCCTGAGACTGTTGCCTCTCTGAGATAGGAAAGAAGATATTGCTGATCAACGACGTCAATTTCACCCAACATACCTCAAATACTGAGTTGTCCATCTCTCACTTAGCAAGCCCTATCTAATTTAGGATCTGCTCCCCACTGCCCTGGGCCTCAGGATGGTCACTGGAGCTCTCCTAAATTTGGAACGCCCCATGTTTTTGATCATTTGAGACCGGTGAATGATGCTAGCCCCCCGCACCACCGACTACCTTTTCAAGTGTTTTGCTGTTTACATTGTGCTTTCATAGGCATGATTTTACTTGAGTTTCAGTGACATTTTGAGGCAGGCAGGGAGGGAAGATTATGTGTATTTTATTGCTGAAGAAACAGTGGCTCAGAGAGGTCATTCAATTCATGCAACCAGAATCCCATGTCTAACAGGAATGGAGTTGGGGCAAATCTGACAATGATTTCCATTTGAGCAGTCTCCATTACATGCCAAGTCAGTCCTTGTCCTCCAGGGACTCTGAGCTGGAAGAATTAACCAACATGGAAAATATGAATCTTGAATAGAACATTTTGCAATTATCAACACCAGTGACTGAATATTGATTGGTTTTCCAGCACCTCTCTGTAAAAGTTACCCAGGTATTTACTGACCCTATTTCCAAAAATACCCCACAGCAAACAGATTAGCCAACCATCATGTTGTTCCATACTGTTAATTATGTTCTCCTGGGGAACATTAAGAAACTAAGCTAGGACGAAGCATTGAGAAGTGGGGGGCTGACCCCCTGCTCTCCTTGGGGCTGCGGGCAGGTTAACGCTCGCCACTGGCAGATGAAACAGGGCTCTTGGGGCCCCACAGAGCCTTCTAGCCACGTTGGCCTTTGCTCTGTGAACTCAGCCCTCTTATTTACAATAGGACATTTCTAAAACAAAACCAACATTTGTGAAAGGTCAGCCGCCAAGACGAGCAGAGAGTATCAGTGAAAATGCCGGGAAGAAGATAAACAAACTGGAAAACATCTTTCTCAAATATTTACCCAGGCTGGCCATTTTGGGATAATGGCCTATGGGGTGAATAGCTAAGACGCTGGAGGGCAAAGCCCCTGCTCTTTCCTCCCTATCCTTAGACATGAAGGGGACTCGTAGAGGCTGACTCGCTTACTGACTGTTCTCTTTGTGGTTCTGATTATTTATATATATGCTGCTGTCTAGTTTCAACACTTACAAAGGACCATGCTTGGGAAACATATTGAGCAGCTTGTGAATTCTAGTAATAATTCAAGGTGTCACACTGGGGGCAGTGTGAGGGTAGAAAGGAAGCATTGCTTTTCTGAACTGATGGTGTTAGGTTAGTTAGGTTTTTCATTGTTATTTTATTATTATTTTATTTTATTTTATTTTATTTTATTTTTAGGGCTGGTCATTCTTGTACAAACAGGAACAGTGTATCTGGAAAGAACGGCAGCCAGACTGTTTTGAGCTGCCAAAGCCCACTTGTTCCATGACCCTGCATGGGTGTCTTCCAATGCAGTTTTGTCTTATTGCAAACATCCTGGCCTTGGGGCGGAGCCCTTCTGAAAGCCATCAAAATGGCCCTGACAGCGCAAATCTCACAAGCCAGAGTTAGATTATCACTCAATCCATCAGTGACAGTTCCAGAGAGCACAGGAACTAGTAGCGTTTTAGGTGGGCTGTTTAGAGGAAATGTGTCCAGGATGCATGAATGCCCAGAGATCCCTGCAGACGATGTATGTACTTACTGAGCCCATCTTGAGCTCCAGTGGAGATGATTTACTCGGATATATTAGGTGAATCTTATGGCAGCATCTATCATGAGAGACAAACTTCCTCTAGATTTACCATAAGGTTCTGGACTTGGTCTTTGAAATCAATATCATAAGATATTAATGTTTCTATATAGGTCAATGCCAAAGATTTGTGGTGTAGCACTACTAAAATTTATTAATTTATAATAGCAGTAAGGATAATTCCTGGAAATTTTCGCTCTTGCAAGAATAGCTGAAGGCCCTCCCCTTGTTAAAAAACGTGGCTTATTATAATAGTGATCTGCATATCCTGGGGGCTAAATCATTTTCCTTGAAATGAAGCAACTCTAACAATTAAATCCTGATGAAAAGTTGCCTATAACACTGGTAAGGATTCTGTCTCCTGCACCAACTTAGACAATAAATTGTACTTAATAAGTGAATTTCTTAGGGTTTTGTGAAAGATCTTAATAATATCATCTGTGTTATTTCCCTGTTTTGTATTTTTAACATCTTCTTTCTATGTATTTACATACTTACCCATAAATGAAAATGTAGGTATAAACATGTATCATTTATACACACACACATACACACACCCCTCTCTCTTTCACACCCACACACACAGAGCCTTTCCTCATACAGACTTTCTTTTTTCTGCAAATTTTTCTCCTACACTAATTGAACCTTGAGGGGGGGTCTTAGCATTGATTTCTATCTGTACTTTTGTTACCAATACAGTAGGATATGGTAGAACATGTGTGTTATTATGAAAGATGTAGAGTTAATAGTTAAGAACATTTGGTTTGGGGTCAGACTAACCTGGTTCAAAACCTGGTTTTGCCACCTATAGGGGCCATGACTTTAAGTACATTGTTGAACTTCCCTGAGCCTCTGTTTGCTCATCACTAAATTTGGTGCCATAATACCTACTCTATAGATGTTTGGGCCTGTGTGTATGTGCAAGACTCAGGTGCTCAGAGCCACACCTGGGTCAAAGTGCTCAGGAATAATGGCTATTGTTATTAGCGTTATAATTATAACCATAATGGATAAATCATGTTAATGTTTTCTACTTATAATAACTTACCACTAATAATAATTGCTACCAGGAAGGCAAGATAGCATGATGGAGAGGACATGGATCTATGGTTTGAAAATCTGGATTTTTTTTTTTCTCAAGGAAATGTTATCTTCCAAACAATGGAAAGGGAATTATAGTACTATAATACCTCAAGTTCTCCTTCTTGTCCTGAATCTTCACAAAGCTGGGGTGAAGATAATTAGTCAAAGAAATGATATAGGTAAAGATTCTTTGTGAATTGTAAAATGATCTCCAAATGTTGGTTATTAATCTTGGCTGCATGTCATTATCACTGACATATAAGATACGGTAGATTTACTTTGGATCCTACCCAACGAGTTATCAAATGGGTGTATATATATATATATATCTCCAGTGGATATATACATTTAGATGGAGTATTTAAAGATCCTCACTATATGCTACAAGGTAATTTTATGGTAATAGTGCCTTAGAGCAATGTTATGATAAAATTTCAGGGTGAACACTTTTGTATTCCACAGCAATGAATGTTTTCTGTTGACTGGATGAATTAAGAAAAGTCATGTACATCAGTATCTACCACGGGTAATATCTTTAAAAGGTTCTTTTTGGGGGAGATGTGAAATTCTCATCAGATGGCTTACATAGTTTGGGCTCTACTGATGATCCAAAACAAGCTACCTTACTTTCGAAGTCTTCTGTTCTTCTGCTTAAGGGAGCGGGGATGGTGGAGAACACATTAAGTGACCCTTTTTCTAACATCTCTTGCAGCTCTAAAGCCAAATCATTTCGTGAAGACAGAGGTGAGTATGCTTACATACAAGGAAGGTGTGAAGGTGAACATTTTTACCTACTCATTCATATACATACCCAGCAGCTAGAAGGAAGCCTCTCATTTTGAAAGTGGAATTGGAAAAAAAAAAACTATGTGAAATACTTCTGAAAAATTAAAATTAAGGTTACATTATGCCAATGTTCTAGGAAAAAAAAAATAACCCTTTGGCTAACATCACCATATCCAGATTTGATTCTTAAAATGCAAAGAGTCGGCTTTAAATCATGGTTCTCTTAATTAGGGTCATTGCTACAAATGAAAGCTGATTTGGGTGCTCATCTAATAAGAAAATGCCAGTTACGGTGTATTATCAACCCCGACTTGCCAGGCATTGAATTTCCTGATATGGTCTGCTGGGAACCTTAAATGAACAAGAGCAATTATAAACCTAAAGTCTGCAGCCATTTGTTGGCATTATCTCAGGATAATTTCCCTGAAACATTCATGATGAAATGCAAAGGTAGATAATTTAAAAATCCATTTAAAATAGCTGTGGTATAATTTAAGCTAAGATCTTTCTCTATAGTGGACATTACAGCAAGGCCATGCATTTTGAAATGAATCCCTTACAAATGATCTTTTGTTAGATATCATTGCCCTGGGAAGCACTTTAAACAAGTTGAAACAATTTTCTTTGGTAGTATGAGTAAAACAAAAACATCAGTACTGTTTGGTTTTTGTTTAAACGAAGAGAAGCATAAAAGTTCATCTGAACAGGAGTCTGCCAAAGGCTCATTGTCACCCTGAGGAGAGAAAACAATCGTGAAAAATTTCACAAGAACATTACAACCTTTTTCCTTTCACGGCTTTCATATGATGCTAAACCTCATGTTCCTTTTAAATTTATGTATCTTTTTATTGGAGTCTCATTGACATGAAACCCCATATTCTTTAGTTGACTTGAGGAGCAAATTAAAAGGGGGAAGACATGATTATTTTGTGGACATGTAGGTATGGCATCTGGGTAGAGGGAAAACTGATCTGACTTTACCATTAATTCCCCTCTCTCAAGTAATAATCCTGCTACCAAATAAGCCCCATGATAAATGGAAGCATAATGAAACAAGTGTGCCTTATAATCAAAACATGGCTGAAATAAATTCATAAATGCAGGAACTATGGTGTCTGCCCATGGGCTTGCTTTCCATTTCTCTCTGTCTTCCTCCTTCTCTCTTTAATTTCTCCTCTTATGTTCTTGGGCAGGGACTGCATATCAAGATTAAGGTTCCATACTAGCCCAATTTTATTGTTGATCTCTCAACCCAGAAAATATGGCTTTATAATGGAAGCCCTGACACAGGCTGTGCTCTAATAAACTACGAGATGGACCAATAAACTACAGCAAGAACCTATTATGAAGAACCATTACTACTCAGGGAACAGAGCAAAATTTATTGCGTTCCGAATCTTGAAGCCATCTCTAGCCTAACACAGGCGACTTTGGGCTTGGCTCCATGTTGAAGAGAAGCCAGCCCATGCTGAGCCCAGAGGGAAGCCCTGGGCTCCTGAAGGAAGGGACCCTTCCCGTAATATCCCACGTGTGTCACATCAGAGTGGGAAGTGACTCACGCTGCCTAGGTGACTACTTCCATCACTGTGAATCGCCTGCCTTCATCAGACAGTAGTGGCTTTGACTCACACCTTCCTTGTATGTAAGCATACTCACCTCTGTCTTCACGAAATGATTTGGCTTTAGAGCTGCAAGAGATGTTAGAAAAAGGGTCACTTAATGTGTTCTCCACCATCTCTGAAGGACACTGACCTTGGGATACTACAGAAAAGGCCTATGGGTCATACCTACTATTGGTTCTAAAGAGGACCCCTTGAGAAATGGCTAACATATTGTTTTGCAGCTTTGGTGGTGTCGCGGTGTTCTGTGACCTTTTCTTCATCCCAGAGGCTACTTGGATGGATTCCTTTAGAAGTGGTGCACTGGTCACTCCTTTTTTGTCCCTTTTTGTTTCTTCAAGTTCCACAGTACATCTCATCCATAGTATTCCAATCACTTAGCAATGGCAGCTTGTTGAGGTTGATCATTTGATCTTATCCACAGTAGAACGATGAATCAGACTTGAACCTGCTGACCCCCAGACCCACGTTGTGACACTTGAACTTGTTCTTCTTCCAAATATCAGGTATTGGTTGAACATAGAGCCATTGTTATTTCCAGTATAAGGCTCATCCTTTCTGGTGCTGAACTCCGGGTCTTGCATTTCTAAGATGTGCTTTCAGCAAGATTAGAGGAAAACAATTTCAGGTTTAAGGACACGCTGCCTAGGTGACTACTTCCATCACTGTGAATCGCCTGCCTTCATCAGACAGTAGTGGCTTTGACTCTGATTCATCCTAGGGATTTTGCCTCTTGGTTTTGCCCCAGTGAGGATTTAATTTTTCATTTGCCTTCCCAGAATCAGATATTGATCATTTTATCTGAATCATTCCCTGCCACACAGTT
Source organism: Mirounga leonina (assembly GCF_011800145.1). Lineage (NCBI taxonomy): Eukaryota > Metazoa > Chordata > Mammalia > Carnivora > Phocidae > Mirounga > Mirounga leonina. Next base: position 12,587,781 of record NW_023270464.1, read on the forward strand.
TAGTCTTGGCATCCAAATGCCTACCTTCTCTTGGTTTTACATTTACCTTTTTATTTCCGAACAGCCCTGCCCCTGCCCCCAACAAACGCAAGTCACACCAGGTCCACCTTGGCAAATGGTGGCATTTGGGATGGAGTGGAACTCTGTTTACCAAACTATGTATCTATATTAAAAGCAAACTCACAGACCAAAAGTCTAACATCATCATAAAATAAAACTCAGGTGACTATTTTATGTGTCCTTGCAAATTATACACCAGAAAAGAACAACAACAACAAAAAAAATCAAGAAAGCAACAGTGGTGAGTCAATACATGCTGTACAAAGATCTTTCTTTACGACTTTGTCATCTTTCAGCTTGTTGGTTGTTACAGTAAATAATTAGAGGCAGAGTAATTCTGAGCCATTTTATGTGAACATTGTTAAAGGAAATAAAGGTGAAGGCAGACAAACATAAAAACTACTAAGAAACCGTGAACAGAAATGGCTAATTATAGAGCTTCTATTAAAATGCATTTTCCCCTTTCTTGAAACAGAAGTTTTGTTTGATAATTAACAGACCTACAGGGCCCATTACATTCTCAGACTCTGAAGGTATTGATCCCTCTGTCTCTTGCTGCCACATTTGTTCTTTCTGGGTCTTCTTCCCTCGAGAGTGTTGCTGATTTTATAATTGAGGGGTGGAATGAAGACTGGGGTAGTCACCAAAGATGACCCGCTGGGGCTGTGAGAGGGGGACTCCTCGGTTGCCCATGCAATTTCCCTGCTATTTTATTTTATTTCAGTGATTTTCATAACACTAAGATTCCATATCAGGGTATGGCTTAAAAAAACAAAAGCACTCAGATGCAAAACATGCATAGTTAACCCAAACATGTACTCTATCGCTAGAGATATATTTGTCTTTTAAAACAAATGGTTCCATTTAACCCAGGCCCTTTTTCTGTCTTGTCAATTGAAAGACATGGAGAACAAACAATTTCTATAACCATGAGTCCAATTCATCGCTCAGGAATTCTCGGGTTGTGGTGAATTGGACAATGAGACATCTCACTCATTTCCTAAGGAGGTTTGGCTTTGAGGAGGCTTCGCTACAAAGACATCTTCTTGCCTTAACCTTAGGGACCCAGGAAAGAGCCGAGTGGACTCTGAGGACTTTTATCTAAGCTGTGAATGGTCGGGTAGTGGAGAGGCAGGCTTAACTTTGAAGGCATCTTAGAAGAAAGCTATGTGTCAATGCATCTCAAAGGAGAAGGGGTCTTGTCTAAATGACATTCTGACTGGCAGCAGGCTGTTTATTTAGCTCCTGACAACATCCAGTGTTGTTCCCTGGCAAACAGCTCCCCTGAATACTCTGACCAGTGTGCAAACCATGTCATCTCAGATAACCTGCACTTACGCAAACCCAAAATCAAGGAAGAGATGTGGTGGGAAAAATATAGAACTTGTCTTATTTATTCTAAGAACATCAGAGTTTTTTTTTTTTAAGGTCTTATTTTAATATTAGGAGACTCATTTTAGTAACGAAGGACAGTTCCAGACTGAATATAGAGTGAAATGATTTTTCCTTTCAACTTCTGAAGTGTAGATTTCTTTAATATGGATCTTGTTCATAGTAGGGCTTCAGCAGATTCTTGCTTCAGGATTTTTTTTTTAAAACACACTCTGGGAGTGAAAATAAGAAAAGAAAAAGGAGAAAGGATTCAGTGTTAAATTCCCCTGCCTCATTCCACTGTCCCAAACCTGCTGGAGTTGAGACTATGGGTTGGAAAATTAAGGAGGAAGACAGACCCTAATTCCTTCATGTGGTGGGATTAACAAAACAAAACAGGTGGTTGAGGAAGGAGGAAACAAGTGTCTCTTACGGGAGAACAAGGTCCAGTCTGTCCTGACAGACTAGCAATGAATAGCATGTTAATCCAGGCAGATTATGGAAACGCCATAATCTAATTGAATGCCAAGACTTCAAACTGGACCTAAGTTCCTGTGTGGGGCTCCCCCTTCGGAGATGTCCCTAACCATACTGGTCCATGGAGGGCAGTGTGGACTCCCATGTGGCCTTCTCATGTGCTGCCTGCCTGTGTCACAACTGGAACCTTTCCACTAGGGCGGGAGATTTATTCCTGACATCTGGCACAAGTCATCCAAACAATCTCGCCCAGGGCTAGAAGGCAACAAGTGTGCCCAAAGCTGTTGCTCAGGAGCTGTCTGTGGGCTGGTTCCTTGCACCATTGACTAGCCAGCCTTCTTAGAATATAATCTCAATGTCCTTATCTATTTGGCCCTGTCTGTGGCTTCTTTCTTTCTTCCTCTCTCCCTCTCTTCCTTTCTTTTTTCCTTTTCCCTTTCTTTTTTCCCCTTCCGTCCTTCCTTCCTTCCTTCCTTCCTTCCTTCCTTCCTTCCTTCCTCCCTCCCTCCCTCCCTCCCTCCCTCCCTCCCTTCCTTCCTTCCTTCCTTTTCTTTCTTTCTTTCCCCCAAATCCTGAACAATAATTTGATTCTTTATGTCAGGCAGTGTTGTTTTAATTCCTGAGGTTTAGCTGATTCATAACCTCTGTAATCACAAGGCTTGGCATTTTTCTTCCCGAAGAATCTAAGTGAACAGGCATGAATCCATCTGCATTATGGGCTCCAGTCGCCCCTCCTTTCATCCCGCTCTGTCCCACACATACCCTCATTGCTCTGCTACTCACCCACCAACGCAGGCAGCAAGAGGTCGACATCAAAGCATGCTCGCAGCCCGCGGCTTGCCTCTAATGCTGGCATTATACAGGGAAAGGGAGTGTGTGAGAGAGGGGCCAAGAGAGAAAGAGAATGAGGGAGAAGTACCCGATTGCTTGAATGGCCTCTCACACAGAAAGAGCCTGAAGAATAGAACAAAACCTTCAATTCTCCCGCTCTTTGTAATAAGCCTGGGCAGAATGGGCATGTGTGGTGCATAGCTGAGTTTGAACTGCATTAGCACTCTTTCAGTTTACAAACAAGAGGCCTAATTTAGAAGAAAAATCTCCTATCTGATTATTTCTTTGTGTTCATCCATGTGGAAAAAATGTCTGTTCAGGGAAGGGGGTGGGGTATTGAAGGTGGCTTATTAACTCTTCAAGCTGAATCATGATTGTGAAGGGCAATTGGGAGATCATTATTCATCCTTAATTTCCAGACTAAAAAATAAATTAATTAAGGATTGCTAGTTTTGAGCACTATATAAAAATATTAAGCAGATCTTATTGTCACTCTGCCTAACCAGCTTCTTCACAAGCAATGCAGCAAATACATGTAGTATTTGATTAAATGCCTCCTTTCTCTTAATTATGTTTTACGGCAATACAAGAGGATGCAATTAGGGTCATTGATAGAAAGCTCCAGAGAATTTCTTGAAACCTCTCTGGGTTAAAAAAACCATCACAGGTGCTGATTCCCTGGGTCCTAACTGGCTGCAGGTTTTCCAGAGGTCATTAGCTCAAATGGGTTGGGAGAACACAATTGGGAGCTCCATGAAAAGGACAGATGATGGTTAAGTTTTAGTGTCCACTAATGCCAAAAATCTCTACTAGGAAGAACAATTTCTCAATAATGCAGGAGGAGAAGAAGTGTTAAGACAAAAAAGATTGATTGCATGGTAGACAAAGAGTTGTTTTTTCTTAAGATAATATCTGAGTCTGAGTTGTGGTCCGGGGTCGTGTTCCTCGCTGGAGTGCACGGGAGTTTTGTGACATAAATATATGAAAAAGTCACTTTTAAACATTAGCCAAAAACACAAGATCACTCACTATGAGGGAGGTCAGCTGTCACATTGTGAGGAGTGGCCCATGTGGTGAGGAATTGAAGCCCCCTGCCAACAGCCATGTGAGTGGGTTTAGAAGTGCATCCTCCAGCCCCCAGTCAAGTCTTCAGATGACTGCAGCACAGCTCAAAGGCCCAAAATCAACAGCTAAGCTGCTCTCAGGTTCCTGATCTGCAGAAACTGTGTGAGGAGATCAAAGAAAAGAATAGCAGCAACTCTCTGAACAGAAAAGTGACTATTTTCTGGAAGGTAGGACGTGGGGAGAAGTGAATCTGAGGTGATATTTGGGAGGATAGATGGTGAGGGAAGGGCCCTCTGTTGGCCACTTCTGGCAAGTGATAGAGCCAGGGAGCACAAATCGGAACTTTTAGAAGTTGGCTCCTCTGAGGGATGTCGCTCCAGTGGCTAAGTGGGAGGTGGAACCCTCGCTGGGACAGTGTGGTCTCAGGACCCTCAGGGCACAGAAAGACTGGGGGTGCCTGAGTGTGGCAGAGCTCCCAGGTATCGGAGCGGGGAAGCTGGCTGCAGAGACGGAGCCGAGGCGCGGGCTCTCAGCTCGGGGTTGCCATAAACCGAGATCCACGGCACAGTCGGGCCACTGCTCCTCCAGCAGGGACCCAACAAGTGGTAGATCCAGGGAGACTCCCCTTCCTCCCCTGGGAGGAGTGGCGCTGGAGCCCACCGCAGGGATCTGCTGGGTTTGGAGACTCCACGTGGGGTTGTGTGCCACAGATAGAAACGCTCAGTTGCAGGCCAGGTGAGCATGGAGTGCAGCCCGAGACAGGGAAGACAGGAGTGACTGACTGCTTTTCTCTGGGGGCACACTGAGGAGTGGGCCCCGAGTTCTCAGCTCCGTGGGGCAGAGATTGGGAGGCCGCCATTTTCACATTCATCCTCCAAAGATGTACCGAAAGTTTGCAGGGAACAAAAGCTTCCAAGAGCAAACCCGAGCAGATTACTTAGCCCGGACCTGGCAAGGGCGGGGCAATCCTGCCTCCAGCAAAGACATTTGAGAACCACGGCGACAGGCCCCTCCCCCAGAAGATCAGCGAGAACAGCCAGCCAAGACCAAGTTTACCGATCAATGAGAACGGCAGAATTCCAGCTCTAGGGGAATACTGAATAGAATTTATGGCTTTTTTTTTACCATGATTCTTTAGTCTTTAAAGTTTTTTTTTTAATTTTCTTTTTCTTTTTCTATTTTTTAAAATTTTTCTTTTTCCCTTTTTCAACCAACATCTTATCAATCCCTTTGTAAAAAATCTTTTTTATTTTTCATTTTTAGAGTCATAGTCTATCCCTTCACTGTACTTAACCTTATTTTTGGTATATATATAAGTTGTTCTCTCTTTAAAATTTTGGGATACAGTTTCTTCTAACAGACCAAAATATATGCTAAATCTCTAGTGTATGATTTTGTTCTAGTCTCCTGCCTGATCACATCCCTCCCCTTTTTTTTTTAATTTCTCTTTCTTTTTTCAACCAACTTATATTATCAACTCCTTTTATAAAATATTTTATAATTTTCATCTTTACAGTCATATTCCATCCCTTCAGCGTATTTACCCTTATTTTGGTACATATATAAGTTTTTCTTTCTTTAAAATTTTGGGACACTTTCTTCTAACAGACCAAAATTCTCCCCAAATCTAGTGTGTGGCACTGAACAATGCACCAGCCTGATCATATTTGATCATATTCTCTTTTTTTTTCTTTCTTTCCGTTTCTTTTCCCTCCAGTTTGGGGTCTCTTCTGATTTTTTTAGTGTATATTTTTCTGGGGTTGTTGTTACCCTGTTAGCATTTTGTTCTCTCATTCATCTATTCTACTCTGGACAAAATGACAGGGTTGAAAAACTCACCTCAAAAAAAAAAAAAAAAAAAGAACAAGAGGCAGTACTGACTAACAGGGACCTAATCAATATGGACATTAGTAAAATGTCGGAACTAGAGTTCAGAATGACGATTATAAAGATAATATCTGGACTTGAAAAAAGCATGGAAGATACTAGAGAAACCCTTTCTGGAGCAATAAAAGAACTAAAATCTAACCACATCAAAATCAAAAAGGTTATTAATGAGGTGCAATAAAAAATGGAGGCTCTAACTGCTAGGATAAATAAGGCAGAAGAGAGAATTAGTGATATAGAAGACCAAATAATGGAGAATAAAGAAGCTGAGAAAAAGAGAGATAAAAAACTACTGGATCACGGGGGGCAGAATTTGAGAGATAAGTGATACCATAAGATGAAACAATCTTAGAATAATTGGGATCCCTAAAGAAGAAGAAAGAGAGAGAGGGGCAGAAGGTATATTGGAGCAAATTATAGCAGAGAATTTCCCTAATCTGGGGAAGGAAACAAGCATCAAAATCCCAGAGGCAGAGAGAACCCCTCTCAAAATCAATAAAAATAGGTCAACACCCTGACATCTAATAGTAAAACTTACGAGTCTCAGAGACACAGAGAAAATCCTGAAAGCAGCTCGGATCAAGAGGTCTGTAACCTACAATTGTAGAAACATTAGATTGGCAACAGACCTATCCACAGAGACCTGGCAGGCCAGAAAGGACTGGCATGATATATTCAGAGCACTAAATGAGAAAAATATGCAGCCAAGAATACTATATCCAGCTAGGCTATCATTGAAAATAGAAGGAGAGATAAAAAGCTTCCAGGACAAACAAAAATTAAAATAATTTGCAAACACAAAACCAGCCCTACAAGAAATATTGAAAGGGGTCCTCTAAGCAAAGAGAGAGCCTAAAAGTAACAAATACCAGAAAGGCACAGAGACAATATACAGTAACAGTCACCTTAGAGGCAATACAATGGCACTAAATTCATATCTTTCAATAGTTACCCTAAATGTAAATGGGCTAAATGCCCCAATCAAAAGACACAGGCTATCAGATTGGATAAAAAATAAGACCCATTGATATGCTGTCTGCAAGAAACTAATTTTAGATCCAAAGTGAGGGGGTGGAAAACCATTTACCATGCTAATGGACATCAAAAGAAAGCTGGGGTGGCAATCCTTATATCAGACATATTAGATTTTAAACCAAAGTCTATAATAAGAAATGAGGAAGGACACTATATCACACTTGAAGGGTCTATCCAACAAGGAGATCTAACAATATCTTTATCTATATAGATATATAAATATCTATACCCCTAACATGGGAGCAGCCAATTATGTAAGCCAATTCATAACAAAATCAAAGAAACACATTGACAACAATACAATAATAGTAGGGGACTTCAACACCCCCCTTACAGAAATGGACAGATCATCCAAGCAAAAGATCAACAAGGAAATAAAGACTTTAAATCACACACTGGACCAAATGGACTTCACAGACATATTCAGAACATTCCATCCCAAAGCAACGGAATACACATTCTTCTCTAGTGCCCATGGAACATTCTCCAGAATTGATCACATCCTAGGTCACAAATTAGGTCTCCACCGGTACCAAAAGATAGGGATCATTCCCTGCCTATTTTCGGACCACAATGCTTTGAAACTAGAGCTCAATCACAAGAGGAAAGTCAGAAAGAACTCAAACACAAGGGGGCTAAAGAGCATCCTACTAAAGAATGAATGGGTCAACCAGGAAATTAAAGAAGAATGAAAAAAATTCATGGAAACAAATGAAAATGAAAACACAACTGTTCAAAATCTTTGGGATGCACAAAGGTGGTCCTAAGATGAAAGTATATAGCAATACAAGCCTTTCTCAAGAAATAAGAAAGGTCTCAAATACACAAACTAACCCTACACCTAAAGGAGCTGGAGAAAGAACAGCAAATAAAGTCTAAACGCAGCAGAAGAAGTGAAATAATAAAGATCAGAGCAGAATAACAGTAGAACAGATCAACGAAACCAGGAGCTGGTCCTTTGAAAGAATAAGATTGATAAACCCCAGGCCAGACTTATCAAAAAGAAAAGAGAAATGATCCAAATAAATAAAATCATGAATGAAAGAGAAGGGGTCAAAACCAACACAAACGAAATACAAACAATTATAAGAACATATTATGAGCAACTCTATGCCAGCAAATTAGATAACCTGGAAGAAATGGAGGCATTCCTAGAGATGCATCAACTACCAAAACTGAACCAGGAAGAAATAGAAAACCTGAACAGACCCATAACCACTAAGGAAATTGAAGCAGTAATCAAAAATCTCCCAACAAACAAGAGCCCAGGGCCAGATGGCTTCCCAGGGGACTTCTACCAAACATTTAAAGAAGAAGTAATACCTATTCTTCTGAAACTATTCCAAAATAGAAATGGAAGGAGAACTTCCAAATTCATTTTATGAGGCCAGCATTACCTTGATCCCCAAACCAAAGACCTCATCAAAAAGGAGAATTACAGACCAATATCCTTGATGAACATAGATGCAAAAATTTTCACCCAAATACTAACCAATAGGATCCAACAGTACATTAAAAGGATTATTTACCACGACAAAGTGGGATTTATTTCTGGGCTGTAAGGTTGGTTCAACATCCACAAATCAATCAATGTGATACAATACATTAATAAAAGAAAGAATAAGAACCATATGATCTTCTCAATAGATGCAGAAAAAGCATTTGACAAAGCACAGCATCCTTTCTTGTTTAAAATATTTCAGAATGTAGGGATAGAGGGTACATACCTCAATATCATAAAAGCCATCTACGAAAAACCCACAGCAAATATCATTCTCAATGGGGAAAAACTGAGAGCTTTCCCCCTAAGGTCAGGAATGCGGCAGGGATGTCCACTATCACCACTGCTATTCAACATAGTACTGGAAGTCCTAGCCACAGCAATCAGACAACAAAAAGAAATCAAAGGCATCCGAATCAGCAAAGAAGAAGTCAAATTCTCACTCTTTGCAGATGATACGATACTTTATGTGGAAAACCCAAAAGAGCCCACCCCAAAACTGCTAGAACTCATACAGGAATTCAGTAAAATGGTAGGATATAAAATCAATGCACAGAAATCAGTGGCATTCCTATACACCAACAACAACATAGAAGAAATAGAAATTAAGGAGTTGATCCCATTTACAATTGCACCCTAAACTATAAGATACCTAGGAATAAACCTAACCAAAAAGGCAAAGAATCTGTACTCAGAAAACTATAAAATACTATAAAAAACTATAAAATATGAAAGAAATTGAGGAAGACACAAAGAAATGGGAAAACGTTCCAAGCTCATGGATTGGAAGAACAAATATTGTGAAGATGGCAATGCTATCTAGAGCAATCTACACATTTATTGCAATCCCTATCAAAATACCACCCACTTTTTTCAAAGAAATGGAACAATTAATCCAAAAATTTGTATGGAACCAGAAAAGACCCCGCATAGCCAGAGGAATGTTGAAAAAGAAAAGCAAAGCTGGTGGCATCACAATTCCAGACTTTAAGCTCTATTAGAAAGCTGTCATCATCAAGAAAGTATGGTACTGGCACAAAAACAGACACCTAGATCAATGGAACAGAATAGAGAGCCCAGAAGTGGACCCTCAACTCTATGGTCAACTCATCTTCGACAAAGCAAGAAAGACTGTCCAATAGAAAAAAAGACAGTGTCTTCAACAAATGGTGCTGGGAAAATTTGACAGCCACATGAAGAAGAATGAAACTCGACCATTTCCTTCCACCACACACAAAAGTAGACTCAAAATGGATGAAAGACCTGAATGTGAGACAGGAGTCCATCAAAATCCTAAAAGAGAACACAGGCAACAACATCTTCGACCTCAGCCCCAGCAACTTCTTCCTAGAAATATCGCCAAAAGCAAGGGAATGAAGGGCAAAAATGAACTATTGGGACTTCATCAAGATAAAAAGCTTTTGCACAGCAAAGGAAACAGTCAACAAAACCAAAAGACAACCGACAGAATGGGAGAAGATATTTGCAAATGACATATCAGATAAAGGGCTAGTATCCAAAATCTATAAAGAACTTATCAAACTCAACACCCAAAGAACAAAGAATCCAATTAAGAAATGGGCAGAAGATATGAACAGACATTTTTCCAGTGAAGACATCCAAATGGCCAACAGACACATGAAAAAGTCTCAACATCACTCGGCATCAGGGAAATCTAAATCAAAACCTCAATGAGATACCACCTCACACCAGTCAGAATGGCTAAAATTAACAAGTCAGGTAATGACAGATGTTGGGGAGGATGCGGAGAAAGGGGAACCCTTCTACACTGTGAGAATGCAAGCTGGTGCATCCACTCTGGAAAACAGTATGGAGGTTCCTCAAAAAGTTGAAAATAGAGCTACCATATGATCCAGCAATTGCACTACTGGGTATTTACCCCAAAGATAGAAATGTAGTTTTCCGAAGGGGTATGTGCACCCAAAGGTTTATAGCAGCAATGTGAACAATAGCCAAACTGTGGAAAGAGCCAAGATGTCCATCGACAGATGAATGGATAAATAAGAAGTGGTATATATATACAATGGAATATTATGAAGTCATCAAAAGGAATGAGATCTTGCCATCTGCAACGACATGGATGGAACTGGAGGGTATTATGCTGAGCAAAATAAGTCAATCAGAGAAAGACATGTATTATATGATCTCACTGATTTGAGGAATTCTTAATTTCAGGAAACAAACTGAGGGTTGCTGGAGTGGTGGGGAGGTTGGAGGGATAGGGTGACTGGGTGATAGCCACTGGGGAGGGTATCTGCTATGGTGAGCACTGTGAATTGTGTAAGACTGATGAATCACAGACCTGTACCTCTGAAACAAATAATACATTATATGTTAAAAAAAAAAAAAAGAAGAAGACAGTAGGAAGGGAAGAATGAAGGGGGGTAAATCGGAGGGGGAGATGAATCATGAGAGATTATGGACTTTGAGAAACAAACTGAGGGTTCTACAGGGGAGGGGGCTGGGAGGATGGGTTAGCCTGGTGATGGGTATTAAAGAGGGCACATACGGAATTGAGCACTAGGTGTTATACGCAAACAATGAATCATGGAACACTACATGAAAAACTAATGATGTAATGTATGGTGATTAACATAACATAATAAAATTAAATTTAAAAAAATATGAGTCTTTTCCAAGTTAAGTGAGGTAGAACTATATTATGGCAGAACATCCCTTCTTGCATTTTGAACATAAAATATGTTTTAGGAAATGATAAAATGAACCCAGATACTCATTTTAGAGTGTGCCTGGTCTTTCCCTTTAGGCACTTGTTTGGACCATTTTCATACTGTCATCTTTTCCCTAAATTCTTAGAAGCTTTTCTGAAGTTGGGTACCCTGGGGTTTTATGAATACGGTTGAAACACTGCACAAAGCCACAGCCTTAGGAAGACCACAGGAGGATTTAGCCATTTATAGCTGGAGGCAGCCTCTTGTCTATAGATAAGAATGAAAACTTGAATAGGGATGTCAAGTTTGGAGAGTATCTTCACTGAAGATCTAAATCTAGGGGCAGTATCGTTGGTCTTCAACAGTTCAGATGTGTTCTTTCTCCAAGGCAGTAGGAATGCAAAGGTATTTGACTTCACATGTGACCACTGTTTGATTGATATTTGTTATTTTTTTCTTGCCTTATTCAAATGGCTAGATCACCCATATAATGTCGAATACAGATTTTGAGAGTAGACATTCTTGTTTTACTCCTGCTCTTAGGAGAATAACATTTAGTCCTTCATACTTATGTTTTTGTAGATGTCCATTACATCTACATCTACTTGAGAAAGTTTGTTTCTACTCCTAGTTTGCTGAAAAGTTTTAATCAGAAATGCATTCTGCTAAATGCTTATTTTTACATGTATTGCAATGATCTATAGTTAATCATTTTTGGTTAGTTAATATAGTGGATTGCACCGATCGATCTTACGTTGTAAAACTGGCCTTGTTTTCCTTTAATAAACCCCACTTGGTCATGATGTATTATCATTTGTATAAATTCCTGGGTTTAATCTACTAAAATGTCTAGAATTTTTGTTTCTTTATCCAAGAAGTCTATTTTTATTTATTTTCCTTTCTTGTAATTTATTTGTCACAATCTGATCTGTAGGTAATGCTGACCTCATAAAATACATTAGGAAATATTATTTCCTCTTCAGTGTTCTAGAACAGCTTGTGAATAATTGGTATTATCTCTTCCTTAAATGTTTGGTAATATTTACTCATGTAGTCATCTAGGTCTTTGCAGAAAAGTTTTAAGCCTAATTTTAATTTTTTCAAAAATACAGGGGCATTCTGATTACCCATGTCTCCTTAAATGAACTTAAATATTTTGTTTCTTTTCTTTTCCTTCCCTTTTCTTCCTTTTCTTTTCTCCCTTTCCTTTCCTTTTCTTTTTTTTTTTTTTCCTTTTTTAAAAAAAATATAATTGCAGGGATGCTGGTGTGGCTCAGTTGGTTAGGTATCCAACTCTTGATGTTGGCTCAGGTTGTGATCTTAGGGCTGAGAGATGAAGCCCTGCATCAGGCTCTGTACTGGGCATGGAGCCTGCTTGAGATTCTCTCTCTCCCTTCCCCTCCCTCTGCCCCTCTCTCTCCCTGCTTATCTCTCAAAAAATTAATTCCAGTGTAGTTAACATACAGTGTTTTATTAGTTTCAGTTGTACAATATAGCGATTCAACAAGTCCATATGTTATTAAAGTGCTCATCAAGGAAAGTGTACTCTTAATCCCCTTCAACTATTTCACCCATGCACCTCCCCTCTGGTAACAATCTGTTCTCTATAGTTAAGTCTATTTTTTGGTTTCTTTCTCTCTCTGACTCTCTTTCTCTCTCTTTCCTCCTTTGTTGGTTTGTTTTGTTTCTTAAATTCCACATAAGTGAAATCATGGTATTTGTCTTTCTCTGACTTACTTATTTTGCTTAGCATTATACTTTCTAACACCATCTGTGTTGTCGTAAATGGCAAGATTTTATTCTCTTTTATGACTGAATAATATTTCATTGTATATATATACCACTTCGTTTTCCATTCATCTCTTGATGGACACTTGGGCTGCTTCCATAATCTGACTATTGTAAATAATGCTGCACTAAACATAAGAGTGCATGCATCCCTTTGAATTAGTGTTTTCATATCCTTTGGGTAAATACCCAGTAGTGTGATTACGGGATCTTAAGGTAGTTCTATTTTCAATTTTTGGAGGAACATCCATACTGTCTTCCACAGTGGTTGCACCAGTTTGCATTCCCACCAACAGTGCACAAGGGTGCCTTTTTTCCACATCAACACTTGTTTCTTGAGTTTTTGATTTTAGCCATTCTAACAGGTGTGAAGTGATATCTCATTGTGGTTTTGATTTGCATTTCCCTGATGATAATTATGTTGAGCATCTTTTCATGTGTCTTATCTTTCAAGGAATTGACCAATTCCATTTATGGTGTTGAATTTATTGGCATAATGTTGTTCATAATATTTCCATATTATCCCTGTAATATGTGTAGAATCTGAAATGATGTCACCCCTCACATTGCTGATATTTATAATTTGTGTCTTCTCTCTTTTTCTTTACTGATAAGGCTAGATAGAAGTTTTTTGATTTTATTGATCTTTTCAAATAACCAGTTTGGTTTCATTGATTTTCTCCCATTTTATATTATCCATTTTATTGATTTCCATTCTGATTTTTATTATTTTCTTTCTTCTTCTTACAATTGTTGTAATTTGCTCTTATTTTCCTACTTTTTTAAAAGGTGGAAACTGATATCATTAACTTGATAAATTTCTTCTTATTGTAATGTAAGATGTTAATTACCATAAATTTCTCTGTAATTATTGCTTTAGAAGCATCAAACAGATTTTGATATATTGTGTTTTTGTTTTAACCCAATTCAAAATACTTCGTATTTTTCCTTTTGATGGGTTATTATTATGTATGTTATTCTGTTAATAAATCTTTGGGGATTATGCAAATATCTTTTTGTTAGTGATTTTTTTTTTTTAATTTCCTTTGTGGTCAGAGAATTTATATGATTTGGTCTTTAAAATTTCATCCACACTTTTATCCATACATTTTCCTTTTTCATGGCCCAGAATATAGTATATCTTGCTAAACATTATGTGTGTACTTGAAATAAATGCTGTTGGGTAGAGTTTTTGTGTCAATTAGATTAAGTGTTTTGACAGTGTTATTCATCTTCTATATTCTTATTGATTTTCTAATTGTTTTATCACTTGTTAAGGAAGGTTGAATAAATCTCCAGCTATCACTGGAGTTTTGAATATTTCTCCTTGCAGTTCTGTCAGTTTTTGATATTTGTATTTTGAAACTCTGTTATTGGATATGTAAACTTTTAGGATTTTTATGTTCTGTTTAGGAATTAACCATTTATAATCAGGAAATGTCTCCCTCTATCTGTAGTAATATTTTTTAATGAAGTCTACTTTATCTAATGAGAAATTAGCCACTCCAGCTTCCTTTTGACTACTTTTAGAAGAGTGTATCTTTCCCAATGCTTTTTCTTTTAGTCTATTTTGTGTCTTTATATTTTATTTCCTGTTGGATCTTGCTATTTTATCCAAAATTATAATTTCTGGTTTTTCATTGGTTCTTAGACTATTTATATTGAATAATTATCAATCTGATTGGATTTACATATACCAGATTTTTATATTTCTTTATATGTTGCATTTCTTTCTTTCTTTCTTTTTTTTTTTGTTCTTCTTCCCTGTTTTCTGCATTCTTTGGGATTAATTTTTTTACTTTTAAAATTTTAAATTTTTGTTTTTTGGGGGGATTTTTAAAATGATTTTCTCCATCATCAGTTTATTAGCTATTACTTTTTGAATTGTTTGTTAGTAGTTGCTTTAGGGTTTATCATAGTCTACCTTTAAATAATGTCATACCAGTTAATATGCATCACAGTAACCTTGCTATGTTGTACCCCCACTTCCTCTTTGCCTTTCTGTTATTGTATATTTTGCTTCTACGTATGTTACACCCTCCTACAGTATTATTTTTTAAACCATTATCTTATTTCTATGTATAAGATTTGATAGTACAGTCAAGCTTTTTATTTAAATAAAAGAGAAAAAATTATTTTACATTTCCCCATGTAGTTGTTATTTCTGGTACTTTTCATTAGTTTGTGTAGGTTCATATTTTGCTATGATATCATTTTTCTTCTTCCCGAATAACTTTTAACATTTATTGTAGCACAAATCTGCTGTTGCTGATTTTGTGGCTTTTGTGTGTCTGAAAACATCATTTATTTTGCTTTCATTTGTGAAAAATATTTTTGCTGGATATATAATTCTAGTTTGAATTTATTTGCCCTTCAACACTGAAAGATATTTCTTCACTGTGCTCTGGCTTGCATTGTTTTTGACAAATCTTTGTTTCTCTGTAAGTAACATGTCTTTTAGCCTCTAGCTTCTCTTAAGATTTTTCTTTATTGATTCATAAAGAAATTTTACCATAATGTATTATGGTATGACTTTTGTCTTATTTCTTGTGCCTGGATTTCTTTGAACTTGGATCTGTGGGTTTATCATTTTTATCAAATCTGGAAAATTTTCAGCCATCATTGCTTTAAGTAACTTTTCTGTCCCATCTTTCTTCCATTCTCTCAAGGATTGCAATTACATGCATATTGAATCAAAACTGTTTAAAGTTTTCCTATACCTCAGTGAAGTTGTGCACTATATTCAGCCTTTTTATTTTTGTGTTTCATCTTTCATCTTGGACTGTTTTATGATTTCAAATTCACTTATCTTTTCTCTTTTGGTATCTAATCTGCTGTTAGCCAAATCCATTGTACTTTTCATCTTCATACAGTGTTTTCATTTTTGGAAGTCCAAACATTCTGTTTCTTTTTTATATTTCCATGTCTCTTTTTAGCATGATCATTCTTTCCTTTAACTTCTTGAATATATGGAGTACAGTTATAATAACTTTTAATCTATCCTTGCCTACTGATTCTATAGTCTCTATCATTTCTAGGTCTATTTTTATTGACTTAATTTTCTCCTTATATGGGCCATATTTTCCTGCTTCTTTGTTATCTGCTAATTTTTCTGAATGTCAGATTTTGTGAGTTTTCCTTATTTAGTTCTAGATATTTTTGTATTTCTATTAATATTTTTGAATTTTTCAGGGCAAACAACTCATTCAATTTACTTAGGACTGTCTCAGTTTTTAAATTAAACATTCTATATCCCAGGAATCCTCCCATTTAGGGAAAACTGGGATCATTAGTGAGGCTAGTCTAGTACCATTATTGTAGGGCCAAATTGCCCCACTACTGAGGAAATACCCTTCTGAGTCATCTGCCTGATTCCCTTTGGATTATGAAGTTTTCCATACTGGCAGTGAGGGAAAGAATTGTGGAAGTTCTAGGGGTTTTTCCTTTTGCTAATATCAGGTGGTTCTTTTCCTTGTTTTTCTTTCCTCACACACGTATGCTCAGAAGTAACTTGTTGAAGACTTGATCAAGGGTAACCCTTCGCTGATCTCTGGAGCTTGCTCTATGCAGCTCTTCCTTTTCTGGTACTCTGCCCTGTGAACTCTCACTGCCTTGGTCTCCCTAGAATTCTAGTGTCATCTGCTTATCTTAGGGAGACAATTAGGCTCTAACTGGACTCACTTTCTCTGAGTTGCAGCCTGGAAAGTTTCTCCAGGTTGTAAACTGGGGAAATCATATGACTCATTTCATTGGTTTCTTCTATCTCACAGATCACTGCCTAGCATGGTGTTTTTGGAAGAAAATGGGTATTAGTGTCAGAATACCTGGGTTGAAATCTCACCTTCACTTCATATGACCTGAGACACTTAACTAATGCATTAACACCCTGAGCTTCTGATTCCTCATCTGTAGAATGAAGATAGTAAGAAAGCCTGAGGAAAACTCTGTATTTGTAAATTCTTCGTCAAGTGTAAACTTTATGCAAATATAAATTGGTTCATTGATTATCTTTCAATAAAAATAAAATTACAGAAGCCTTTTATTCTCAGGTGAAAGGAAACATACTAGTACACAGCTTCAGCTTCACCATTTGCAAGATATTTATTTTGTCAGAAATTTCATTTGACCACTGTAGTAATCTATGGTGTAGTCTGTGACACCAAAGTTGGTACATTTAGGAGTTTAAATGATTTTGTTCGTGATTACACAGTTGGTATTTGGCAGTAATATAATTCTCCACTGTAATATACAAGCTTACTTAATACTTTACAGTAATGACAGACAAAATATATAAGGAGAAAATTTGGACATATAACGACTGATCTAATACATCTAATAACATCTAATGATATTCTTTTCCACATACATCTGTAGAGATAATTCTGTAAATGCATAAAGAATGAAGAAATCCAAGGGGCCATGTTTATTTTATTGCAGCTTCTAAATCTGTAAATCATCCACCTGTGCAAGTGAGATTTAGTATGTGTATATTTGGTGACTCTTGGAGTAACTGCATTTTTCAAATGACCATTTTAGGTAGACATCATGGATTGCTTATTCAGCAGCCATCCCACATTTCCTCGGTGGCAGATATATATCTATATCTATATAGATATAGATCTGTTTTTTTATATTTCTTTATACATATATATTATATATAAATAGATATATTTATATTTCTTTTTATATTTCCTTATATATACATATATATAAAAATAAATATATATATATTTTTTGGTGGCAAAGATTTTGTTTAGATACTCACCTAGCTTCCCTTCCCCCAGCTCAGTTGTAGATCCTGATTAGAGTAAATCAGTAATGACCATATATTTATAAAATTAATCCCTGTTGAGGCATGCAGCTATAAATCAATTTTTTCCACCATTGATGTAAGCATTTTACTGTGTGCATATATTAAAATGCTTCAATCTATTTACTTGTAAATGTTAAAGTGGTTGTTATTATGATTTTAATATTATTGCTTTAATGGTTATATGTTAATGGTTGTTATTATTATTGCTGTTATGACACTAATGTCATGAACAGTCTTATACATGTCCCTTGGAATTATAATTTCTTTCTTTCTTTCTTTCTTTTTCTTTCTTTCTTTCTTTCTTTCTTTCTTTCTTTCTTTCTTTCTTTCTTCTTTCTTTCTTTCTTTCTCTTTCTTTCTTTCTTTCTTTCTTTCTTTCTTTCTTTCTGTCTTTCTTTCTGTCTTTCTTTCTGTCTTTCTTTCTTTTTCTTTCTTTTTTTCTCTTTCTTTCTTTCTTTCTTTCTTTCTTTCTTTCTTTCTTTCTTTCTCTTTCATTTTTTCTTTCTTTAAATAAAGAATTTTTGACTTCTTTATCCTCTCTGCTATATTTTGATTTTCTCTTTTGTTATTTTTCTATTTCTATTTTTTCCTATTTTTGAATAAGAGTTTGTCCTGTTTATCTAAAATGTGATTTGTTTGAAGCAGAATCAGACCTATAAATACAGAGAACAAACTGATGGTTGTTGGGGCTAGGGTAGGGGGATGGGCAAAATGGGTAAAGGGAATGGGACATACAGGCTTCCAGTTATGGAATGAATAAGTTATGGGACTAAAAAGCACAGCATAAGGAATATAATTAATAATATTGTATAGTGATGTATTGGGACAGATGGTAGCTACACTTGTGATGAACATAACATAATGCATAAACTTGTTGAATCACTATGTTGTACACCTGAAACTAATGTAATATTGTATGTCAACTACCCTCAAAAAATTGATTTTTTTTTTAGAGAGCATGAGTGGGGTGGGGGGAGGGGCAGCAGGAGAGGGAGAGAGAGAAGAGGCTCCATACTCAACACAGAGAGACAAAGGTGAGACTCAGTCTCACAAATCTAAGATCATGACCTGAGCTGAAGTCAAGATTCAGATATTTAACCAACTTGAGCCACCCAGGTGCCCCCAAAGAATTGATTTGTTTTAAATATTTGCATGTTTTCTTCCTAATATGAATTGGACTTTCATGAACATTTGGCAGTTTCAGCACTTAACTGGCACCTGTAAATGCTGTTTTTTTTCTTATTTTTCATTGAGGTATAATTGACATATATTAGTTTCAGGTGTACAACATAAAGATTTGATATTTGCATATGTTGTAGAATGACCAAAATAAGTCTTGTTAGCACCCATCCCCCTCCATAATTACAAAAAAATTTTTCTTGTGATGAGGACCTTTAAGATCTACTCTTTTAGTGACGTTCAAATATGCAATACAGTATTATTATCTATAGTCACCATGCTGCACATTATATCTCCATGACTTATAACTGGAAGCTTGTACATTTTGGACCCCTTCACCCATTTTGCCTATTCCCACACTCTGCCTCTGATAACCATCAGTTTGTTCTTTGAGCTCATTTAAAAAATCAAAAACAAAAACATTTATTTATTTATTTTTAGGGGGGAATGAGAGAGACAGTGAGAGGGCAGGGGGAGGGGCAGAGGGAGAAGGAGAGAAAGAATCTCAAGCAGACTCCATGCCGAGCATGGAGCCCATGTTTTGTTTTGCTTTAGATTACACATATAAGTGGAATCATACAATATTTGTCTTTCTCAGTCTGACTTATTTCACTTAGCATAATGCCCTTCATGTTCTCACAAATTGCAAGGTTTCTTTCTTTATGGCAGAATAATATTCCATTGTATACATATGCCACATCTTCTGAATCCACTCATCCCCTGAGGAACACTTGTTTCTTTTTCTTTTTTTTAAAGATTTTATTTATTTGTCAGAGAGAGAGAGAAAGAGAGAGCATAAGCAGAGGGAGCAGCAGAGGGAGAAGCAGGCTCCCCGCGGAGCAGGGAGCCTGATGCGGGACTTGATCCCAGAACCCTGGGACCATGACCTGTGCGGAAGGCAGACACTTAACGACTGAGCCACCCAGGCATCCTGAGGAACACTTGTTTCTATACCTTGGTTATATCTTGGTTATTGTAAATAATGCTGAAATGAACAAGGGGGTACAGATGCCTTTTCAACTTAGTGTTTTTGTTTCTCACTATTTCTATTCAAGAAAGTGCTGAAGAGGTCATCCAAGGCAATAAAAAATATAAAAGAAGAAAAAATAGACATTTTTGCATTGACCATTTTAATTTTATCTTTATATATGTCAGTTATTTTACAAATAACTTATAGAATCAAGTAAAAAAGGATAGGGACAAACAAGGATTTTAGAAATTTTAGTAAGAATTTAAAAATGGCAAGCTGAAAATATTATTCCAGATTTTCCTGGTTTTGAAAATATATTAATAAAGATAAATATGCCTCAAAGAAGAAATGTTTTCAAATGCAACTAACTATTCATCCCTGTAAATACTCATCCAATTTGAAAATATTGATTTATTTATTATTACTTCAGTTTTTTCTTGTATGTGCATTCTCAAAATCAATGCTTCTGAAAAATTGGAAGGCTCATCACTTTGTTAAAGAGGATTGCCTATGTTCTTTGCTCCATAATTGCAAAACATTTTCTTTTTTCAGAATTACAAACACTAATTAGGATAATCAATTCAATAAGCTTTAAAAAACATTTCTATGCCATTTATTTACTTCTAATCATCTCTACACCTTCCTTCAGCATGTGAAAACTATATTTTGGAGGCAAAAGCTAGAGATATTTGCTATAAGGATCACTGGAAAAAATGGGAGAGTCAGGCAAACAGCATATATTTGAGAAGGGAGCAGAGAGAGGGCATAATAATAAAAGAGGATATCTCAGACATTTTCTTTCTAATTTATATTTTAAATGTTTTATGACAAGTGCACCATGCTTCATAAAAAAGATGAAATTTTTTAAAATTTAAACTTATTTTCTGATCAAGATAGAGCTAATTTTAGTCCTATGGAAATTAATATTTATCATTCTGTCATTGTGTATATTTAGGTACTTATTTGGTCATCTCAATTATTACTTAAGATTTGACTTTCCACAAGTCAATAAACTTTGTAAGGAAGAAATACTATGTCATCCTGTTTTCATTTAAGGTGATTTTGATGCAAACATGATTCACTAAAGGAGAAGTTTATGGCAAGGGATGATGGTGGAATCTAGAACTAGAGTTATAAAAGCATAACAGAGCTGAGCCTCTACCCTTTTCAGCTATCACTGCCATTGTGCTGTGTAACAAAGAGTCCCAAGCTGTGTGGCTTAAAACAACAAGCTCTTATTTCTCACTCACAGGTCTGTTGGGCAACTGTCACTGTGCTGGGCGAGTCTGGGCTCCAGGCAACTAGAAGATTCAGGTATTTTCTCCTCACGGATCTCCTTCTCAGGTCTCAGGGTGATCACTATAGCATAAGTGTTCAAGGAGTTAACATAAACATGTCTGTGGCTTATGCTACCATATGTGTGCTAATATTCCATTGGCCAAAGTGATTCCCAAAGGCCACTATCAGAGGGGTGGGAAAGTAGATCCCATCCAAAGTGGGAGGACACTGAAAGTTACACGGCAAAGCATGTGACTATATATTTTTATTATTCTTCACATTACTGGGATACATAATCCAATCTACCACGGCTTTCATGGGGGGTAATGTGGGACTCAAGGCTATTCTGAGGTCCTTCATGAAGGATTTTGTAGCCTTAATTTGAGAGAATTACCTAATTCATTTAACCTATATTCTTCCCTCTTCATTATCCCCTTGACAACCAGGATCATTGAGACTCTGGGCAGTGACATGATCCTGTTTCTCATCTATTGTTTGAAAACTCCAAGGGATCCCAAATGGCCATGTGGCAATATCAGCTTTCAATTTAGAGAAACTATTATTTGCTATCATGACAGAAGCATCTCACTCTTAGATTTAAAACTTTCAGATGTGCAGAGCTGGAGTCTTTTATCAGAAGAGCCAACATTTTTAGCATGAGTCATGTGCTGTAATTGTGCATGGTGGCATCTTTGCTCTCATGTTCTTTTATTTTGACTTTAAGGGAATCATTCCTACTTATTGGTTATTTACTTGAATCATATGCTATATCATTAGGACAATCTTGCAGGATTCATTCATTCATTCATTCATTTATTCATTCATTCATTTTGGATTTGTCTTGGATCGATAGCCAAGTATCAACAAAGCATTCTGATAATTTAATAGATCAACTGCTTATAGATGATAAGTACATGATGTGATCAGTAAACGCCATTTCAATTTTAATTGGTGGCTACAATAAGAGTGAGAATATTTTTAACATGCCAAAAAAATGCTTAGTTTCCTTCAATAATGTCCTTGACATTTCCAAATTAGGTGATTCACTGGAAGCTGTTTGGGGCCCAGCCCAGGTATTAGTTGTGTGGATCGATGTCACTTAATTTCTCAATGGAATTCTATTCCCTTATTTGCAAAATGGAAACAAAGAAGTCTAGTTGGCTTTTGTAGATCACACACAGATTCATCTGCCAAAATCCAATTAAAAGTCCAGAAAGAAGTTTTCTAAAAAGTCCAACAAGAGAACGGAAGAGAAGAGATCAACTGGGAAATCAAGAAATTTTGTTGCTTTTAATTAAAAATTTTTTAACAAAATTACATATTAGGTGTCCTACATGATGTTTTTATATACATGTATAGAGTTAAATAATTACTTCAGTCGAGCTAATTAATATATCCATTTCCTCACATAATCACCTTTTTTTGGGTTTTTAATTTTTTACTTGTTTTTTTCTTCTGTTTTGTGATGAGATCACCTGAAATCTACTCTCTTAGAAACTTAAGATGGAAAAGGAGTCAATGAGCAGAACCTGCTCCATAAAATTGGTGAAAAATGAAAGCCAAATGGTTTTTTAACCAAAGCAACCCTTTGAGCTTCAGAAGGCCAGAAAGTCTCAGGAACTAAAGGATCCCAAAACTTGAAAGGATGAGATGGATGAGTAGATGAGAAACAAGAGTAATGGTTGAAAGTCTGTGCGAGGAGTAGCTCTCTGTGTGACCACCTCTCCCTGCTCCTGATTTTCCTTCTTGATTGAGGTGTATGGACAAAACTATCAACCTATGCCCATAGTGTTCCAGCCTGCTTGTGATCTTCCCTTCCCTACAAACTTTGAACTTACTTAGCCAGCCCCAACAGTTGTGTAAGCCAGTTCCTTGGATGATTCTTTTTATATATGCATATATGGATAGCTATATCTGTCTATATTCCTATCTTTATATCTCCTATTGGCTCTGCTTCTCTGGTTGAACTATGACTTATACAGATCATCAGTATGTTTCTAACTTGGCTTCCAGAATGCCAACTGGAATGACTGGTACTGCCACTTGGGTGAAATGTTGGGTGTCCCCAACATTCATTCATTCATTAATTCATTTTCCCAAAAACTAAGAATGTGGAAGAGCAGAAGATGTTCAGGATGTCCAGCCAGCTGCCATTTCTCATCCTAACATGCCCTGTCACCATGGCTCCGTGGCTCACATGGGTTTACTCCTCTTGTCTGTATCAGCCAGGAAAATAGGAGCATAAATATTTAACCTTCAAAAAAGGGACTCATTTACTGGAACTCTGAATGTATGAATGAGGGTTATAAATCTTTCTGAGGTATTTCAATATGCATAAGAGAATGAAACCACATGAATGACGGAGCTAACTTTAACCTTTGATTGTTTAAAAGCATGGTCTTTTCCCCCTCTCTCTCAAAAAAGGGGCCCTCTGAACATAACCTCTATTGTCAGACATACATGATGAAATTTATCTTTTAAAGTGGCCCCTGTTTCTTTTCTTTCCCCCTGTACACTGAAATTTATATCAAGTCTGTCAAGAAGCTGAAAGGAAATTATATTTTACAGCTGCCTATGGGTTTTGTTATGCTGGAAGAGAATCATTTTACTTTGCTCACAATAGACTGAAAGGCAAATTCTTGTTCTTTGGCTGTCTGTCAATAAGAGAGGGCAGAGGGGGGTCTTCAGGACAAAGATAGGCGACAGAATCCTGTAGACCAAGGTCCATTGTGCTACTTATGTGTTCTTTTGAAGGGTTTATATTTAATTAAAAGAATCTGTTAATCAGCAAAGAGGAATTGAATTTCTTCTCTATGTACAATGCTGTCTTAAATGCTAAGACAAAATTTAATCTAAGTAGATGTAGAGATTGGGCAAAAATGCTTGTAAGGGGGCGCCTGGGTGGCTCAGTCGGTTAAGCGTCTGCCTTCGGCTCAGGTCATGATCCCAGGGTCCTGGGATCGAGCCCCGCATCGGGCTCCCTGCTCTGCGGGAGGCCTGCTTCTCCCTCTCCCACTCCCCCTGCTTGTGTTCCCTCTCTCGCTGTGTCTCTCTCTGTCAAATAAATAAATAAAATCTTAAAAAGAAATGCTTGTAAGACTCAAACTTGGGAGCGAACAATAGAGCTGATGCAACAGGATGGGTTCAGGGACTGGAGGGTCTCTCCTGTGTAGTTGGCTTTATGTGATATTTTATTTAACTTTATGATCTTGTTACAGTCCTTATTCCACACAGGAGAATATTGAAATTTGAAGTTTTAAATTCCCCCAAGTCACTCATTTGGGAAGTGGAAAGAACCTTATGAGGCCGGCCGTAGGTTTTTTCCACCTCTTGGTTTTTGTTTGGATTTATTTTCATAGATCTTCTTTTTTTTTTAAAGATTTTATTTATTTATTTGACACAGAGAGAGAGATAGAGAGCACAAGCAGGGGGGGTGGCAGGCAGAGGCAGAGGGAGAAGCAGGTTCTCCGCAGAGCAGGGTGAGCCTGATGTGGGACTCGATCCCAGCACTCTGGGATCATGAGCTGAGCTGAAGGCAGTCGCTTAACCAACTGAGCCATCCAGGCGCCCTATTTCCATAGATCTTTACTGAACACCTCGTATAGATTAGTCGCTATGCCTGACATCAGGATATTTAGAGCATTTTTATTAAAAGAGCTTTTTTTATTATCATCTTATCAAATACCTAATTTACAGTACAGGCATATTTCATTTTATTGCCCTTTGCTTTATTGCACTTGGCAGATACTGTATTATTATTTTTTAAAGATTTATTTATTTATTTGAGAAAGAGAGAGAGAGGGCATGAGCAGGAGGGGTAGAGGGAGAGGGAGAGAGAAGCTCAAGCCAACTTTGTAGTGAGTAGGGAGCCCGATGCGGGCGGGGCTCGATCTCATGACCCTGAGATCATAACCCGAGCCAAAACCAAGAGTCAGATGCTTAACTGACTGAGCCACCCAGGTGCCCCAACAGTGCATTTTTTTTTTTTTTTTTTTTTTTTTACAGATTGAAGTTTTGTGGCAACTGTGTGTGGAACAAATCCATCAGTATCACTTTGCTACAAACACTCACTTGATGTCTCTGTGCCACATTTTGATAATTCTCACAATATTTCAAAACTTTTCATTATTATTATATTTGTTATGGTGATCTGCAATCAGGGATCTTTGATGTTACCCTTGTAGTTGTTTTGGGGTGCCACTAACCGCTCCCACATGGTGGCAAACTTAACTGATAAATGTGTGTGTGTTCTCACTGCTCCACCAACCGGCTGTCCCCCATCTCTCTCCCTCTCCTCGGGCCTCCTCACTCCCTGAGACACAACAATATTGAAATTAGACCAGTTGATAACCCTACAATGGCCTCTAAATCTTCAAGTGAAAAGAAGAGCCATGTGTCTTTCACTTTAAATCACTTTAAAAGCTGAAAATGATTGAGCTTAGTGAGGAAGGCAGTCGAAAGCTAAGATAAGCCAAGAGCTAGGCCTCTGGTGCCAAACAGCCAAGCTGTGAACGCAAAAGAAAAGTTCTCGAAGGAAATTAAAAGTGCTTCTCCAGTGAACGCACGAATGATCAGAAAGCAAAGCAGCCTTACTGCTGATATGGAGAACGTTTCAGAGGTCTGGATAGAAGACCACAGCAGCCACAACATTCTCTTAAGCCAAAGCCTAGTCCACAGCCAGGCCCTAACTCTCTTCTATTCTGTCAAGGCTGAGGGAGATGGGGAAGCTGCAGAAGGAAAATTTGAAGCCAGCAGAGGTGGGGTCATGAGTTTAAGGAAAGAGGCCATCTCCATAACATCAACATGCAAGGTGAAGCAGCAGGTGCTGATGGAGAAGCCGTATAGCAAAATGGAGGCAAGACCCTCCACCAGCGAAAAGATTATGACTTGCTGAAAGCTCAGATGGTGGTTGGCAGATTTTAGCAATAAAATATTTTATAAGAGATTTTATTTACTTATTTGAGAAACAGTGAGCATGAGAGGGAGAAGCAAACTCCCTACTGAGCGTGGAGTGAGATGAGGGGCTGGATTCCCAGGACCCTGAGACCATGACCTGAGCTGAAGGCAGATGCTTAACTGACTGAGCCACCCAGGTGCTCTAGCAATGAAGTATTTTTAATTCAGTTATGCATATTGATTTTAGGCCTAATGCTGTTATATGCTTAATAGACTACAGTATAGTATAACCATAAATTTTATATGCACTGGGAAACAAAACACTTCTTTGCCTTGTTTTATTGTTACATTCAGCATTCACTTTATTGCCATGGTCTGGAAGAGAAGCTGTAACATCTCCGAGGTTTGCTTGTATTATATTTATTGATGGCTAGAATTAACTTCATATTAAACCTGTATAAGCCCTGATTTGAAAGACAGTTTCCATCAGGGAAACACATTTATTTGTTGCTAAAATTTTAGGTTTGACTTATTCTCCTTCACCTCCTCTTTCCTTGATATTTCCCATTGGAACACACGGTGCCCTTTGCACCCTGATGCTCAAAACAACACTTCAGGTGACATCCCCGAGTCTTCCCTTTCCCTTATCCCCCAAACATGATGCCTTCCCAAATTTTATCTGCACTGACAGTACCTGTCAGCCTCTTGCAACTTCCTCTTTGCTTCTTCTGCCTTCTTACTCCTAGATTCTCTGGTGATACCCTTGCTGCCTCCACGTTTGCCTTAACCAATCCATTTTCCTCTTCAAACCTATGAGAATTTTTTTTTTTTCAAACATAAATGATCCCTGCTCTGAGCTCTTCTGGGTTTCTCATTTTTCTTGGAATAATCTCCAAACCCTGCCATGGGCACCAGGTCTTCATGATCTGGCCCTTTCTGATCTCTGCCCTCACCTTGTGTCCCTTGCCCCTTGCCCCCTCCCTGAGAAGCTCTATCTGTGCTGCTCCTTCCTGTTCCAGGAGCATGCCAGAGCCTTTCCTGCATCCGGGCCTTCACACCTGATGCATGTGCCCTCCCCTCCTCAGCTCTGCTGAATGACTGGCTTCTTCCTAATCTGCAAGTCCTCATGCAAATGCCACCTTCTCAAGGAGACCTTCATCTCCTGCTTATGACCACCCCCCACTACTTTATGCCCCAGCTCGTCTTGGCAGCACTAATGACAGTTGTAATTGGCTCCATCACTTGGTTATCATGAAAAGGCCCCGTCTGTTTGTTTTCTGCTATAGACCCAACATGCGGAATAGCGCTTGGCACCAAGGAGTTACAGAATAAATATCTACTAAATGGATAGAGTAGGGTACTGAGTAGGTTGCTCTGAAAGTTGAAATTGAGGAGAATAAAGAACCGATGAGCTCTAGGAACCTGAACCTATTTTTGCCAGTTATTCCTGTGCAGGCTTTAGACCAGCAGGGTTGAGACTAGCTTCTGCTCAAAGAGAAAACACAACAGTCTTTACAGTGTTCCATCTCGAAGGCAGCGTGTGTCCTTAGGCCCCTGAGGTTGGTGCTTGGTGCCTGGTCTGCATCGGTCTGGGAAGAGGGCCTGGGACACAGGCATGAAGGATAGTCTTCCTTTAGGGGAGCAGAATAATTAAGGGGGTGAACATGGTGACCAGGGTGCCTGGAGGAAAATAAGAGTACCTACCTCACAGTGTTGTTTGGAAGAGTTAATGAGTTTATATTTGTAACTTTGTATCACCTGGTGTGAAGTACCTGCCAAATAAATGGCAAAAACATAAAAATAAAAAGAAATAAAAATACTCCCTTCCTTCCAGAAGCTGATAGGTTTTTTGATTGCTTATCCCTGCCTTGGTTTTAAGCTTCATCAAAAACCCTCTTGGCTAAATTCTTGCTCACTTTTCTTGCCCAGTGCCTGGAAGGTCTGTGGCCACTGGGTCTTAAACTGGCTTGGCTTCTGGTTTTCTGATGGTCCTCTCCATTTTTCCTTTTATTTTCTCTCCCTCTTTTTTAAAATTTATCTATCAGCCTAACAAAGGGTGTATCTTTTCAGAGCAGAAACTGAAATTATTTGTCCCATGTCTTCGACACATGGCATGATGCCTCATTCATGATGGATGTGTAGTGAATGAACGAATAAATAATAGTTGGATCTCTGGAAGCTCAATCTGACCCCTGGGCTCTGAACCCGCTGCCTATCCAGACCTTGCTTCTTTAAGTGTCCTTTAATCTTTTAAGACTTTCCTTAGCACTTCTAGCCTCTTATATATATGGAGGGGGAAAATGGGGGTAAGGGGAGGTAAGGAGAGGCTATAATTCTCTTATTATAAGTTAAACATCTTCCATTATAAAATGCCTTAATTAATTAATTAATTTATTAATTTATTTATTTAAAGGAGGGAGAGGGTCAGAGGCAGAGGGAGAGAGAGAATCTTAAGCAGCCTCCATGCCCAGTGCAGAGCCCCAGGCAGGGCTCAATCCCAGGACCCTGAGATCATGATCTGAGCTGAAATCAGGAGTCAGTCACTTAACCAAGTGAGCTACCCAGGCGCCCCAATACAGTTCTTTTTTTTTTTTTTTTTTTAACACCCTTACGGTTCTTCC
This sequence comes from Mirounga leonina, assembly GCF_011800145.1. Lineage (NCBI taxonomy): Eukaryota > Metazoa > Chordata > Mammalia > Carnivora > Phocidae > Mirounga > Mirounga leonina. The sequence goes on from NW_023270464.1 coordinate 12,616,246, forward strand.
TTAAAGCTTATTTAGCTAAACTGTTGTTTGAATTTATTTTTCCTTGTGACAAGGAAACTTCTAGCAGCTGAAATGGTACCATTTGACTCAAACTTTCTTCTGGAATTCGTTGTGGTCCCTCAGGGAACTTAATTGTCATTTCGGTTCCTGAAAGCAGAAACAATATTTGAAAAGTCTCACTTTTTAATCAGTTGAGTTAACATGAACGTTTGACCTCTAAACCAAACCTTGAAACGCTCAACTTGGCAATTTATTACTTCTGTAGTTATTGCTATTAGACCAGCCCTAAGAACAAGGAACTCATCTAAAACACATTGTTCATCTGCTGTTGCTATTAAGACAGGAACAAACCTACATGACATCAAGCAAGTGGTCATTTGGGCAGACAGCAAAACGGGGCGACCTGGAGTCACCATCGACACTCCACAGTGTGACCTCATTGTCCCTTATCAAACTAGCCATAAAAATCAGTCTTTTAGTGAAAGACGTATCTTTTCTTGGAGATGAGAATGGTTATGTACATGAATTCTACCTCTGACCTCTCAGAGGTAAACTAAACTCATCATTCAATTTGAAGAATTAAAAACAGCCCAAACACTTCAGCAGAAGATCAAATGGAAGAAAAATTTAATACGAAAAAAATGTTTTTTTTTTGTTCCATTTGTGGGTATATGAGTACTACTTGATTTCTGGTTAAACAGACAAAACTGTTTCCTTTTTGGAAATGCACTTAAATAAGCCATAATACTGGTGTGGCTATTCCAGTTCTAAGTGGGACTTCAAAGTTTAACTTAAATGTAAAAGTCTCCATGACCGAAAGTCCTGATGAGATTCAAATGCTGTAAGCTTCTGACTGTTTCATCTTCATTATTTTTCTGAGTGCATGGAACTGCTAGACTTTTCTCAGAGTGAATGAGGGGCTATAGTTCTCTTATTATAAGCTAAACATCTTCCAATATAAAATGCATTTATTGATTGATTGATTGATTTATCTATTTGAGAGAGAGAGAGAAAAAGTGTGAGCAGGGGGAGGGGCAGAGGGAGAGGGAGAGAGAATCCTCAAGCAGACTCCCAGCTGAGCACAGAGCGGGATGTGGGGTTCAATCCCAGGACCCTGAGATCATGACCTGAGCCGAAATCAAGAGTTGGAGGCTTAACTCCCTGAGCCACCCAGGCTCAGCAACTAAAATGCCTTTATTTATTTATTTATTTAAAGATTTTATTTATTTTTCAATAGAGAGAGAGAGACAACGAGAGAGGGAACATAAGCAGGGGGAGTGGGAGAGGGAGAAGCAGGCTTCCCACTGAGCAGGGAGCCCGATGCGGGGCTCGATCCCAGGACCCTGGGATCATGACCTGAGCTGAAGGCAGACGCTTAACGACTGAACCACCCAGGCGCCCTAAAATGCCTTTAAAAGAGAAATTTGTACTGGTAGGAATTTGGTGGAGGGAGTAGGGAAAAAAAAAAAAGTAGAAATGCTTGGACTGTTCTCACTGCAAAGGTTTTCCTGAAATCCTCATTATTCTTTTAATACACAACAAGCTTATCTCCCTGGTTTTGTAATTCACAACATAGTAACAATAAAAATAGAAGTTTGGGGTTACTCCAGGTAGGTAAACCAGCAGCCACATGGATTGTCCACCCATAGCCTGGCAAGAAGAGAGGATTAAGAAAAGAAACAGCAACAACATTTTTACAAAGTAGCAATTAGAGAAAAGGAATTCTTTAGGGCCATTTAGTACAGGGGTAAACTGTCTTCTGAGGACACTCCTATTGCAGCTGAATGCTAAATTTGATATTCATTATAATGATTCCTAGAGGCAATTGCAATTATTTCAATATGTGTTAATAACGGATTTCACAGTTAGCAGGGTTCCATTCCAAAATGTTCAAAAATGGGTATGTTTGGCTGTTCAAAGTGTTAAGCTTTAATCACCAGAAAATTTCCTCATTAGAAATATGTTATCCTGCAGTAATGCTATATAAGCATGTCAAAGAAATAATAATTGATAAAAAAATAATTAATAATCAACTTAACCTTGAGAGCTTACTCCCTTCCAGGCACTGTCTGGAAGACTTTACAGGATTGTCTCGTCTAATTCTTAAAGTAATCCATGAAGTACTACTGTTTTCTTCATGAGTACACTGGAGAACAGAGAGGGTAATAAGCATCTTACCTCGAATCACACAGTAGAGGAGGAATTCAATGCTCATGCTTTAAACTCTAATACCCCATCATCTGTCAGGTTACAGAATGATCCAGTTCCAAGTTCCAGTCTGAAGGGCCCATACGGAGTTCCAAGGGGGAAAAATATCACTGATATAAAAATATTGGTAATCTGTAATTTTTTAAAGATTTTATTTATTTATTTGAGAGAGAGAGAGGAGGAGCAGGGGTAGGGGTTGGGACAGAGGGAGAGGGAGAAGCAGGCTCCCTGCTGAGTAGGGAGCCCTACGTGGAGCTCAATCCCCGGACCCTGAGATTATGACCCAAGCCCAAGGCAGACACTTACCTGACTGAGCCACCCAGGCACTCCTGTAATTTTTTTTAAATTAAAAATCCAGAAAACAAGTATATTGCATGGAATTTTAGTGTCAACATGCATTTTATGATATTGTACAATACCTAATCATATATAACTTTGGCATCACAGTCAGCTGTCATCAGTGAATACATGATTCCATGAAACAGAATTTTAGGAACTCTAAGTGAATTGAATATTTTATGTAAGAAAAGGAGATGGGAAGCCAAACACTAGGAATCCTGTGGGTACACATTTTACTTCTTCAAAGAGTTAATTTCAAGAAACCACAGTTCAATACTTTTTGGAACCTACTACAGAGAATGGAAAATTCACTTGTGAGTACTAAGGACTGAAAAGTTTAAGCAATATAAGCTCATGAGGGACATAAAAATGCCCTTGATAATTTATTCATTATAGAACAAAGAATGGAGACTTGTGTAATATGCAAGATTTTCTTCCCAAAAGCATATGCTGAGTAAAGGGAAAGGAGTGCAGACCTTATTCCTATTTCTATTCTTATCAAGTGCAAATTCTCTACCCCGCCCCCCCCCAAGTGCTGTTTGATCTGGCCATATTCACCCTCACTCTTCCTCTTCCCACCCCTGCTTTCCTTCCTGAAATGCGTGGGGCACTTCCTCCCCTCCAGGCCCCCGGGCCCTCCTTCCTTCTGTCCAGGACCCTGTCTAATATACAAACCTCAATTTCAAGTTTCAGATGCTATTTCCCCTGGAAAACCTGCCTTAGGGAAGGTGCCACTGTGTGATCCTTCGGGATAGCATTGAACAGCACTTGGGGGCCACAGTAGAGAATTTGCACTTGACTGTCACTGCTTGATGGAGCATGCCTCTGGTCCTTCTCTCCTTAGGCTGTAAGCTCTGTGTGCACTGGGATTGTATCTGTCAAGTTTGTCATTGTAGCCCCGGATCATAACATATGAGAGGCAATGAATGTCTTTTGTTTGAACTCATAAACACATGCATGATTTAATTATAACCTCACAGTATTCTATAGAGGGTTCCGTTGATGAAGTTTGCTCACCTGTTTACCATCACAGCAACACCATGTCCTCTAAGATGGCAGCCAGGTGCCTGGGATTGCCACCCCGTCTTTGTCACACGTGATCCAACAAGGTGGGTTTCCCCCTCCGCTGGTTTCTAAGTTCATTAATCTGAGAAGTTTCCTAGGGAAATTTAAAATAAAATTATGTTCAATCAAACATTTGATTAACAACTTTTAATAGAGAGAATAACATTCTTTGGGCTGCGTCTGGAGACCCTGGGAACTATGGCCCCATAGAGACAAAGCTCTCATGTGTCAGCAAAGGCGGTGTCTCCCCATCCCCAGGCACCAGCACTAGAAAAGGTTCTACTGTCATTTGAATCCTTTTTACTGACAATCTTCCTTTATCACTTGGTTTTCTGGAGGTTTGACAGATTTTTTTGTTGTTGTTGAATTGTATTCCTAAGCTTGGAGTGTGGGTTCCCCTTATTTATCATTCTGTCCTTGGTGTAAATTTCTCTTCAAGGCCACTTTTGCTTTTCCAACAGTAAGGCTCAGGTATATATAAATCAAGAAATGCAGACATTAGCAAAGCCTATTTATCTCTACTAATTTAAAGGTAAATATCAGTGCTAACAGGTGGGTTCTGGGAATGACTTTGGAGCAACTGTTAAAACAGGGGGCACTTCACAATTCAACACAGTTCTTTTGCATTTTTCCCAGAGATGCAAAAGAAATAAGGCCCCAGGTCCTTACCACCGCATTCGAGATCTTTCACCTCTGGTCCCATACCCTTTGGAAGTTTTATCTCTTAGTCCTCTGCACACACAAATACATGTGAGCCAGGCAGATTCCTTTGTCTGCAACTTTGCTCACTTCCTCATTTGCTCACATTCCCCCACCCCTAACAATCTACCTGTTGAAATTACATTAAATTTTTTTTTTTTTTGAGAGAGAGAGAATGAGCAGAGAGTGGCTGAGGGGAGAGAGAATCCCAATCCCAAGCAGGCTTCACACCCAGCTGGAGCCAGGCATGGGGTTCAAACACATGACCCTGAGATTATGACCTGAGCCGAAATCAAGAGTCAGAGCTCAACCGACTGAGCTACCCAGGCTCCCAGAAATTACATTGATTCTTAAAAGTCGACAAACAGCACATGGCGTAGCTACCTAAACATAGACTTTAGGATAACTTGTCAGAGTAGCATTTGCTCTGAAGGAGATGAATGTTCTTGTTGATGAAATCACTCCCTGGACAAAGGCAAGAGACAAGAGGGGGAAGAACAAGTCCTTCTCTTGAAATAGGGTTAAACTGGCCCAGACTCCAAGTTGTGAAGATACTCAGAGCCTTTCTGGAGGGACCTACGCTTGGAAAATTGGAAGGAGGTCAGAAGCAAGGCAGGAAGCTTGCCCAGAAAAGTCCTCCCATCAAATTGAGCTTTGGCAAATAGTTCAGAGGCCCTAAGGCCATGATAGTATAGAATAATTGTGGTCATGTAAATGGCAGCTTTTTGTCAATTTGGAGAGTAACAGGCTCTCTCTTTGTTCAGGTCCAGAAGAGCTATTGGAGATCTGAATTCGCATTGGAGGTCTGACTTGTTTTTTACTAGGAACCTGGCAGCCTTCTGGGCACTCCCAAATTATCATAATTATTATTATAGTTTGAGAACAAACCCCACTTAGTTTCCCGAGGGCCTCTGTGTCTGGAACAAACCATGCCACTGATCTCTCTCCTGGCCTCACATAGAACAACAGAATATGCCTTTGTCTTAACAATGTTGTGCGTCCTATATACTTTTGAAGACAGCTGGGGAGGAGAGGCAAATGTACAGGGGATAAGGAACCTTCTGGAAGACAGGAATACATATTCAGACAGCTTTTCCTTTTGAAGATCAACATCGATAGAGCATCTCTGATGATAGTGATACCCTATCTGAAATGCCACAGGGACCCCCTTCTCCCAGGAGAAAGTAAAAAATGGGTAACCAAAGCTCAAGTACCAAAAACTGAACTGTTTGGGGAGATTGTACTTCTGGACACAGAAGCCACTGGGACTGTGCTTTGAGAATTATGGTTATGCATGAAGAATAGAGTACAGAATTCTGCTACAGTTCATTCAGGCTTGTGTTGCACTGAACTGAGCCTAACACGAGGAGGGCCTCTATTCTATCCATCTCCACCTGGAGAAGTTTCTGCAGGAGAGAGACTCGGGGAGCAGCAGAACACTGAGAGGCAGAGACCTGAGGGAAGAGTGTTCTCAGGTGGGGGAAACAGAACACACTAATACTCTATTTCTATGAGGACGTGAGTTGAATCACAGGAGGACGATAGGGAAGTCATTGGTCCAGGTATTTTCAATATATTTTTGAAGCATGTGATGGCTCACAAACAGTCAGTACTCATATTCTGATGCCTTTTTAAATGCGTTATTCTGAAGAAAAAGTGCAGATTCACATGCAGTCTTAAGAAATAATATAGAGATCACAAGTACTCTTCACCCAGTATTCTCCATGGATAACATCTTGCATAACTACAGGGCAATATCACACCCAGGATATTGGCAGGGATACAATTCACCACAGATTTCCTTAGTTTTATAAGCACTCTTTTGTGCATCTGTGCACATGTGTGTAGTTCAGTGCAATTTTGTTACCTGTGTTGATTAGTGTGACCACCACCTCTATCAAGATTCAGAACAGTTGCATCACATGGATCCCTCCATCTTCCCTCTTATAGCCACCATCACCTTTATATCACTACCTCCAGCCCTGGCAACCACGGATCTGTTCTCCAACTCCCTTCAATTTTGTCATTTCAAGAATGTTATATAAATGGAATTATCCACGATGTAACTTCTAGGGATTGCCTATTTTCACTCAGCATAATTCTCTTGTGATTCATCCACATTGTTGTCCGTATCAATAGTTTGTTTGTTTCTTTCTTTATTTTTTGGCTGCGTAGTATTCCATTGAATGGGTGTACCAGAGTTTGTTTTACCTTTCACTCATTAAAGGATATTTGTTTCTAGTTTTTGGCATTTATGAATAAAATTCATACATGAGTAGACATCTATGGACAACTATTTGTATAATGTAAGTTTTTATTTCTTTGGCTCATTTGCTAGGTTGTATGGTAGGTATGTGTTTAGTTTTGTAAGAAACTACCAAAATCCTATCCAGCGTGACACTGCCATTTTACATTTCCATCAGCAATATGATGTTATTAGTTTTTTTTTAATTTTATTTTATCCATTCTGGTAGATGTGTAGTGCTATCTCAGGTTTTAATTTGCACTTCCCTAACAGATAATGATATTAAACATCTTATCATGTGCTTGTTTGCCCTCGGTATATCTTCTTCAGTAAAATGTCCATCCATGTCCTTGGTCTAGTTTCTAATTGGATTGTTTGGTTCTTTTGCTATTGAGTTTCGAGAGTTCTTCATATACTCTCAGTACAAGTCCTTTGCTGGATATGTGGTTCGCAAATATTTTCTCCTACTCAGTAGCTTATCTTTTCATCCTCTTAGCAGGGTCTTCCATTGAGCAGAAGTTATTATTTTTAATGAAGTCCAAGTTATCAAATTTTCCTTTTATAGATTGTGTTTTTGGGGTCAAGTTAAGAACTCTTCTATTTTTCTAAAAATTTTATGTTTTACTTTTAAGTCTGTGATCCATTTTAAGTTAACTTTTGTATAGTGGGTGAGATTTAGGTTGATATTTATTTTTTTGCCTATGGATATCATTTGTTCCTGCCCCATTTGTTGAAAAGCTAACCTTCCTTCATTAAATTGCAATACATTTTAAAAATCTACACACTATTTTACATGACTTATCACATATAAATGTCACGTGGAAATCTGTCACTCTTTCTACTCCCCTCCCTTTATTCCCACTCCTTTGTCTCTTTGCAAAATGTTACATAGACTTGCTGTTCCAGCATAATGTATTTAAGCAAACTTGTGTAAATGTAACCCTGAAAGAATGGCCATATTGTGTTGGTGTTATTAGAGGTTCTACCACTGAGTAGTCCTTTTATTATCTTAACAGTATGATCACTAAAGGGCAGTTCTATATGGGTTTCAGGCTGGAAGATATGTGTTCAGAATTCCTGAGACTGAGTCAGTTTTGGAAGGGTGCTCCATTAGTTGCTTTGAGTGTTGTTCTACCAACATGTAGAACAAATGCATAGATAACTAGCTACCTAGACACTTAGCCACCAGACAAAGGACTGGAGGTTAGAGCTAGAAAAACTATACGGCTAGTTCAGAAAGAATAAACTCGTTTGGAACAGGACAACCTTAGAAATACTGTACCTTTGCTTGTTCTTTAAAATAAAACCCACATGCACACACAATTTTTCCCTCTGACTGTAATACATAGGAATTAGGTAGCCAGCCAGTAGTGATTGTAAATGAGATCCAAAGAATTATGCTAGGACTGTGGAATATTAAGCTATCATACTGGAATGGTAGTACCGATATTGATATATTATAATAAGTGTGGTGTGGTTGCCATCGTATTCTAGACTCCCAATTAAGAGACAACCAAGATCAGAGGCCAAGGTCCCCTGTGCTTCCTGCTGGAATTCCACTGGGAAGGATCACAGAGGAAGAAGGCTGGAGGTCAAATAAAATATACTAGGGAAGAGCATAACAGGCTCCAAAAGAACAGATCTTGTACTGGGTGAAGAATGAGTAGGGAAAGGGCATGTGGTAAGGTTCCACTGGAAGGGTTATGAATTGTGCCAGGTACACTCTCTCACCACATTCAAAGCCATTGACCTCTGAATCCATCACCATACTCTCTTGTTTTCCTTAGCACTTCTTCTACTTCTCATCCTCCAGAAATCTGAAGTAGATGGAGGCCTAACTCATTCTCTGGGAAATGCTTTTCATTAACATCCATTACAAAAAATGCTTAATCTTATTAATAATCTGCATAATGGGAATTTAAATGAAAAATAGAATGCCTTGGAAGAAGTAATCTTGAACAAGGAAGGATGTGGCAGATTTGTTTCTAAATAATGCACCTTTGTTCTTTTTCATATTGTAAGGTAGATTATAATTCTCTGGGCACAGCAGAGATAAAAATTATAACTTGGTATTTTTGATACTTAAAAATAGCACTGTACAAACATGGAGTTTCATTTACTAGAATTCCCTGAGCTGGCTGCATGTGGATGGGGGATGCGTGTGGGTGTGCCGTGTCACCTGGGTTTGGAAGTGTCACCTCTGGCTTTGGAGATAGAATGCCCTCCACTCCCTGGTGATAGAAACACAGACATTCCAAGGTGTGAGGCACTGACAGTGCACTCTAAGCTAACCTCTAACCTCTAAATGACTTGCAAATTCCTTACATTTTCTCTGGGAAAGAAAAGCCAAGATCTGCTTGAAAAAAAATCTTTGGAGAAATTTACTCAGTTCTCTCCAGTTCGTTTATGCTTTCATTCTGTTTTTTTTTTTTCTTTCTTTTCTTTTATTGAAGTAAAACTCACTGCCTTGTAACTTCTTGTCAGAAGCTCTATGCTCCAGAGCACACAGAAAAAGTTGAAATCTACGTGCATATGACAGGCTTTTAAAAATGTGAAGGCAGGGCACCTGGGTGGCTCAGTTGGTTAAGCGACTGCCTTCGGCTCAGGTCATGATCCTGAAGTCCCAGGATCGAGTCCCGCACTGGGCTCCCTGCTCAGCAGGGAGTCTGCTTCTCCCTCTGACCCTCCTCCCTCTCATGCTCTCTCTCATTCTCTCTCTCGCAAATAAATAAAATCTTAAAAAAAAAAATGTGAAGGCAGTTCTCCCTAAGCTTTTTCTTTTCTAGATGAAATAACTGCTTCTATTTAGTAAATGTGAGCCGTGCAAGGCTCATGCTTGATGTGTTACCCAAATTGTCTTCTGAATTCTGTCAAGATCATTATTGACACTTTTAGATGAAGAGATTGAGGTTTTGAGAAGCAATGGCCTCAGGTACCCTCTCTGTGTTAAGCCTGAAACTAGAACCCCAAACTACTCTCTGCAGAGTTGACATTTCCCTCATGCAGCTGGACCCCGATGACTAAGTACTCTCAACTCCTTTAAGCTTGCCCTCATATCCCAGATTCTATATTATCCTTGTTCTCCCTGACATCTCCTCCAGTGGACACCTCTTGTTCATTCGGTTCTTCTTTTTGTTTCCATGGCAATGACTGGTCCCTACATTTCAACCAAATGGTTACTTAGGAGCTAGCATTTCCATGTGTGACTCCATGACTCACCACATTAGATATAGACAGCAATAGGATCCTAAACCAAGCCAGATATAGTCTTCCCTGGGATTTTTTTTTTTTTTTTTTTTTTTTTACTGGAACTCTGAAGAAGAGTGACCCTCTGATGGGAGGAATTGTAAGACATAAAGAGTGGGAACTTCTGGAAGCCACTTTATGGAGAAAGTTTGTCTACAGAGGTAAGAAGAATGGTGATATGTCAGAGGAGAGAGGTGTGTGTTTGTGTGTTTTGAAGGGAGGGACAGCAAAAGTAATACCACCTGTGTCTCTTCCCATTTGTTCCTAAAATGAAGCTGTGTCCTACTGTTGGTATCGTCAATGTTTGATTTTCATGAGCCAATCTCCTTCATATGGCTATAGTTTTTTTTTTTTATTGATAAAAACTGATTCCTGTCTAAGACCAAGGTGGGATATTTTATGTGACAGACCCTAACATGTGAAATCAGCTAAGTTCAGGTGGGGTGTGATGCAGTAAGACTCCTTCTGTTTCATGCTGGGAAGTTAGCTTTGTCTTCATTAAGCCATAGCTAAGCAGTTGGTTCAACTATTGCCTGTAGTCCCTTGGGACTCAGACCATATGCCCGCAAAGTCTGTAGCTTTAGGCAACTTGGTATAAAAATGTGGAGATACTGAGTATGCCAGCTATTCCTGGCCTTTAATAAAGGGCTGCAATGTAGTTGCAGTGAAACTGGCTTATATGAAAGAAAATAGGAAAGAGCAAGAATGGTGTAAGCAGTCAAAGAGCATAATGTTTGAGATTTAAAAACACATAATTTTAATTCAAAGATACTATGATCATGTATCAAGGTTTTCTGCTTTCAGAGTAACATAAGAAAATGATGCATATATACTTAGTGAAAGGAAAACAAATTCTGGACATAATATCGCTAAGGTAGGTAAACAATGGTTGATATCTGCGCCGGAATTATGCTATAATCTTTAGGGTCATCTTTCACTGAACAGAAAGCATTTCATAACTATAAGAGAGAAACTATTTTCATTACTATTGAGCAATCATTTGCATTGCAATTGGACAAAAAAAGCATTTATAGTTTATCAGTTTTCTACAAATGAACACTGGCTTTTAAAAGGTGGCAAGATATCTGGGCCCTAAGAAATAGCAAATGGCCCGATGATCCTCATTTAAGCTTGTTACAAAAGACCTAACTTGATAATGAAGATCACTCTGTCCCTTTTATTTGTTTGCTTTATTTGCAAGTATCAGACTTTTTTTTGTTATCAAAACAGTATTTGCATGAAGTAAAGCACTTTCTGTGTGTAGTTCATGGTCTTTGTAGAAGATCAGCAAATTTTTGCCTTACCCTAATGCTAGAGCACTGATTTGGAATCCTAGAATCTTTCATTTTGAATAGGGATATTCTGGAAGAACCTGAAGAATCACAGAAAATAAGATTCACAGTGTCTCATACAAGTGCCTAGTCCCATTAACGCCTTGCCTCACAGGAACTCCCGAGGACGCTCATCAGCCTGGATCAGCTCTCTTGGGTGATCTGGAGTATTTTTTTCAATTATATCCCAAAGCAGAATCTCTAAGTCTGGGACCAAGAAGATAAAATAAAACTGTAAAGATTCAGATTTAAAGGGCATAGCCAGGCCATATATATGTATATACACTGTTGATTATTGGCGAGCTTAGAAAGATCATCATTTTCAAATTGATACACAAATGACAAAGATTTAATCAGAAGAATTTTGCTTGATTAATCCTGATAGTAGTAACACTCAAATTTTACTGCATATCAGGGATCATGTTAAAAGTCTAATTGCTAAACCCCATAACTAAACATTTGGTTGGTCTGGGTTAAGGCCCAATAATCAATTTTTATAATTTTTAACCTTCATGGGTATAGATGCTGGTGGTCTGGGGATACCATTTTGCACCATTCCTTAAATCTATCCTAGACACATGTACTTACTCCAAGTGTAAATGCAATGCTAAGAAAGCACACTCTTTGAAGGAAGAGTCTTTCCATGCTCCTTTTGGTGTCTGCCTGTGCAAGAATCTAATGAGGATAGTATGACACTAGCCAAAGGATGAGGATGCCGGTTCAGCTGAGGAAAGAATTCATTTCATGGTTAAGAAAGTGAATCAACTAATGGATACCAACAGGCTTTTTTGAACATATCTTGTCCCTTTACATTCCTGATTGGAAGGAAATGACATACAGTATAACAATGAACACAACTTTCTGTTTCTACTTTTCTCTTTTGCTAAATGAGAGCTTTACTGAAGTTATGTCTATTTTTCCTTTGCCATTGTATATCAAATGTTCTGGGCTTATGAATTCAAAATTTAAGATCATACATTTCAGATGCATAAGAGGCTCTATGTAGATTGACTAAGATTAGACTGTACAAGGAATAGAAATACCTCTGAGAGGAAAGATTGGGCCTATGAAATAGCCTGTGGACGAACTAGCTATTTTGCATTTAGATCATTCCTATTTGGAAGGGCTGGAGATAAATGCATTTGTGGTAATACATGATATTAAGAAAAATTATCCAATATTTGAGAAAAGGGGGAAATACTCCTGCATATCATGTTGAAGGCAGGCCAGAGGAGCCCACGACATTGTAAAAAATATCATGTATATGAGAAGAAGAATATGTGTCTAGTGGGGAACTCAAGTGCTGGACTGTACTAGAAACTTTTAACTTAATTTAATTAACTGATTAATTAGTGGATTTATTGATGGTCTCATCTTTCTCAGGTATATTATTCCTTTCCTTCTGGGGACTGCATGTCTCCCAGTTCTAATGATGTGGTTCTTGGTGTAGATATAAGGGGCAGTGCTCTTTGGCTACAGTCAGCTGAGCCAGGGAAAAGCACTCAATTAAAACTGCACAAATAGGTCAGTAAACAGAGTCTTCTTTAGGATTTTTTAAAAATAAAATTTGAAAGGAAATGAGGCAGTCTCTTGTAGAGTTGGAAGTTGTCAGATGTTAAACACAGGATATGTTAGTTTTCCAGTATTCATTTGTGACAGAAAAAAAAAAAAAATTAGAGAGATCGTATTCCGTTACTTACTCTTTGAAATTGAGACTATGCTTTATTGAGAAAATGACTACTAAAATGCAGTTTAATTATTTGATTCTAAAGGGAGTTAAAAGAGGGAATGTGTGCCATGATAACAAGGTCAGGTTTGGGTCAGAAGAACTGGGTGTGTACCATGCATCATGACCTACTATTTAAGAGAACATGGACAGATCCCTCCAGGGCCTTGCCTCAGTGTCCTCATCTATATAATAAGGAAAGTCACTTTACTTAGGGTTTGCTCTGAGGTTCAAATAGTGGAAGAGCTTCATGACATGAAATGCGTGCTATAAATATGATGAATGAGAATATGAAATAAATAGAGCAAGGGAAGATATTCTTTGGCATATTCTGTCCCAGAATAACTCTTTATGACACAGTTATCATTGACTCAGAGCATATAATGTGACAGGCACCCAACCATCCTTTTTATGTATAATATTCATTTCATTTAATGTCACTCTCACCCTGTACCCCGGATCTTGTTCTCCAAAATCTAAAGATAAAAATTGGAGTGTCTGGTATAATTAGCCCTAAATATTTTCAAATAATACATCATGGGGAGGTGATGGAGCCAAGTATCCTAAACAGGGAATGGAGGGCCAGGCCACTGGCTCACTGTGTGGCCAGGGTGTATCTCTGGATTCCTCAGAGGCTCAGTTAATTCACCTGTAAAAAGGGAAGATAACAGCTCAGTGTTTCCCAAAGTGATTTCCAGCAAACTTTAGTTCTTTAGAATATTAGTGGGTATTTTTTTTTTTTTCACTAATAGTGATAAGTTGTCAGATTTGGGCAGCACTGCCTTTAAATAACCCAAATAGGACTTCTCAGAGCCTTTGGTATGCTGGACATTGTGAATCTCTAAGAAGCAAAACATAGTATACATGTACTTATTCATCTGATCTACATTACTGAGCAGGGAGCTTACACCAGGCACTATTCTATGTACTGGGGACAGACTAGTGATGTGAGTCCCTCCCTCAAATGTTTTCATTCTAGAGAGGAAACACAGATAGACATTAAAAAAAAAAAAAAAAAGAATCTGAGGCTTAAAGAATTTGAGTAACCTGATCAAAGTCACCTCCTAAAATCTGTACCTAGCATTGATACCAAAAGCATGATCCATAAAAGATGTTGATAAAATTGGACTAATTGACATTAAAAATTTCTGCTCTATGAAAAGTCCTCTGAAAAGGCTGAAAAGATAAGCTACAGACGGGAAGGAAATATTTTCAAATTACATACGCAACAAAAGACTTACATTGCAATACATGAAAGAAGCCTCAAAACTCATCAACAAAACAATCCAATTAGAAAAACGCACAAAAACAAAAACAAACAAACAAAAAACAACCAAACAAACAAAAAGAAAAATGCACAAAAGATGTGAACAGAGAATTCATTGAAGGGGAGATGCAGATGGCAAATAAGCCCAGCAAAGCTGCTGAACATCGTTAACCATTAGGGAAATGCAAAGTCAAACCACAGTGAGACGATATGATGCACCTATCAGAAAGACGAAAATAAAAAAAATAATAACACCAAATGCTGGTGAAACTGTGGACAAATTGCATCCTTCATACATTGCTCGTGGGAATGTAATATGATACAGCCATTCTGGAGGAGGGCTTGTCAGTTTCTTAAAAAAGGAAGCATGTGTTCACCATATGACTCAGCAATTGCACTTTGGGCATTTACCCCAGAGAAGTGAAAATTTATGCCACATAAAAACCTGTGTGTGAATATTCATAGCAGCTTTCTTCATAATAGCCCAAACCTAGAAACAACTCAAATGTTCTTCAACAGGGAATGATTAAACAAACTGGCACATCCAGACCACCAGAACGATAAAAATGAACAAATTATTGATACAGGCACCAACATGAGTGAATCACAAGGGAATTATGGAGTGAAAACAGCCAGTCCCAAAAGGTTACTTACTGCATAATTCTGTTTATATAACATTTTTGAAATGAAAAACTTTAGAGATATGAAGAAGAGATTAATGGTTGCTGTTGTCAGGGTTTAGAGAACAGGGAGGGAAAACGAGGGGACTCCCTATAAAAGGCAGCATAGAGGATGTTGATGATTGAACTGTTCTATGTCTTGATTGTGGTCTTATGTATCCACACATTAGCTAATGTTGTATCAAACTAACACATACACACAAATGAATATATGTAAATCTGGTGCAATCTGAATATCAGTTGGTTTTATTGGTATCTATTTGTTGTATCAGTGTCTTGGCTATGATATTTTACCATAATGTGTAAGATCTTACCAGTGGGGGAAACTGGGTGAAGGGTACATGGGATCTCTATTATTTCTTCATAATTGCATGCCAACATCCAAATCTCTGAAAAGAAAAAGTTTAAAAAAATGAGTTTACACTGTGTCCACATCTGGGACCTCCGGTCATTTGGTGAGTGACAGTGGGCATTTTACCTAAACATTCATGACGACAGTTTTGTCATCTGGAAAATGGGAGTAACTCCAGTATGTCACCCATAGAGGTGTTGATTCAGTAGTGACAATGTATGCAAAGCACTGAGTATAGTGCTTAGCACAGAGTCAGCAATCAAAAATGTTATCTATTGTGTGTAATTATTACTAACAATAAAAGCAAACTCCGAAATTTAAACAGACCTATCTAATACAAAATTTTGTTATTTTATTAAAGTTCCAATGATGGACAAACTGATTATTCTTTCCTCCAGTTTCCTTTAAAGAGCTCTTAAACAGGGACACCTGGATGGCTCAGTCAGTTAGGTGTCTGCCTTGGGCTCAGGTCATGATCCCAGATTCCTGGGATCGAGTCCCGCATCAGGCTCCTTACTCAGTGGGGAGCCTGCTTCTCCCTCTGCCTGCCGCTCCCCCTGCTTGTGCTCTCTTTCTCGCTCTCTCTCTGACAAATAAATAAATAAAACCTTAAAAAAAAAAGAGCTCTTAAACATTATCAATTCTGAGTGTGGGCATGCCTCAAGGAGGAATTAGCCACCAGAGCACTGATATGGACACACAGCTCTGCTAACTGAGCAGACAGGAATTGAGAACATTGAGAGGAGAATTTCCTTCTCTAGTCACCTGTGAATGACAATCGCGGGCCTCTCTTCTAGAGCAAATTATGCTTTTCAACTCAGACCATTCACAGGCAGACAAAAGACATGGGAAATATTCTAATCAATACTGCTCGGCAGTTTTCAGCAGAGAGATTTAAAAAGAAGAAAACCTCTGTTTTTCAGTTTTTCAATACTTTATGTGTTCTAACAAAATGGGATAATACTATAAATTCAAAGAGGTTTTTTTTTTTTTTTTGGTTTGTTTTGCTTTCTTTTTGTAAAAAATTGCCTGAAATTAATATAAGGACAATCTAACTTATTTACTTATTTCAAATAGGATATCTTCCTTCCCGCCTGTAGCATACCCTCAAGCTGAAGGGGCTTCTGAGCAGCCACCACAATCCACCCCGCAACCCCCCCATCCCCCAACCCCGAGCACCCTCGCTGTAGCTGCAAGCCATAAGCCATCCTCCTCTGAAGAGCTGGAGAGTGTCCTCCTCACGCCTTGAACCTGGAATGGCCCTCAGACTTGCTGTGACCACATGGCTGGGGACAGCCCCTGGCCTAGCACCTGAGGAGTTTAGAAGATTCTGACTTTGCTGGTCTTGAAATTCAGTTGTCCACAAGGATTGCTGGAGAGAGGCAACGTGGAGAGGACTTAAAGATGAGGTAACACTTAGAGGGAGAGGCCATACCTGGAGAACCCGGTCTGGCTGATGGTCAGTGCCAAGGCCCAGGTAGGTGCTGGAGGCCTGTTTGGAGACCTTATAGCTCAACCCAGCACCAGCTGAATGCCCCCCCTTCTTTTTTTATTTTTTTTAGATTATTTATTTATTTATTTGAGAAAGAGAGAGAGCACATGAGCAGAGGTGGGGAGGGGCAGAGGGAGAGGGAGAAGCAGACTCCTGAGCGGGGATCCCGCCTCGGGGCTTGATCCCAGGACCCTGAGATCATGACCTGAGCCGAAAGCAGACACTTAACCGACTGAGCCACGCAGGCGCCCCTGAACGCCACCTTCTGAAGGGTCCTTCTGAATGGTGTGGGGAGCAGAACAGTCCAGGCCAATCACAGAAGCATGAGAAATAGGTAGTCATTCTGGGTTTATGGCACCAGGGTTTGAGGTGGTTTGTTATGCGGAAACAGCTATGTGAAAAACAGGCCGTCTTCCTGATTTTAGGAAGAGCTGATATGATTTGGCTGGCACCCACGATCACACATATTTTAGTTAGTGCTCATTTGTCGTCAGTCTCCAAGAGTTCTCTTGATTTTTCTCTTAAGAAACATCATTCTTGATGATTATCAATTTAAACATATAGAAACGAACACCACCACCGCTACTAACAATAACAGAAGTCCTCTGTTGTGACTTGCTTTGAGCGTCCAGCCTGAGAAAGGGGATCAGTCATTGTGTTAGAGAATCAAAGGGACAAAGTTCATAGATATGACTTGTGCAGAGAGGCGAGTGTTTAAATTATGGTTTAAACTCCAGTTTGCTGTGCTTGAGGTAAGTAGTTCCCAGTCTCTGTGCCTCAGCTACTCTAGACCAGTTCCGAAACCCAGATTACACATCTCTTCTTTTAATACAGTTTTTGCTAAATTGTATTAATGTGTACTTATCAGGAGATCACTTTGAAAAATGCTGAGCTCTATTAATTATGTTGAAGACCTATGGTAAAAAGGTGTTTTTGGAGAGAAGCAGTGTGAAGAAAGGGAACGAACCATTTCTTTATAGATTAGATGCCACATAATATAAAGCAGAGAGGAAGTAAACTTATCTTGAGCTCCAAAATGGTTGGGATGTTAACAGTGAAGTTAATACTCCTGTTTCCAATGCCGGGCTCAAACTGAGCCCGGTGGATTATTCTAGGCCATTAATAACCACAAACTGCTTGGAATAACCATGGCAACAACCAGTAGCTAAGTACAGTACAATCACCCTGATTACCATAGAATTAGCACAAAACAAATGTTTATTCTTTTCCTAAATAGATGTATTATTATGATGATAACAGCTTTCTATTTATCCCACGTTTTCTCAGCAACCACTCCTGCTCCAAACAATGGGAAGACACATCTTTTCCTGACATTTGTTTCTGATTTCTTTTCCCAAGAACCAAGGAGAGTGTAGGGGGAATGGGTGGTAGCTGACCTTTCCTTTCCCTTCCCTCAATCTGATACACCAGAAAACAGAACACACGCATTGATTCATTGATCACTCTCTGGGTGCCAGGAGGGGGATGCTAACCTTTAAAAATGTTCTTTGAAGCTTCAGATTTAAATGACCAACCTGAATTGCTTATTAATTGAAATCCCGTAGTTTTGATTTCTTTGGTGTCCACGGAGCAGAGCCCCGCATGCCGTTTGCTTCTGGCATATATGGTCTTTGAGGAGGGAGACACACCAAAGCCCAGGACGTGTTACCTGCCTCTCTGCTCTGGCGTGGTATGCACCTGCCAAAGACATGGTCAGCCAGCCTGGGCGCAGTGTTGGCCAGCCAGTGTAGACCGAAGTCTAGTTGCAGCCATCCCCGCTTGCTAGCCTTGTGAGCCCTGAGACAGCTAACACTCAGCTGTCCCCCAGCCCCCTTCCCTAGTACCCAGCACCACGCTTCCACGGCGATTGAAGCAATTAGCTGCCCTGTGGCTGATGTACCCCGCAGAGGACTGGTGGCTCGTCTGACACATCTGGGCACTGAAAGTAATTGAAACAGCTGCTTCCGCCCATATGGCAGCAAAAGCTGGTCTTGCAGAGTCTGCTGCCTGGGCTGCACCAACCTCGGGCAAATTAGCTGTCATTAATGCCCAGATCTGACCAGCATACTCAGAGCCACTAATCAAGACAGCTGGGTGGGGAGGGGGGAGTGCTGAGGAGGAGAGATTCCCTTTAAGATTTCTAAATGGCATCCCAGGTTTAAAAAAAAAAAAAATCGAAGGCACGAACTCAAATTACAGTCTTCCTCTTCCTGAGCCCTTAGACGACGCCCCCCCCCCCCCCCCCTCCCCCGGGACGTGGACGGTTTGTCTGTTGGTTCTCTTCGTCAGGATATTGCTAAAATAGCTGTGCGACTTTCCAGAAGTGTCCCTCTGCTCTATGCAAGCCTGGCATCCTGCGGCTATAAATAGCTAGACGCGTGGAGAGCAGGAATGGGGGTATTGTGCAGTCTTGGTGCTCGGGCTCTGAGACAGAGAGAACCAATGGTGAGCAAGGCCCTGCTCCCAGAAGGTGAGCTGCCCCGATCCAGAAGGAAGAGCACAGGCAGCTTCCCTTCCCCCATGGAAGGCGCGATGCCGGTTTGGGGGGAGGGATCAGGTTTCTCGTATCTGGACCTCCAAGGGATGGGTCTTCCTCGATATAGAATTTTTAGGTTAGGAGTTAGTTGTTGCAGATGAGCCTCGGTGACAGGTGAGAGAGAGGTCAGGTGCCACCTGACAGGTAAAGGGGAGCTCATCCCTGAAGTGGAGATTTATGACAGCAACCGTCTTTGGCTTCAAAGGAGTGTGTTGACTCAACTTCCACAACGTGGGGGAGGGGCAAGCAGCTGTCTCATTTACACCCTACAACTGATGTCATTATTCAGATGGCTTGTCATTATGCCTGACAACACCCCCGCGCGTTAAATAGGTGGTGCGCAGTGCATCTGAGGGCGGAGGGAGGGGTGGTGGTGAGCCCAGCCGAGCGGATGTGTAATCCCAGGGGTCTGAGAGCAGTATGGATGTCTGCGTGGGGTGTGTCGCGAACCCCCGAGGCCAGAGAGAACAGTGCAGATGCGGTGATTTCAGTTCTATGAGAAGTGGAAATTTCTTTTTTTTTTTTTAAAGATTTTATTTATTTATCTGAGAGAGAGAGAATGAGAGAGAGCACATGAGAGGGGAGAGGGTCACAGGGAGAAGCAGACCCCCCGCTGAGCAGGGAGCCCGATGTGGGACTCGATCCCGGGACTCCAGGATCATGACCTGAGCCGAAGGCAGTCGCTTAACCAACTGAGCCACCCAGGCGTCCACAAATATATTATTTTTTTAATAAGATTTTATTTATTTATTTGAGACAGAGAGCATGAGAGGGAGGAGGGTCAGAGGGAGAAGCAGGCTCCCCGCCGAGCAGGGAGCCCGATGTGGGACTCGATCCCGGGACTCCAGGATCATGACCTGAGCCCAAGGCAGTCGCTTAACCAACTGAGCCACCCAGGCGCCCCGAGAAGTGGAAATTTCTATCATGAATAAGGAAATAAAGCGACTGTTGGATTCATCCTCAGGTACCCTGGTTCCCGATTTCATCTCCAGTTCTGTAGGGAAGTACCTTCCCGGTGACAGCGACTCTAGTCTCTGCCGTACAGATACTGGTCACCCATTTGCCTTCCTGGTGTCAGAATCGCGGCCATTCGCTTCATTACAGAACCTTTGCACTTTCTCCCCATTGTTCGCCTGGGCTAAGCTGGCCTAGGTGATGATTGGCATGAAACAAAGACTACATGACCCCTGCAATGTGGGGGTGGTGACTTAGTTCATTGCGGAAATGGCCCAAAGGAGTTGACAGAATTATTTTTTATCCACCTGGATGTCGCTGTGATGACCATTGTCTTCTGGGATTTTTTATTTGGGGACTGAAGGAGGGAGTAAAATCACCTCTTGTTACGCAGCAAAACAGCAGTTTGTCAGAATAGCTACTTTAAAAAAACATGGTTAAAATAACACTAGGAAAACGTTCTCTGATACAGCGCGGAACCTGTCCCATCGTAGTAACTATTACGTGGGGCTAATATTGTCGTAATGCAGAGATTAATTGTTCAAGGAATAGTCTTCTTCAGCAATTCTTCCTCCCTCAGATGTTCCTTTAAGTGGATTCAGGAGCACAACCGGTCTGTCCTGTTAGTCCGTGTTTTTAGTTTTTGCCCTCACTTCAAATTTATTCCATTCTGACTGAATCACTTTATTGGGCAGTTGAGGAACTTACTACGATTTCACAGTAATATTTATAGAAAAATAACGTTTTTTTTTTTTTTTTTTTAATTTATTTATCTCAGAGAGAATGGGAGACAGAGAGCATGAGAGGGAGGAAGGTCAGAGGGAGAAGCAGACTCCGTGCTGAGCAGGGAGCCCGATGCGGGACTCGATCCCGGGACTCCAGGATCATGACCTGAGCCGAAGGCAGTCGCTTAACCAACTGAGCCACCCAGGCGCCCCTCGTTTTTTTTTTTTTTTGTTATTAACATTGATTAACTTATTTATCTGACAAACACTTATTAAGGGTCTACTGTGTGCCAGGCACTCTTGTGCAGCACGGGGCATATCGTTGTGAACAAAACCCAGGCCTCACGGAGCCCGCAATCCAGTGAAGGGAGATAGATTAGCGGTAAAGAAGTAAAATCCACAGTGCGTCCACCGGTGGTGAGTGTTAGGGAGAAAAAGAACAAAGCGAGGGGAAGAAAAAGCAGTTCTGGGCACGTCAGGCAGTGCTCCTCTCGAGGTGGCCATCTTAGCAAAGAGCTGAGGGAACAGAGGGCGGAAGTCACGTGACTCTGGCGAGGACGCGCCTTCCGGTGGGAAGAGCAGGTACAAAGGCCTGTGCTTAGTGGGTTGGAGATTATTAGCCGGGTGCCCGGGGTGCGTGGAGGGCAGTGGATGTCGAAGAAAGTCAGACACCAGCTGAAGTGGTAAGGGCAGGTTTTAATCAGTGAGATAGTATGGTGATAGCGAAGAAAGTTCACCATGAACTGAACTCAACTTCATTGTGTACCAAGGTCATGGGCGTTTTAAAGGGAGAATAGGGACTAGAAGGGGGTGCGTGGGGCCTCAGATCAGGGAAGTAAAAAATGGCAAAAAGCAACAAGTGGGGTTGGTCCATGTGAAACCCACCTGGGGTTTATTAAACAGGCGCTTATCAAAGTTAGGCACCCCCCACCCCCAAGCGATGCTGAAAGACAGGTGTCCTATCCTTGGGTGCTGGCTGGCACACACAGTTC
Organism: Mirounga leonina; assembly: GCF_011800145.1. NCBI lineage: Eukaryota > Metazoa > Chordata > Mammalia > Carnivora > Phocidae > Mirounga > Mirounga leonina. Next base: position 12,638,103 of record NW_023270464.1, read on the forward strand.
TTTCCCCTGGCAGTCTTGATTTTTCTCAGGTAGGTACGTTAGGGGGACTAGGATCATCCTCGGAATGCGGCCTTGAGCTTGTAGAAGCTCTTAGCATTTGTTCTAATCTTTATAATAGACCAAGCTTGAGACCAAGTTGAGGGCTCCCAGGAAGTTGGCTAGGGTTTGGTCAGTGATAGTATCTTGCTGGGGTTGGGGGTTGGTTGGCGGGGAGAGTTATAAGAATTGAAACCAGCAAGTAAGGGGTGATGATTGTGGGGGTGTCCTCCATGTCTTTGTAGATGGAAAACCACTGGAGTTTTGAGCAGGACTGATATGTTCTAGTACTTTTTTTTTTTTTTTAAGATTTTATTTATTTATTTGAGAGAGAGAATGAGACAGAGCATGAGAGGGGGGAGGATCAGAGGGAGAAGCAGACTCCCCGCCGAGCAGGGAGCCCGACGCGGGACTCGATCCCGGGACTCCAGGATCATGACCTGAGCCGAAGGCAGTCGCTCAACCAACTGAGCCACCCAGGCGCCCCGATATGTTCTAGTACTTTAATGGAATGTGGTGATTGCTTTCAGAATTGTCTGAAAGGGACAAGGGAAAATGCAGGAGACCAGGTAGGAGGTTGTTGCAATGATCCAGGCAAAGGGCATGCGCTTTGGACCAGGTGGTCATGGTGCAGATGTGGGAAGCTGGATCTGTGTACATGTTGAAAGTAGAGCCAAGGTATCAACTGAGGATTCTGATGTAGGATGTGAAGAGAAGTGTCAGGAATCATTCAAAGATATTTTGGCCGCATTTTACTGAATCCTTGCTCTGCGCCAGACTCCATGTGAAGCACTTTGCATGCATTACCTCACTCATGGAATCATCAAACAGTAGCCTGCATTAGGTGTAAAGATCTTTCCTTCGACAGCGTTGAAGTAACTTGCTGAGGTCATGTCAGAGAATCAGCCAAGGTGGGAACCTGGGACTGGGTGACTTGAGGGCCTAAGAACTTCATCCCTGCTCTGCTTTGAAGAGCCTAAGAACTTCATCCCTGCTCTGCTTTGAAGAGCCAAGAACTAATTCTCAGTCTGGTGTGAATCCTCAGTCCTTATCTCCCTTTAGCCACCACCTTCCCGGTTTCAATAGCAGCTTCCTGATGAGTGAGGATAAGGATGGGACGATCTTAATGCTACACTTTAGTTTGCAGACCTTTTATTGCAGTGATGTTTCTAAAACAACAGAACGTAACTTGCTTCAGTGGTTCTTTTTTTTTTTTTTTTAAACAATTTTATTTAGTTAGTTGAGAAAGAGAAAGAGACAGAGCACAAGCAGGGGGGAGGGGCAGAAGGAGAGGGATTAGCAGACTCTCCACTGAGCAAGGAGTCTGACTAAGGGCTTGATCTCAGGTCCCCGAGATCATTACGTGAGCCAAAGGCAGATGCTTAACCTACTGAGCCACCCAGGCGCCCCTCAGTGGTTCTTTATTTCTTCATAACAGTGATATCCCAATCCCCCAGTATGTTCTTAAATGTTCTCCATTTCCCCCATTGATTATACCATACTCTTCCATTTTCTTAAATTTTCTTCTTCATGGGATAAAATTCCTGACCTAATCATGATAGCATGACTTCATCATGGAACAGATGTTTCCCCACATTATCTGGCTAGGCACTGGGAGGACTCAGCTCTCTGAAATTCATTTTCTAATGTATCCCCATGGATCTTAGGTGGTATAGTTTGGAGTTACATTCTAAAATTTCTCAGATGCTTTTAAATGGAGGATTTATCTCCTCAGGTAGTTACCTCACTGCACACGAGTTAAGAGCCCAAGTTCTGGAGTTAAATCGCTTGCAGTTGAATCCTTGCTCGGCACTTCTTGGCTGTGTGCTCTTGGGTAAGTTACTTCATCTCTCTGCTTATGTCTCCTCTTTTATGAAATGGTGATAAATAATATCAATGTTAGGGAGTCGTTATGAAGACTAAGTGAATTAACATGTGGAGGGTTTGTAGAACTAGACATTGGTAAATGCTTAATAGATATTAGACACTTAAAAATAAATATTAGCCACTTTATTTTTTTAATTTAATTTTATTATTTATTATTATTTTTATTTTTAAAGATTGTATTTATTTATTTGACAGAGAGAGACACAGCGAGAGAGGGAACACAAGTGGGGGAGAGGGAGAAGCAGGCTTCCCGCTGAGCAGGGAGCCCGATGTGGGGCTCGATCCCAGGACCCCAGGATCATGACCTGAGCTGAAGGCAGACGCTTAACAACTGAGCCACCCAGGCGCCCTTATTTATTTATTTTTTTTAAGATTTTATTTATTTATTTGACAGAGAGAGACACAGCGAGAGAGGGAACACAAGCAGGGGGAGTGGGAGAGGGAGAGGCAGGCTTCCCGCTGAGCAGGGAGTCCGATGCGGGGCTCGATTCCAGGACCCTGGGATCATGACCTGAGCCGAAGGCAGACACTTAATGACTGAGCCACCCAGGCACCCAAATATTAGCCACTTTAAAATAATAATTTATTACATTATAATAATTATAACTATTATCATCATCACCGTTGTCATCATATAATACAATCCTGGCTGAAAAGCCCCTCACCAAGTTGGGGTTGAGTTGAAGACACTCAACTGGAGATCAGTAATATTGAGGTCCCCTGCCTCAACAGTTTAGATGTGCTTTCCATCCAGAAACAGGTACGACATTTGCATCTATATCTTAGACAATTACTTAAAGAATATGCTTTTCGGGCGCCTGGGTGGCTCAGTCAGTTAAGCGTCTGCCTTCGGCTCAGGTCATGATCCCAGGCTCTTGGGATCAATCAGGCTCCCTGCTCAGTGGGGAGCCTGCTTCTCCCTCTCCTCCCCGCTCCTGCTCTCTCTCCCTATCTCTGTCTCTCTCTCAAATGAATAAATAAAATCTTTAAAAAAATAAAACAAAACAAAACAATGTGCTTCCTTGTTCCATCTCCAAGGTAGACTTTTGTTTTCCTCCCTTGGCAATTGTTGATTCGGAGTTTTAATTAAGTTATCTTCACAACAGAGGCAGGCACTAACTGTCCCTTCACACAGAACACACTATAGTGTCCAAGAGCGAAGAAAGACCTAATATTGTATGTGAGAAAGTGACTTGCAATCAGTTACCAAACCCCATCTCACTGGCAAAGAGCAGCTTCAGTTCACCTGCTCCTTTAAGGTCTTTGTGGATAAAACCACTTTGCCAGCCAAATTTGGCAGCAGAGAATCACCCCGCAGTGCAACATAATTTTCTGTGTGTGTGTTGTGTGTGTGTAATGATGGAACTTCTCTTTCATGAGCTTTTCTGGTGGGGTGGAATATGGGGGTGGATTGAGTTACAAGCAATGATATTCTCTCCTTTTTAGTTTAATACTTGAGAAAAATGAATAAGTACCTCAACATTGCTAAAGAGGCTGACAAATTAGTTTTTCTCTCTGTTTTTCTGCTCCTGTCTCTGGCTCCTAGTCTTTCATGGCATTGTGGTAAGTTGGAGGAGGAAATCAATTCATAGGGTAAAAAGACATAGTCCAGTTATTTCCTCTTTCAGTTATATGCCTCTCTCCCTTCTATTGTGGTCCCTATGAAAGTTGCTCTTTCTGGGCACTTAGAAGGGGAGAGTCAGCATCCCAGTCGCAAAGAACCTGATGTGCAGCCATGAATTCAGTATTATTTTGCAAATCTGCAGCTCTATGAAAGCTGATAAGTAAGCAGTAGAGTTGGAAAAAGAAATCCTCTTTCCTCTTCAGATGCAAGCTTTGTCTCAATCGCTGACAAAACATAAGCGGTCTTTTAATTATTCAGAGAGGAAATGCTAATAAAGATCATATGTTTTGGTAAACTTCTTCACTTCTTTCTTGGTATATTTTTATAGCCTAACAGGACAAGAGCTTGCAGATATTTTTACTTAACAGAAAATACTCATTTTTTCATTGACTGAAAGATTTTAAACCCACATGTAGGAAACAGTGTTAAAAAAAATGCAATGAGTAAACCCTGGACTAGAATTCTCTGAAATATGACGTGTACTTCCGTCTTCTGTTTTCTCGGGTGTCAGGTCAGAACTGTACTGCTTCTGTCCAAAGGCTGGCGTGAGACATACAGGGCCGAAGCTAGATCCACTGTCATCTTTTTCTGTTTATTTTTTTAGTGACCTATAAACTAATATCATACATATCATACATATCATACATATACATTATATTTCTGAGTTAATGAAGAGATTATAATTTAGACTGACTATATAAGAGTAATCATTAGACCTTAAAATGTTGTCTGTATTAATTTTTCTTTTCTTTTCTCTCTCTCTCTCCTTTTTTTTTTTTTTGAAGTTGTCAGTGTACCTACCCCCAGAGCAGATAGTATATAACTTAGTACGTTTCTTGAGTGAATTCGGACTAGAATAATGCTTCTCTGAGTAATATTACTAGATGTGAGGGAAGGAGACTAATGCAATGCCAGTCATTTGCATATGTCTCTCTGCTTCAACCCTGCCTTCTGTGATATTGAGAGGGAGTCTAAAACCACACTTACGCTTTGCCAGCGCCCACGTTACAGGCTCTGCCAATAGGGGGCGATAGAGAGACATGGCCGGGCCGGAGGAGAAAGGATGGGCGGATTTTGCCTGTTTGCCTCTTGAACCTTTCCGTGTTGCTCCAGCAATGCAGTTGTTTCTTAGTTTCACATGCCACGGACAGAATCAGCCTCGTTATGTCCGGTTAAAGGGTTGAGCCCCTCAAGCTGTGTTCTCTCAGTCGAGGTCTGAGCCTGAGCACCATGGAGCTCCTCCTCTCGCTCCCAGGTTCTGATACCCACAACCACTTCTTTTTCCTCCCAGTTATTATCTTTAGGTTATTTATTTATTTATTTATTTTTAAGGATTTTATTTATTTATTTGAGAGAGAGAGAGAGAGTGAGCGAGAAAGAGAAGGAGCAGGAGGAGGGGCATAGGGAGAGGGAGAAGCAGACTGCCTGCTGAGCAGAGCCCAATGTGGGGCTTGATCCTGGGACCTCTGGATCATTACCTGAGCCAAAGGTAGACGCTTAACCAACTGAGCTACCCACGTGCCCTATCTCTGGGTTATTTAACCCAGTGTTGTCTTTTTGTTCTTTAAGTACTGAGAATCCATATAGCCAACTCCTTATCTGAAATTCTGGACCCTGGAATATAATAAGATTACATATATCTGACAGTGCAGAGGTACTATACGGAAATGCAAAGGGATTATAATGCTTCCTGAAAAAGAGTTCTTCTAGAGAGATTGTATATATACTTAGAGTCAATTCTCATTATTATATTTATTATATATAATAACTAATTATTATTAACATTATATATAGTCAAATATATATTATTTATACACACACACACATACATACAGTTAATTTCATAGTTCGTGGTAGTCATGTGCTGAATGCAGAACCCTTGTCTCTAGGGGAAATTTAGGGTTAGTTTCCTACGAGTCCCTGGTCACAACATTTTTGTGATCCATACATAACCTCTTTTATGTGTGTCTCTGCTTTAAAAATCTTATTTAATATATATTGTTTATTAGATAACATTGTGCTCATGACCAACAGTTACCATGCCTGAGCGAAGCTTCTCTAGCATACATATTTTCTCCATGAAGCACATCACAGCCTTCTTGCACTTAGGAACACTGCTCAGAACCTCAGCACTATGCTTGAGGGCATTTTAAGCAATGAAACCACCAATAGAAGGCACATAAATGCAAAAACTAGTGAGATCTATGGTGACAAGGGCACTTGTTAACAGTGTGAGAGCTGAAGCTGGAAGACAGAATATCATTGGTCTACTGTCAGGTCAGGCATCCGGTGACTCAGTTTTTGCCACTTTGCCCCAAATGCAAATGACTACCAAAGTCCCACAAGTATTGATTGTGGGGTTCCAAATCAATTTTAACAAGTAAGAGAGTTGGCAAATGCACAATCTGCAAATAATGAAGATTTGCTATCTATTCACCTATGTATCATCAGTCTATTTGTGTATCTACCTAAAGTCTCCCAATTGATCTCTTGCTGTTGAAGCAAATGTAGATTAATAAGCTTATGTTTTCTGCTCTTGCCCTAATCTGTCCCTGAGGAGTTCAGTTGTCTTGCAATGTCACCACATCCCAATCCATTTATTTGGTGGAGTGACAAAATGGTCTTCTAGGGTACTAATGAAATAATTTCCTCTAACCTTTATGTAGTAGTCTATGCTTGCAGCATGGTTTGAGAGGGCAATGCCAACTTCACTGAAGGCAGGAGTCATTTTGAGCAGGACAACAGGAATACTCCCTGGTCCTCCCAAACTAATCATATCCTGGATGGGTGCGGGGTTCTGTGCAGAATAGAAGAAAGGACCACTCTACAAGCCTGCCCGTTACATATTTAACCATGTGGCGAAATACAACTTAAGGAAATTGAGGAACTCAGAAAATTGTTTTTCTACAGACCTGTCTGTGTCAGTCTGGCTGCCTGAAATTTACCAGGGGATCTCTAAAAAAATGCAAATTGTTATGGACATTTTTGGTCGCTGATCCAACTATACTTCCCCACAGCACCTCTTGGTAATAAGGCAGTCAGATATGTCAGATGAGACTGGATCCTGCCCAAATCCAGGATGGAGAATCTTAATTGGTTACAAATTATGTTAATTCTATTTCCATAACCAGGGGTTATTTAGGAATGGAGTTGTGATGGGATTCTGGCCAAAGGGGAGTCAGGGTAAATCAAATGGGGAAAATACGGAGCAAGGAACACGGTCTGGTTGTGGTCATGTAGTGTAAAGATAGGAGCTGCAGTAACCATTGTGCAACAGGGGAAGGGAGGGGGAGACAGCCTGAGGTAGTGAGGAAAGAGCTGGGGTCTTTTACCATGTTGCTGAACTGCTTTGTTAGTTGACACTGAACTGCTCTCCTGAGTTCCTTGTGTGAGATAATAACCTATCTTAGTTAAACCATTTAATTTTGATTTTATTTTATTTTTAAAGATTTTTATTTATTTATTTGAGAGAGAGAGAGAGAGGGAGTGCACGCACCCGAGCACAGGTGAGAGGAGGGGCAGGAGAGGAAGAAGCAGACTCCCTCCTGAGCAGGGAGCCCAGTGACTCAGGGCTCCATCCCAGGACCAGAGATCACAACCTGAGCTGAAGGCAGACATACCGACTGACCACCCACGTGCCCCTTATTTAAACCACTTTAAGATGGGTCATCTTTCACTTTCATTAATAGTCCCCTAACTGATTCACAGATTTCTTTGTGGAAACCCAGATTCAATAGGTATGGGGTACTGTGGTCTCAGGAACTTGTGGTTTTGGAAAGTTTCTCTGAGTTTCTGCTGGCCAGCTGGGTGCAGTCCCCATGATAAGTTTTGTTAATTTGGGTGAAATCAAGGAAGAGTGACTTTTGTACCCTTGGCTTGAGGAATCACACTTGAATCACAGATTGAAAAAAAGTTCCCTTCTCTTCTTTAACCTAAATAGGTCCCTGGCATTATGGTTAAATTCATGACAGTGCCAGATGTGGGCAGTTTACAAGGGGCTCCGAACAGCCTTAGTCCAACCAAGAGCATGCATAGAGGGTGTCCTTTGTTCTGTTCTTCTCATCCCATCCTACTTCTCTGTGCCTCTTACCAAGCTTCTACTTCAGCATTTTGAAGGTTGGACCCTTGAGGACCATGCCCCTTAATCAGAAACTAGGCCCATCTCTTTTTTTGAAATTTGTATATCTTCCTAACAATGCAACTCATTCTTACACAAATACAGATACCCTTATACAAATGATGCTCTTGAGAACTTAAAAGCAGACTGTACATCCTGATTGAACAGACATAATTATACCATGGATCTCATGGCCTGAGATTCATCTGTGTCACAATTTGTAAATGGGCCTCAACTGCCCATATAAGTCTTTGGTAGAATTATGTAAAAAGTGAGCCATTCTTGAACAGGGCCACTTCCCATGGCATCCTCTATAATCTGCCTCTCTGCCCCATTAGTTCCTATTTCTCAAACCTCTGTTCGGCTCTATGTCTTTGTTCTATGTCTATCTCATCAAGTACCTTTGCTTTGGACATCCTACTTCAGCCACTCTGGAATTCTTGTCCCTGATTCTGATATTCAGCAATTGACTTCAGCAGCATGTGCCTATCTTTTTTATTGTCATGTGGAAATTAGGTGATATTATATATTATTTTTTCTTAGAGGATATATTTAGATGGAGGACAAATTGCAAGAGTTGAAACTCTGTCCTTGAGCTTGGGACAATTCCAAACACATACTGCTTTTAGAATTTTGCATGAGTCCAACAATTCTTAGATAGGTATTTATACCTCCTGGATCATTGATAAAAATGTGGGTTATATTTTGAGTTTTTGAGCATTTTTAGGGCAGTTTCAAATTTCACTTTTAGAGAGAGATGGGAGATTGCTAACAGCCAGTGGTATTTTTCCCCATTCATCAAAGCATAAGCAGGGTATCAGAGATGGCCTGAGAGTCATCCAAGGTCATACAGCTTGATGAGGGCAGAGTGAGCATGAGAGTTCAAGCATTCTCCTGCAATTCCTCCTGTTTCCAGCTCACCTCCGGGGATCACCAGCATCTAGAAGGCCATATTGAGGCTCCACTAGACCACTCATATGGTACTGAGACAACCCTGAGCTGATCAGGCCAAACAAATGTCAAGTTTTCAAATCTAGTTTGCTTGACAGTTATTTTGGGCATAGCTGCTTTAGGTGGGAGGAAATGAGATGCAAGTTAGAAGAGAGACAAGAATAATTCAAACTTGAAGAAACTATGCTTAGGTTTAATAGTCAAGTGAATCTTAATGCAGTTGGGTAGTGTCTTAAGTAAGTTTTCATTTGTAGGTTCATTTTGCAGTTTAGCAATTTTCAAAAAATTAACGTAAATTATTCTTTGATACGAATAACATGTTGTCCCCCTTTCTAGTCCCTTGTTAATTTGTTTGCTAAGACCTCACATTTCCCCTTCACTTAATAATTTTCCTTTGCTTTTCTGGCTATATATTTTGGATCTGATAGTAGACATGCGACTATATCTTGATAGGCCAAATACTGATGTAAATACTATTTTATTTATTTATTAATTTATTAATTTATTTAAGATTTTATTTATTTATTTGAGAGAGAGCGGCAGGCAGAGGGAGAAGCAGGCTGCCCACCGAGCAGGGAGCCCGATGCGGGACTCGATCCCAGGACTCTGGGATCATGACCTGAGCTGAAGGCAGACGCTTAACAACTGAGCCACCCAGGCGTCCCGTAAATACTATTTTAATAAACATTCTTTTTCTAAGCTAATATTTTATGTAAAAAATGTATAACAACATTCCATAACAAAAGAGGGGGGCTTGCTTATTGAAGAAGGTTGTAAACATATTTTACACACATCCTAGTAGCCAATTGAGACAAATGCTGTTTTTTGAATCCATCCGTCCATCCACCTCATGCAGCTTTTTTTTTTTTTTAAGAGAGCTGAGGTTTGGGGGGGCTGGTCGGGAGGGGCAGAGGGAGAAGGAGAGAGAAAATCTTAAGCAGGGTCCACGCCCAGTGTGAAGCTGGACCCAGTGCTCGATCTCACAACCCTGAGATCATGACCTGAGCCAAAATCAAGAGTGGGAGGCTGACTGAGCCCCCCAGGTGCCCCCTCACACAGCTCTTTTAAACCTTTTTTGTCTTTCTGCTCTGCCATTCTTGTCCAATTGGCTTCCATCTCAGGGTTTACAGCCCAATGGCTGCAGGAATGTTGCTACAACTCTAGGTATTATATCTGCATTCCAGAGATAATAAGATTAAGGCTTTTCCTTAAGCTTCACCTACGAGACTTTATGTGTATCTCATTGATCAGATGTAGGCCCCATGGCTACCACTAGACTCATCACTGGCCAATGGGAAAGAGATTCTAGTCTAGAATCTAGTCGAGATCACAGTAGGCATTGAATAAGAGATCTACTGTCCTTGACATCAAAAGGTTTCCATGACTAGATGAACAAAATAATTCTCTTCATTTCTTTCTTTCCTTCTTCTTTCTCTTTCTTTCTTTCTTTCTTTCTTTCTTTCTTTCTTTCTTTCTTTCTTTCTTCCTTCCTTCCTTCCTTCCTTCCTTCCTTCCTTCCTTCCTTCCTTCTTCCTTCTTCCTTCCTTCCTTCCTTCCTTCCTTCCTTCCTTCCTTCCTTCCTTCCTTCCTTCCTTCCTCCTTCCTTCCTTCCTTCCTTCCTTCCTTCCTTCCTTCCTTCCTTCCTTCCTTCCTTCCTTTCTTCCTTTCTTTCTTTCTTTCTTTCTTCTTTCTTTCTTCTTTCTTTCTTCTTTCTTTCTTTTTATAAAGAAGTGGAGAAATAAGTATGGGTTGTGAAAAGGAGTTTAGCCAACTGCAAAGTTACAGGGACCATTCTACACAACACCACCCTTACTTCTGATCCCAATTACAAGTCTGGGGGCTTTCCCAAACCACTCTCAATTTCACTAATTCACTAGAAAAAGCCGTAAAACTTACCAGGGACTGTTATACTCATGGTTATGATTGATTATAAAGGAAAAAACAGATTGAAATTAGCCAAGGAAAGAAGCATATAAGTCAGAGTCCAGGGAAGTACCAGATGTGTAGCTTCTATTGTCTTCTGTCTATGGAGACAGGACATGGGATTGGTGTCTCCTGGGACCGATATGTGCCAACGTGCACAAGTACTGTCAACCAGGGGATCTAACCTGAATCCCGGAGTCCAGAGTTTTTATTGGGACTCCATGATATAGGCATGAATGACTGCCCATGTAGATGATTTCAGTGCCCAGACTCCAGTCCCTCTGGGTGTGACCCAGAGCCTCCACTTTAAATCACATTGTTTTGTCTTTCTAGTGCATTTAGCTCCACTGTAAGTCATAGTGTTAGACTATCCTGTGTGAAGCAAGGGCCCTAAGAAAACAACTCCCATCAGGCATGACATTCCAGAGGCATAGAGATGATATCTCAGTAGCCAAGGGCAAAAGCCAGACCTTTCTTTGGGCAACGCTAAATTCTTTACTACACAAGTAGACAAAAGTCAGTATTGGTCACAAACTCTATTTTGGCTAAAACATGCAGGAACTCTGGGGGAAATGATGAAACTAAATGAGGAATTTTTTTTTCTAAGACATCTGGGTTTTGAAGATTTAGGGATTTAAGAATCACAAGGTTATGTCCATTTTCTATGCAGAAATTTTTAAAACACTTTTACAGAATATACATTGCTAGAGGTAAAGAGATATAATTTGAGAGAAAATTTAGGATCAGACATGTTTGGAAAACACTGGGCTCTAACAAAGTTAACGAAGTTTTTATATCACTGGACCCTTCATAGTCTTTAATATGCTAATAGTTCTAAAATGTTTGGTCTTAGGACACCCTACACTCTTAAAAATTATCGACAACTTCAAAGGGCTTTCCTTTAAAAGGAAAATCTAAAAAACTTTAAAAAAATTAAACAAGAACAGTCATATTGCTTTACACTTAAAAACTTAGTGTTTGGCCTTAAAAAAGTCAGCCAGATTCTCAGTACTACTTCTGCATTTAATTAGTTGTGATATATGGTTTCAGTTGAAATATATAAAGAAAATCTGGCCCTATAGCTTTTTGTAGTTAGAGAAGAGTAGACTATTTTAATAGACTTTACACATTATTTTGGATATGGTACTTTGATAATATATCAATGAAATTTTCAAATTCTGCTACATTAACATCCAGTATTCTATCTTGTACTTCAAATGGTTCTTCTACCCATGTGTGATTTTGTGACATCATGCATTGATTATTTGGAAAACACTGGATCACTAAGTTATGCAGATCACCCCAATATTAACACATTTCGGTATACAATATCAAAAGTTTGTATTTTTTAATATCAACACCAATTTCATTGGAAGTCTTTAAATATTTGGGAGCTGTCAAGATCAAGATACAAGTTTTTCAAACTTCTCAGTTTTTCTAGAAAACTTACATTTTATCACAAGCATTGAAATTAGAAAGAGCACAATAGTAGTATGTAGTCAATAATTATATATGTTATCGATAGTGATTATCTCTGTGGAAAATCAATGGTATTTGTATTAGCAGGTGTAAGTTGTTTCTTTATGAATTGAAGTAGAAGAAATTATTCAGTATTACCTCTTTATGGCTTTTGTGTTTCCCATCAGCAGTGTCCTCAAAGTCCATAATTCTAGGCATAGCATGACCAAGGCACTTTAAGCTTTTATGAACCCTCTCCTCAAACCTCACTTCGTGGTTCTCAACCTATTCCTTATTTTAAGTTTTTCATTATAATATCATTCCACTTTCACAATCCAAAATCTGTATTGTTTATTTATTGCTGTGTAATAAATCAGATCAAAATTTAGTGTTTAGAACAACAAACATTTCCTGTCTCTTACAGTTTCCATAAATCCAGGCACAGCTTTGTGAGATCCTGATCCAAGTTCTCTCCTGAACTTTAGTCAAACTGTTAGGACTGCAGTTACGTCAAGGTCTGGGGAGTGGGGAGATTTACTTCCAAATGCACTCATGTGGTTGTTGGCAGGATTCAGTTGTTAGAAGCCTCTCTCAGTTTCTTGCCATGTGAGGCACATGGAAGGAGAACTCAGAGCATGGCACCTGGCTTCCTTCAGAGTGAGTGAGCAAGAGACAGTGAGTGCCCAAGACAGAAGGCAGGCAGTCTGATTGTAACCTAACCTTAGAAGAGCTATTCTATCATTTTTCCATAATATATTTATTAGAAAGGGATTCCAGAAGAGGAGTTCTAGAAGCCATGCTCACAGGGAGGAGACTACAGAAAGGCATGAATACCAGAAGGTGGAGTCATTGAAGGCCATCTTCAAATCTGCCCATCATAAACATGAATGTAAAATATAAAGCACACTTCTTAATAGCGTATGAGTTGCAGGAGAAATTGTAATGAAAATCACTGAAGTATTTAGAAATAAGAAACAAGAATAGTTTTATATAACAAAACCTATAAATGTAGCTATAGTAGTATTCTAGAGTGAAATTTAAATGTTAAATGCTTATTTTAGGAGACAAAAAAAGGCTAAAAATGAATGAGTCAAGAGTCAAGAGTTTCTTACATCAAGAATAGACTTTTTGAAAAAATGGGAGGAGAAAATTAAAACTAATATTAAAAAAAATAAGATGAAATAAAAAAACAGAAATAAAGGAATCACTGAAGGAATCAGGTTCAGATGGTTTTACGGGTAAGTTTACCAAAGCTTCAAGGAAAAACAAATTTACAAATCTTTATATTTGTAATAATTCAGAAACTAAGAAGGAAAGCTGTTTCTGTTCAATCCATTTTAAGAAGCCAACGTAATTTTACTATTAAATATAGACAAGGGTAGCATAATTCACTAATAGGTATAGAAGTACAAGTACTATATAAAATATTAACAAAACAATTAATTGTTAATTAATATTAATTAATTATATATTAAAATAATATATCACAAAGCAGTTGAAAGGGTATTGTGATAGTGGAATATTTATTAATGTGATTACTAAATTGCCAGATTAAGGAAAAACATATTAAAATCTCAATAGATAAAAAAATATTAGATAAAATTCAACATCATTTACGATAAAAAACTTTTAGTCCACTATAAATGTTAAGGCACTTCTTTACTTGGTTAAATGGTTTCTACTGAGCTGAAAGGGGTCAAGATGGTGGTATAGAAAGTTCCTGAACTTACCTCCTCCCACAGACACATCAGATCTACAGCTACATATGAATAATTCCCCTCTGAAAAAGGTCTGAGGACTAGATGAACTTCTCTGCACAACACAAGATAAAAGAAACACATTGAGAAGGGTGGGAGAGGCAGAGTCATAGTTTTGAGAAAATCCCCATCTCTAGCGTGGTAACACACAATAGGGAGGGATCTCAGCAAATAGGCACTGCTTCTAGGGGAGCACGGGGCTGGTGCCCTACATTCCACACCCAACCCCTAGGATCTGGACCAGAGAGATGAGCTCTCAGAATGTCTGGCTTGGAAAACACAAGGGGGCTGACATCTGGGGGTCCCAAAGTGTTATAGGACACTGAGATTCCCTGCTTGGAGGGACTCACATGTGTTCTTCCTCAGGCCAAGACCCAGTGAAAAAAACAACAACTAGGCTGTATCAGTCGTTGGTGTGGGGGCATTGGCCAGAGGCATGGGGGACAGTTGAGACAATCTCCAGAGATGGAAGTGCTGGAAGACCCCATTGTTGCTCTCTCTGCATAACCTGCTCGCACAGACCAGCAAGCTTGGACAAGGCACCCTCCTGCCACCTGCTGAGATGGGTGGCAACCAGTGGTCATGGCACTTGCTAAGGCCAGTAAGCTGCTGCATTCCCAAGGTCTCTAGCTGGGGCCAGCAAGCATGAGCAATGGCAGACTTCCCCAACTCCCTAGCTAAAGTTTATGAGCACATTCCACCCAGGGGCCACCTCCCTCGATCACTTTGTTCTGGTGGCCAGGAAGGCTAGTTTCCAGAGCTTCATGACTGTAACAATCAGAAAGACAGTTTTTGGCAGGCTACCATCCCCAGGGCACTGCAGAGACAGCAGACTGAAACACAACCTTGCTATTCCTGGAAAAAAGGCCTATTTTCTTAGTCTGGACCTTCAGCCTCTGGGAAAGGCTTCAGGTTTTCCACACATCTAAAAGCTAAGGAGGTGCTCCCAGGAACCAGGCATGATGTTTGTGCATCCCCTTGGCCTTGTGACAGCTCAGCAAGACTTCCCAGAAAGTGGCTTATACACTCCTTTGGAGCCTTGAGTTTTCCAGTTGTCACTCCCAGGGGACACCTCTCATTCTCCTAGTCTGGAGGCTCACAGGGATTATGACTATGGCCCCATAATCTATATATATTTGCATACTTTGAAAGTTCCTGCCTGAGGGTCTGGCTTTCAATCAGCCTGAAAGTAGGTGTTAAATGAGATTCCTCCCCTTGGATCACCTTATACCTGTCAGAATGGCTATTATCAAAAAGACAGGGAATAATAAGTGTCGAAGAGGATGTGGAGAAAAAGGAACTCTTGTGCCCTCTTGGTGGGAATGTAAGCTGGTGCAGCCAGTGTGAAAAACAAATGTGATTCCTGAAAAAATTAAAAATAGAGCTACCCAATGATCCAACAATTCTGTTACGAGGTAACTATTTGAAGAAATGTGAATTTGAAATTTGAGAAGATATATGCACCCCTATGTTTATTGTTGAATTACTTACAATAGTCAAGATATGGAAACAACTTAAGTGTCCATCAGTGAATGAATGGATAAAGAAGTAGTGATGTGTGTGTGTGTGTGTGTGTGTGTGATGGAATATTACTCAGCCATAAAAAAGAATGAAATCTTGCCACTTGCAACAACGTGGATGGACCTTAAGGGTATTACACTAAGATTATGCTAAATGAAATAAATTAGAGAAGGATAAATGTCACATGATTTCACTTATATGTGGAATCTAATAAACAAAACAAACAAAGCAAAACAAAACCCAGACTCATAGACACCAAGAAGAGATTGGTGGTTGCCCGAGGGGAGGAGGGTTAAAATGGGGGGAGGGAGTGAGATAGGTGAAGGGTATTAAGGAGTAAAAAATTCTAGCTATAAAATAAATGTCATGGGGATACATCCCTATGTACAGCATAGGGAATGTAATCAGTAATATTATATTAGCTTTGTAAGATGACAGACTTATATAACTGGACTTATTGTCATGATCATTTTCAGCATGTATACAAATGCCAAATTACTACGTTGTACACCTGAAGCTAATATTGTATATCAATTATACCTCAATTTTAAAGAAAAGGATTCCAATAAAAAATAGTTTCTGTTAATACTACAAAATAAATAAAATATTTAAGACTCATCTATTTAAGGTCAAGAATAAGACAAGGATATCCACCATTCATGCTACTATTCAACATATGTTGGGGCTTCTAGATAATACAATAATACCAGAGGACATAAATTTTAATATTAGAAAGGATGAATCAACATTCATAGATAATAAAATTTTTCTTTAAAAAAAATTTTTTTAAAGATCTTATTTATTTGAGAGAGAGAGAGAGCATGAATGGGGGAAAGGCAGAGAGATGGAGAAGCAGACTCCCCACTGAGCAGGGAGCCCAATGAGGGGCTTGATCCCAGGACCCTGGGATCATGACCTGAGCTGAAGGCCGCTGCTTAACCAACTGAGCCACCCAGGCACCCTGACAATAAAATTTTCTGTATAAAAATACAAAACAATCTACATAAACTATTGGTATGAATGAGGAAGTTCAACAAGTTTGTTAGCTGTAAAATCATGATAAAAATAATAACACAAAATCAAATGTGTGCTATATCCCTAGAAAAACTAGGGAGTTACTTAGCACCATAGCTAACAAAAGAAAATTCCAAATTAAGAGAAATTATTATGTTCCTCTATGGGATGTATACATATTTGAATTCTATTGAACTAGATTTATAGGGTAAATTAGATATTAGCTAAAATCCCCCAATGACATTTTTTGTTGTTAAATTGGACAGATTCTAAAATATTGGAATAAATATACTAACAATAGGTATCCCAGAAGCAGACCCATGAATATATGTGGTGAACACGATCTATGACAGAAGTAGCCTTGCAAATTAGTGCCGAAATGATGGGCTATGTCATATGTAGCCCTAGGACCTCTGGATGTTCACACGGGAACAGTAACTAGACTTTCAAATGGATTACAGATATAAATTTGAAAAATAAAACTCCCGAGTCTTCAGAAAATATAGAATAATCTGTTTATGGGGCACCTGGGTCAGTTAAGTGTCTGACTCTTGGTTTCAGCTGAGATTGTGATACCAGGATGGTGCGATCGAGCCCCATGTCAGGCTCTGTTTTCAGTGCAGAGTCTGTGTAAGATTCTCTCTTCCCTCTCTCTCTGCCCCTACCCCCCACCCCGCCCTCTCTCTCTCTCTAAAATAAATAAATAAAAATAAAAAAAGAATAATCTGTTCATAATCTTTGTATATAAAACATTTTCTTAAATAAGATAAAAAATGACAAATAATAAGAATTAGGGTATCTAACTCACCGAAATTATAAACTTCAGTTTAAAAAACCACTAATAAAAGTTGAAAGATAAAGAGAAGGCTCAGGTTGGCAAAAAAAAGTTTGCAACATAAAACACTAGTCAATGATTAGTGGTCAGGTTATATGTGAAATATCTAATATTAAGCAGGAATAAAAACAATAAAAAATAACTAAAGAATATGAACAGATTGATCACAGAAAAAGGAATCTGATTGGCCAATGATGATATGATAAAATGCTCAAACTCCATGGAAAACAGAGTTGAAAGCTGTATATGCTTCAGGAATAATACTGCCATGGCACATGGATAGGATACAAAAATGTCCACAGAGCAGTGTTTATGGTTCTGGAAAATTGTAAGCAACTTGAACATCTCTCCTAATGGATGGAATAATGCACAGCAGTCAAAACAAATAGACCATGCATATAAGTATGAACATCAGCTTCTTAAAAAAAAACCCCACAAAATAATACATTAACACCCTAAATGAAACAGTGCGGAAATGTCAAGATGTAGAAGGAAACATACAATGAAGTAAATTTATTTAAATTAAAATACAAAACCAGTATTGTTTGTGGACTCAGTTGTATTAAGTATGAAAAAATACATGGCCATGATAAATGCCATGTTATCTGGCAGGTAGGGTTGGAGGACTGGGGACAGGGCAGGGGCCTCTGCTGTGTTTTGACTTTGATGGAGGTGATAATGGTGTGGAGCTTGTTGGAATGTCAGTTGGTGTCAGTGGTTGAGCCGGGCATAGCTCTGCCCATTGTTCAGTCATCTATCTCAGAGGAGAGAGGGTAGGAGTCCTAAGTCATCAGCTTCCATGGGAGCACTCAGATGATGCTGCTGACTTGTTTACTGCCCCCTCCCTGGGATCTTCATCTAGATGTCTCGGCGGGAGTCTTATCTTGAAACAGCTCTTTCTACCCTTGAATACATCATGAATCTAGGGCAAAACAACTCTTGAATTCTCTGAGCCTCCATGGTGAGTCCCTCATTTCTTCTAGATCCTCCATGACCATACTTCTTCCCACACCAGTTTTCCATTGCCAAGCTATTGATTGATGTCTTAAGATTGTTTCCATGGTCAAAAAATATATTTTAGTATTCTTTTAGGGATTTTTTTCTACACAGTTGCTATTGTTAGCCTTAACAGGAGATTCCAGAAAACCTTTTCTGAGAGATCATCTATATGTTAGAACATGTTTATATCTAGATAAAAATTTAACTTCCACTTAGGTCTGATGGAGACATGAAGATTGAATGGGTGGATAAGTGGGTTGGAGAGAATTGTTGGCATGCTCTGTCCTTGAGTGTCATTAAGGTGCTGATAGAACAAAACCCCAAGGCTATCTGGTATAGGGGTTGCCTCCCCATAACACACTTTTCTGTATCAATAATACACATGATAAAGAGATTTGGCCAACCCCATAAGACTTAGTTTTTCTGTTAGGCTCCTGGTATGACTCTTCCATTCCAAGGAGCATGTTCAAGATTTAGTGTGATAGAGGAGAGCATGAGAAGGTGATGGTGTAGGTCAGGCATGGGAAAATTACTTCTTTGCAGGGCCAGATAGTAAATATTTTCGGTTTGTGGGCATGCTGTCCCACTTCCAACTAATTTCTGTCATTATTGCATTAATCAGGCAGAGACTAGTGCGAAGATGCATCTAAAATCTTATTTCCTTGAGTCCTGAGTTTGGGCCTTCTAATGAAATATAGAAGATGGGAAGAAACAAAGTCAAGCAAGGAACTTCAGGAAGGCAAATTTTTTTGAGTTAGAGAATGTAAAGAGCAAATGCAGGAATTGGCTTTTATTTAAAAAAAAGAAAAAGAATATTTAAAAAAAAAAGAGCCCATCCCCAACTGGCTGAAGGCTCAGGAAGAAAATTTTCTGACAATTTTATTTGGGTACTGTAGAGCAAATGGTTTCTAGAAAGTCTCATTGAACTTTTGCAGGAAGAGAACCATATAGAAATCAATCCTAAATTGTAAATGGAGTGGAATAAAAGACAAAAATATACTTTTTGGTTATGCAGTGTGGTTGCATCTGAAATTAAGCTCCAAATCATTCCTTTTCCCACTCAGACCAGGTTCTATTTTCTCGGTGTGATCTCTTCAGAGACCAAAATCAATAATAGGTCTGCCTCAAAACCCCCAGCTGTGATATGTTCAAGGCCTATCTTGACTTTTAGGAAAATAGCAATAGATGTCCAGATAAATGAGCAGTTCTAAATAAAACGTGAGGATTCTCTTACATTGGCTGAGGGCAATTTCCAAAATGGTAAATTACCTCTGTGGATCAGAGAAGCCATGACTAGTGTCTACTCCAAGATTTGGGTTGCCAAAAAACAACTTCAGCAGAACAGCCAATTAGTTTGAAGCACAATTAAAATAAGAATTACAATGTGCTGAGTTTTGTCTTGTATGTGACTAAGTTCAGCCAATATAGCATTTTAGTCCCAGGGTGATTTCAGGATGGTGAACTATGTAGTAATCCCTAAAGGTATTGTGGGAACTTTCTTACGGCTACATGTAGCAATGTGATCCAGAATGAGGCCAAACAGAGGCAAGAAGCAAGCAGAAGGAAAGGTTTTGGAGGGAGGGGGAGAGAGAGAAAGAGAGAGACGGTGGGAGAAGGAGGGAGAGAGAAGGCTGATGAACCTGTCTGAACTCTGGGATTCAGACATTCTTGAAACCAATTAATCTCTTGGAATTCTAGTTAGATAAACTAATAAAAATTATTGAGGTATAGTTTACATTGCAGTATAAAAAAGAGATATTAAGAGTACAGTTTGATACATTTTAGCAAATGTATATATCCTTTCAAGATGTAAAACATTTCCATCACCCTATAAAGTTCTTCCGTGACCTCTTCATGTCAGTTCCCATGCTTTACACTAGAAGCAGCCATTGTTCTGATTTCTATCTCTATAGATTAGTTTGGAGTGTTCTTGAACTTTGTATAACAGAATCACTGAATGGTTACTCTTCTGTGTTTCTCTTCTTTCATTCAACATGGTTTTGAGGTACATCTATGTTGTTGCATGTAACAGGAGCTCTTTTTATTGCTGAGTTTCAGTTTATTGCATGAATATGCTGCAAATTGTTTATCCATTCACTTGTTGATTGACATTGGATTTTGGCTATAGTAAACAAAGCTGATGTGAACATTCTAACATATGTGTACAATTTTTTTTAGTGGACATGTATTTAACATGGGGGGAAGGTAGTATAATCACTAGTAGAATAATTACTGTTTCCTGGGGTAAGTATAGAGTTAGATTTATTAGAAACTAAGTTTTCAAAGGGGTTGTACCATTTTACACTCCTACTAGCAATGCATTTGTGTCCTTCTGATCTAAATGCTTGCTAACATTTGGTTTTCTCAGTTATTTTAATTTTAGCCATTCTGTCTACAAAAGCCCTTTGCCCTCCTCCCTCAATTTTTGTATTGTAGTAAAATGCACTGAACATAAAAGTTATCAGCTTAACCATTTTAAAGTGTCCACTTCGGAGATATTCAATCATAATATTGTGCAACTATCACCACCATCCATTTCCATAACTCTTTCATCTGGTAAAACTGAAATTCTATACCCATTAAACAGCAACTCCACGTTCTCCCCTCCTCCCAACCCCTGGCAACCACTACTGTGCTTTCTATCTCTATCAATTTTACTACCCTAAGTATCTCATATAAGTGGAATCATACAGTATTTATCATTTTGTGACTTATTTTACTTAAAATAATGTCCTCAGAATTTATCCATGTTGTAGCATATTGTAGAATTTCTTTCCTTTTTAAGCCTATATAATACTCTGATCAATGTATAAAGCACATTTAGCTTATCCATTCATCTGACAATAGGCATTGTTTTGCTTCCATGTTTTAGCTACTGCAGATAATGCCACTATGAACATGTGCGTACAAATGCCTCTTCGAGGCTCTGCTTTCAGTTGGGGTATATACCCAGAAGTGGAGTTGCTGGATGGGCTGGTAATTCTATTTTTAATTTTTTGAGGTACTGTCGTACTGTTTTCCACAGTGGCTGCACCATTTTGAATTCCCACCAACAATGCACAAGGGTTCCAATTTCTCCACATTCTTGCAATACTTATTACTTTCTGTTTTTTTTTTGTTTGTTTGTTTTTATAGTAGCCATCTTAATGGGTATGAGGTGGTATCTCGTTGTAGTTTTGATCTGCATTTCCCTAAAGATCAGTGATGTTGAACATCTTTTCAGGTACTTATTGGCCATATGTATATCTTGTTGGAATAAGTATCTATTAAAGTACTTTGCCCAGTTTTGAATTGGTTGTATGTTTTTTTTTTGTTGTTGTTGTTGAGTTTATGGGTTTTTTTTTTTTTTTTTTAAGATTTATTTATTTGACAGAGAGAGACACAGCAAGAAAAGGAACAGAAGCAGGGGGAGTGGGAGAGGGAGAAGCAGGCTTCCCGCCGAGCAGGGAGCCCGATGTGGGCTCGATCCCAGAACCCTGGGATCATGACCTGAGCCTAAGACAGATGCTTAATGACTGAGCCACCCAGGCACCCCAAGTTTACAGGTTTTCTATATATTCCAGATATTAACCCTTTATCAGATACACGATTTGCAAATATTTTCTCCCGTTCTGTGGGTTGCCTTTTTGTTCTGTTGATATTGTATTCCAATACACAGAAATTCTTTGATTTGTATAGAGTCTAATTTATCTGTTTTTTATTTTGTCGCCTCTACCTTTGGTGTCAAATCCAAAATATCATCGACAAATTCCATGTTGTAAAGCTCATGCCTTATTTCTAAGAATTTAAGGTTTTACAGTTAAGTCTTTGATTAATTTTGATTTAATTTTGTATATGGTGTTAGGTAAAGATCCAAACTCATTTTTTTTTTTTTTTTGTATGTGGATATCTGGTTTTCTCAACATCATTTGTTGAAAAGACTCTTTTCTCCTCTCAAAGTTCTTGGCACCCTTGTCAAAAATCATTTGACAATATATGCAAGGGTTTATTTTTGGGATCTCTATTCTATGCCATTGATCTATATGTCTGTCTTTATGCCAGTACCACACTGTTTTGATTACAGTAGCTTTAAAGTAAGTTTTCAAATGAGGAAATGTGAGCAAGTGTGAGTCCTCTAGCTTTGCTCTTTTTCAAGATTGTTTTGACTGTCTGGGTTTTTTTGAGATCCCATATGAATTTAGGATGGGTTTTTCTATATTTGCAAAAATATCATTGGGATTTTGGTAGGGGTTGCATTGAATTTGTAGACTGCTTTGGTTAGTATTGGCATCTTAACAATATTGAGTCTTTCAATCTATGAACGTGGGCTGTGTTCCTATTTATTTATGTATTCTTCCATTTCTTTCAGCAATGGAAGTTGCGGAAGTTTCAGTTTTGTGGTCTTTGTTGTACAAGTCTTTCACCTCTTTGGTTAAGTTAATTCCTAAGTATTTTATTCTTTTTGTGCTATTGTAAATTGAATTATTTTTGTAATTTCCTTTTTAGATTGCTCACTGTTAGTGTATCGAAATGCAGCTGATTTCTATGTGTTGACTTTGTATTTCACTACTTTGCTGAAGTCATTTATTAATTATAGCAGCTTTTGTGTTGAATCATTAGGGTTTTCTGCATATAAGATCTTTGCCCATTTTTAAAACTTGGATTGTTTGTTTGGGTGTGCAGAAATTCTTGATCTATTCTTGATATGAGCCTTTTGTGAGACACAAGAGTTGCAAATACTTTCTTTCAATATGTGACTTGACTAATCATTTTTAAAGTAACACCTTTTGATCATTGGAGATTTTTAACTTTGATGATGCCCAATGGCAATAGACCCATTCTCACCTATTATAAATGTTGGCTGCAAAAATCTTACAACGAGAGCCTTCTCAGAAGAATTGTCAGCCAGTGGGAATCATTTTACCTAGAAATAACTGGAGTACCATGCTTTTTTTCTGAAATGGCTTATACAAATGATTGGTTGGTATGGTGGTACAAAAGGCTTATTATACCCTGACCTCCATATGGGATTGAACTGAAGTGTCATTTGTGTCCATGCCTCCATGTGGGATCAGGCAGAGTCTGGACTCCAGCTGACCCTGCTTCTTTGCTATGCTTCCTCTTCTGTCCTATCCTGCTTCCCTTACTTCCTTACAGATGTCTCTTACAGGCATTCCACTCAATAAATGACTCACACAAGAGCCCATCTCAGGATCTGCCTTTAGGGAGCTCAATCCAAGACACCAATTTATCAGTTTTTCTTTTCTGCTTAGTTCCTCCTTTGTACCCTAAGAAATCTCTGCCTACCTCATGTGGTGCAAATATTTTTCTATTTTTGTCCTTAAGTGCTTTATAGTTTTAGCATTTGCATTTAGGTGTGTGATCTATTTCATGTTAATTATTGTGCATAATATAATATAGGGGTTGATTTTTGTTTTATTTTTCACAAAAATACCCAGACATTCCAGCACTTTATTCTTGTCCAAATGAATTGTATTTGCATTATTATAAAAAAATCAATTGACCATATGTTTGCACAACATTTATTTTTAGTTTTGCTTTAAATAGTTTGTCATGGTTTTCTTTCACCATACACACAAACTCAAAATGGATTAAAGAACTAAATATGAGACCTAAAGCCATAAAGATCCTTGAAGAGAGCACAGGTTTCTCTCTCTGACATTGGCTGTAGCAACATTTTTCTAGATACTATCTCTTGAGACAAGGAAAATAAAAGCAAAAATAAACTATTGGGACTACACAAAATAAAAAATTTCTGCACAGCGAAGGACACAATCATCAAAACTGAAACTCAACCTACTGAATGGGAGAAGGTATTTGCAAATGACATATCTGATAAAGGGCTAGTATTCAAAATATACAAAGAATTGATACAACTGAATATCCCCAAACCAAATAATGTAATTAAAAAATGGGCAGAAGATGTGAACAGACATTTCTCTAAAGATGTCCAGATGGTCAACAGATACATGAAAAGATGCTCAATATCACTCACCATTAGGGAAATGCAAATCAAAACTACAATACCACCTCACACCTGTCAGAATGGCTAAAATAAAAAACACAAGAAACAACAAATGTTAGCGAGGATGTGGAGAAGAAGGAACCCTCTTGCACTATTGGTGGAAATGCCATTTGGTGCAACCATCATGGAAAACACTATGGAATTTCCTCAAAAAATTAAAAATAGCACCACCCTATGGTCCTGTAATCACACTACTGGGTATTTACCCCCAAAATACAAAAATACTAATTCAAAGGGATACATGTACCCCTATATTTATTGTATTATTTACGATAGCCAAACAGTGGAAGCAGCCCAACTGTCTGTCGACAGATGAATGGATAAAGAAGTAGTACATATATACAATGGAATGTTATTCAGCCATAAAAAATAACGAAATCTTGCTATTTGCAACAACATGAATACAGCTAGAGAGTCTAATGCTAAGCGAAATAAGTCAGCCAAGTACCATAGATCAAATACCATAGATCAAATACCAAGAAAGACAAATACCATATGATATCACTTATATGTGGAATTTAAGAAACAAAACAAATGAGAAAAAAAAAAAAAGGAAAGAGACAGGAAACAGACTCTCAACTACAGAGAACAAACTGATAGTTACCAGAAGTAGGTAGGTGGGGGGGATGGGAGAAATAGGGGGTGGAGATTAAAGAGTACGTTATCATGATGAAAAAAAATAAAATGACAAAAAATAGAGATGCTTAAAGTGGTGAAAAAAGAAAGAATGTGAGCTTTAGGTAAAAAATCAATTGACCATATATTTGCACATTTATTTTTATTTTTGCTTTAAGTAGTTTGTCATCTTTTTCTACTTCTTAGAACTGAATGATCCTAGCTAATTTAGGGTCTCCCTTTTAGGTGGTCTTCCACCGAGTGTTGCCAGACCTAACAAATAAAAAATAAAGGATTCAAGTTAAATTTAAATTTCAGATACAGAAGAAATAATTTTTTTAATATAAATATATCCCATGCAATTTTGGGAACATACATATGTTGAAAAATTTATTAATGTATATCTGAATTTAGAAATTGAATGTCCTGTATTTTATCTGACAACCCTATTTCCACCTGACACCTTGAATTCTGATTCTGTGTATCCCATCACCACCTGTCTGGCCTCCTCCCACCTACCTGCAAGGTGAGGCTTTATGAACCTCCCCACTCGGATGTACTCCATTCTTCCCGTCTGGGAGGCTGGAATGGACAGTTCACACTCTTACCACATTCTTCAAGTCTCTTGGCTGTCAGCTACGGAAGCAACTTGGTTATTTTCTAAATAGTGTTCCACTTCTGAGGTGCAAATTCAATGTTATTGACCTGTCAGAACAGACAGAAAGGTGTTGTGACTTCCTAACTCTTACCAGGTTGTAGGTGTAGGCCAATCAACTCCTATCTTCATACCTGAAACATCATGACTGGGCCTATAGCTGCCACCATTGCCAAACTGGCTGGATTTGGGGACACTCCATCTGTGATATTAGCAGCATGAGAATCAGATTGTGAGGCTGGGAACACACCTTCCCTGCTCTGCAACTGTATAGCCATGGAGTGGAAAGGCTGAAGACTTCTCTCCACAGGGACTGTGACAGATGCAAAGTGAGGTGGGCAGGCTGGAGTGAAGAATCATGGCCCACAGCCCGTTCCCCAGTAACCTTTTCCCTCACTGGGAGACTGGAATTTCAAAGGTGCAGATGTTGTCTTTCTCATGGAACATTGCCTTGGCGTATAACATGGGCTGAACCAAATGGGGAGCCGTAAAAGGTAACCAGCCAAAGACTTGTAATGGCTTCTCAGTACCAGAGACAGATTTCCTGCAAGGCTGATGAAGAAAGCTTAAGCTTTGGGGACTCTATGAGCAGGTCCCTGTGAGTGCTGGGAGGTGCCAGGAGTGAAGGCCTTTCTGGTGAAGAACAAGCCAACTTGCCATTGGAACCATTGTTCTATAAGCATTTCTAACAAATTGCCTTAAGCTACCACAGAAAAATGGACCTGAATTTCCAAGTCTCAAAAACGTTGTGATTTCTTTTCTTATTCTAACTAAATATTTCCATTCATAACTAATGTATTTGTGATTTCTTTTTTTGTTGCTTTTTAAGAGGGTCCCTCAAAATGTATGGGCCTCAAATTCTACAGAGTCTGAACTGTACCTTCTCGTGATTGTGGGGGCAAGGACAGGAGATGTGTAGGTTCGGGTTCATGGCTCCAGGACTTGGTGGAAAAATCTTCCTCACCTGGTTCATCCGTCTGTCCTGCAACCATCAGACCCCTGTCTAGTAATCCATATGGGACAACAGCTCCAAGACTGGGATTTATTTAGAATCTTCCTCTATCTCTCTCTGAAGAGATCATTCCCAAAACACCGCTTCCTGCCCCACTCTGCACCTTTCATGCCCTCTGCCTTACTGACACATTTTTTAACCATCCCAACCGCAGTGATTTAATTCGCATGCATATGAACCAAAATTGCTTTGTTTCTGTAAGGCACATCCAGACATAAGGTGGCATGGACTAGAGGTTTGTATAAAAAATAGGCAAAATGAAGATTTTTGTCTACTCCCTTTAAATACTTATTGTAAAAGCTAGAATACTCTGAGCATTTATTAGATAAGAGAACAGAGCACCAATCTTTGATATGCAAAAATATGTAAAGTTATATCCTACTTTATGAATATTTAACATATATTCTATACAAACTGTTATGTAAAATCTAAACTAAAAATTGTCTTAAGAAATAAATTATTCTTATTGCAGAATAATATTTATCAGTCTCTAAATTGAGTTCCCTTAGTTCTTTAAAAAATTTATTTTGATTTATCATAAATCTATTTCTGATCAATTTTTAGTTTTTTTTTTAAGATTTTATTTATTTATTTGACAGAGGTAGAGAGCACCAGTAGGCAGAGCAGCAGGCAGAGGAAGAGGGAGAAGCAGGCTCTCCACTGAGCAAGGAGCCCAACATGCGCCTCGATCCCAGGAACCTGGGATCATGACCTGAGCAGAAGGCAGCTGCTTAACTGACTGAGCTACCCAGGCATCCCATGTTTTTTTTTTTTTTTTTTTTTAAGATTTTATTTAAGAGAGAGTGAGAACACAAGGGGGCCGAGGGGCAAAGGGAGAGGGAGAAAGAGACTGCCCGCTGAGCAGGGAGCCAGGCATGGGCCTCGATCCCAGGACCCTGGGATCATGACCTGAGCTGTAGGCAGATGCTTAACTGACTGAGCCACGCAGGTGCCCCTCTGATCAATTTTTAGTAACAATTTTTGAATAAATCATGATATATTTACATTTCATCTCTTCTAAAAAGATTGGTTTATCATCACCAGGATTAGAGAATCATAATTTTTAACTTGTTCTGTCTAGAATTATTAGCTAGTTACAGAAATTTAGTAGCTTAGTTGCAGGAATTTTGCTGAATGTTTTTCTGTGATCCCACTTGTTTCAATTGGGATCAATTGAAAAATCATTCAGTTAATCTTATTATTAAAAATAATGATAATTATTTTAAACCGTGTTTATTACTTACAAAACAAAATTAAAACATTATGGACTATCATTACAATTTTCTCCTGTGATTCATTTATTTATCTTTATTAATATGGATCCTTTTTATTCTACATTATAAAAATGCACTTATATATGTTTAAGTGAATTTTATAAAATATATTTCTATATTATACACACATTTTTATATAAATTATTTATATATGCATATACTATATTTAAATACATTATATTACTTAATTGTCGCAGCAATATCATGATATAAATAGAGCAGGCAAATTTTTTTTCCTATTAGAGGTTAAGTAACTTAAAAGCAGATGAGACAGAATTGATACTTAGATTTCCAAATTCCAGGTTAGAAGTTTTTCTACTGACTTTGGGTGTATCACCTCTTTTCTTTTATCCTTCTCTTCATCTTTCTGACCTCTTGGTATGTAAATATGTAGTATGTACTCAAAATTGTGCTAGAAATGTAACATAGGCATTGCTTTCAATGAACTTATAGTTTTGTTGGTAGGCAGAATACATGCAAATATATGCTAATACACCCATATACACATACATATACACACTACATTAAAGAATCACACAAACTGGCATTTCAAGAGCTGTCTCAAGTTCTGATTTATATACGAATTTTGAAAAATTACTTGGTGCTAGGCATTGTGTAAGGGCCAAATGAAACCAACTGGTAAGAGTTCTTGCTGAAATTTAGAAGAGGTGGGGGCATTTGGGCTGGTGAAAGAAAAAAACCACACAAATTTCATGAATTGGATTTGTAAGCAGAGTGGAACTAAAGTAGGCAGAGAAAACTGACAGGTACTCAAGAGGGAGAAGGTTAGAGGCAGGAAAAAAACATGGGTGCCTTGGATAACAGTAAAGCTCTTTGTCTGGAGTAGAGGGATTTGGTAAAACAGTATGGATTTGGAAACAGAAATGAGACAGTGTATGTGGATCTCATCTTCTAGGCTAACTCCATTTTCTTAAATATTGTTAATGCTCAGAGTTCCACACTTGATTCTTTTATTGTTTATGCAGGTAGTTCTTTGAGGTTTTTGAGCTCTTTGAGAACTTGTTATATAATGAATTGCCTCTTACTTATGCACATAGGAGAATGCATAATTGCACAAGAATTTTAGAGGGCTCAGAGGTCCCTGAAGTCCATCTGAGGACCTCTAGGGTTAAGGACTCTTCTTGGACAATCTAGCTAGAACTTAAAACTCTTTCCTGAACTCCAGATCTACATATTCAGTTGCCTAGCAGACACCTACACTTTGATGATAATCTCAACATGGCCCAAATAAGACTCATAGAACATCCTTAATGACCTCTTTCCTTGGTATTTCAGTAGATGGTAGAATCATTCAGTAAACCTAACATAGTAAATGGTAGATAGCTAGATCGTTTGTGTGACCATCCAAGCCAGAAATCTGAGACACTCAAGGCACTCATCTCTTTTCTTTCTATTTCCAGTTAATCACTCAGACCATGCTTTTTTGCATCCCAAAGACTCCTTCCCTAGTTAAGTGTCTTATCACTTCTCACATGGTTTTCCACAGCAACCTTCCAACTGGGTTCTCCATTTCCAACCTGGCTTGCCTGTTCCAATTTGTTCTTTATGTTGCTGGAAGAGTAACTAGTAACACTAATAACAAATCTGATCCCATCATTCACCAGCTGAGAAGTCATCTATGGTTCTTCCATTGTTTTAAAGACTCATTCCTTAGCATGATATGGTTTGGCTCTGTCTTCTTTGCTGCCTTGGTACCATTTACATGCTCATTGTTAGCCCCACATTTGCCTGTTCTTTCCCCCTCTGTCTGAAATGCCCTAAGACTATGTCTGCATCTGTCCAATATCAAGGCATCCTCAGAGTTCTAGTTCCTGCATCATGCCCTTGGGACTACTTACCTCTGGAATCCCATTTAGATGTTCATCCTCTGCATTTTCATAGTGTTTTGATCTGAACTCTAGTAGAGCATCAGGATATCCTGTTTTCTTGTCTGTCTCTCCCTAAGATTGTGACTCCCTTAACGTTGGAGTTTCCTTAGTTTCCAGTGTGAAATCCCAGAGAATGTGCATTGGGTAAATACGTGGATCTAAGAATGAATACATTCTGTAGGCCAGTGGTTTTCTATCTGTCCCCAGATGCCCCTGAGGACACCTCAGTGATGCCATAAAGAATGAAATACCTTCTTTTAAACAATAAGAATGTAAAACACCCAAAGAAACCATTTATTTCCTTTTGTTAATTCCCTTTCTAGGTGGTAATCCCTGTAAGACTTTATTTGCCAAAATGTTACACCCTAAAAAATGTTTTTGTAGACAATTAAGTTGTACTTTTGAACTCAGGACAAAAAAAAAATGGTAATACTATTTTTGCAAGAGTCCACTGGCATAGTGAGAAGTATGCACTGGAAAAACAAAGATATGATCTGTTCAGAAAGAAAGATGAATACAAGGTGTGTGTGTGTGTGTGTGTGTGTTTTAAGTCCAATACCACATTAAATTTACCTTTTTAACATTTCGCTTAGGGCTTTGGAATAAGAGGTTTTAATTTTAACAGGAAGCACTGTGTTCAGCTCCCTATCTTGACAAAGTTCAGCATTCTAGAAGTCGACAATGTCACAAATTCAATATTTTCAAATTCACTATAGAATCTGGGAGAAATGAGAAAACCTCTTTTGAATGTGTTCTAAAAATGTAATTGTTCCCTTTAAGAAACCGAACATTCATTGTCTTATCCAATAAATGCTTCAAAAAAGTAGGATGGACTGAGTTTTAAATGAAATGCCATGGACATTTCACAGTCCTTCCTTCTGAAGTATGCAAAAGCGGAGTGGTCTTCCCCAGAAGGGAGGCTCTCTCTTACATTTCTGTGTTAAAAAATAAACAAAAATTCCCCGTTGGATAATCATCTGAAAAGTCCCAGTCTATAGAAAATATATACTCTGACTTTTAAATGTCGACCAGCCTTGGAAATCTATATGACATAAACTTTTGCCAAAAAATCAATCTTGAGTTATGATTTGATTAGCAGAAAATTGCTATCACATTTGTTTCTACATTTGTCTACCTCATGTCCTTTTCATTCATAGGCTGGCTGATTCAAACCTTCTTTAAAAACTCCCCGAGAAAGTCTGTGACATTAAAATGTCCTTTGATGCTCTTTCACTAAGCAGTGAATATTAACAGTTATGGTGACCCTGTTCCCTAATGTGTCTCAGCAGGATCAATAGCAGTTAAGTGCCACTGTTTTACAATTAAAAAGGGGATCATTTTAAATTTAAAAGCTCATAGCTAATTTTCTTCTTGGCACTTAATGGCGTAATTCATTTTTGAAAAACCTCATTGGGAGAATGTAGGCCTTTTTTTTTTTTTTTTTTTTTGGTGGCACCATAGGAAGGGGCTAGTTTTAGGATGTCTTGTTGACTCTGAGATGATTTGTAGCAGTCCAAGACATCCATAAAATTTCCTTCAAAATAGGGGACCCTGATGCCGAGCATAGGCAATCATTGCAATTCTCCGTTAAAACTATTCAAGGGCCACTTTCTTTGGAACTTTCTTCCTGAGTACTGCTCTTTTCAGCCCATCTTGCCTTTACATTCAAATTTTTCTCCCTGATTTTTGCTTTTCATTTTGGTGACCTCTTCCTGTTCCCTATTACGAATCCTAGGCACATGACAGGTGGATTGGAGCAGTGCATACATTTTTCCAACATCTAATTGGCTAACATTATGCTGGAAATGTCATTCTGATCCTACCTCATTGACATTGCAGAGAGTCTTGGCTCTCTTTCCACACAACGATGGCTTTCTTGGTTCCCAATTACAACAGTAACAGACGCATCGAGTTACGTATACAGTATATCCCTGGGGATAAGCACTCTCGATACAGATCCACTCTGGGGTAAGTCTCACGTCTGCTTACAGAAATTACATTATCTTGAGGCAAAGGAGAGATATTGTCTGTCATTTATATTTGCTGCTTGAAGCTTAGAAGAATGTATTTATGCATTTGGTACTTTTGGGGTTTTATTTTTAATATGCCTAATTAAAAAGTAGAAGCTATCCACCAGTTTCCTCCTAAAAACTCATACAACCTCTAATTTAAAGAGCTAACAACTGAATACTGATTGTATGCAAGGCATTGTGCTCAGCTCTTTATACATTTTTTCTCTGATCCTCAGCACACTTTACAAGATAGACATGACTTTTCATAATTCACAAGTGAAGTCACTGAATCTCAGAGAGTTAAGTTACATGCTTATAGTCACACAGCTTATAAGTTATTGCAAATGGGACTGCAGATTTGAACTGTCTCACTCTCAAATCCCCTTATCCTTGAATTATATGGTTTTACCATATCCATTGAAAGTGCTTTGGATTTAAATATGTATCTTAGACTTAAACCCCAAAGTAAACTCTCCAGAATTTATAGGCTTTTCAAAAACATTTCCAAGATGCTAGTTATTAGAAAGCTGGGACCAGCCAATATATATTATGTCAGTTCTTCACGTAAGATTTGATCTTTTAAAAAATTCTTTTGACTTTTGTTAGTTCATTACAGTATGTCTGTCACAGGTGATGAGCTAATACTAATTAAAGACTACATAAAATATCCCATTTCATTCACTTTCCTTCTGAATCTGATCTTTTTTTTCTGTAAATATAAATTTTGGACTGAACACTAATGTTGCAGTAAAGAACCCTGAATAAACAGGGCCACATGCATATTAGATTAGGGTTTGGAATAAATGGAATCTTAGCTCATCGAGGACTAATGTTCCCTGAAAATATGATTGATTTCTACTAGGAAAGTTTGTCTTTATTTCCCTTGCCCCTGTGTAAAAATAGTAACCATGGAAGAGAGACATTTATGGATATTACCACCTCTTGCAGGAAACTGGCTCTAATTAAAAAATAAAAACAAGGGGCACCTGGGTGGCTAAGTGGTTAAGCATCTGACTTTGGCTCAGGTCATGATCCCAGGGTCCTGGGATCGAGTCCCACATCAGGCTCCTTGCTCAGCGGGAAGCCTGATTTTCAGTCTCCCACTCCCCCTGCTTGTGTTTCTGCTCTGGCTCTGTCTCTCTCTGTCAAATAAATAAAATCTTAAAAAAATAAATAAAAACAAAAATTTTCTTGTATACAAAAATCATTCTCTTTTGTTCATTTGTTTTCTTCCTTCACACCCTCCCTTTGTAAAGTTTTATTTATTTAAGTAATCCCTACACCCCGTGTGGGGCTCGAACCCAGGACCCTGAGATCAAGAGTTGCAGGCTCTTCAGACTGAGGTCCCCAGGTCCTCCTCCCCTTTTTTTTGGTCCTTTTCCCTTTTCATCCCTTCCTTCCTCTTCCCCCCCCCCCCCCCCCCCCCCCTTTCTTCTTCTTTTGCTGCCCCCCCCCCCGCCCCCCGCAGACGTACTAAAATCCAATACACTTCTTGAATTCAAGTTTCCTCTTTTAACCAAATATCTCTATGTCAGTGGTAGAAAAGGACTCCTGTCCCAGCCCCGAAAAGGTAAGATACAAGCGTGTCATCTGTGCCCGCGTTGATTTAGATGAAACGTGAGACCTCGGGGACGCTGCCGCGGGACAGGTGGGTGCGTCCTGTAATCCAAGCGCAGAGTCCGGGGACCAGGCGCCGGCGAGCCAAGGGAGCCGCTCGGTTCGCACGCACGCGCGCGGGGGCTAACGGGCCACCGAGCAACACCATTAGCCCCGACACCAGGTGCTGCCTGCTTCCTGCCACGTTACACTTCTCACATTTCATGTAATGGCGTTTGTGAAGTGCTCCCCCTTTTCAATTAGCCAGCCTTGCTCCCTCCACTCCCCCCATTCATCTGTGCGGTTCCGGGGGACTCGCGGAGCCTGCGGCGGGGCTCGCCAACTGGACGCCACCGGGCGCAGCGTCCGCGCCCAGGAGTGGCAAAGCGGCTTCGAGCCTGTCACTAGGCATAATTTATTCCATATGCTGTTGATGAAGCCAAGCAGGGCTGTGATCTCTCTTTTGTTTATGTTTAAAGAGGAGGGGAAGCCTCTAGAAATAAGCTCCAGCAACTTCAGCGCTGCGTGTGCCCGTTGGCTGCTGGTGCGTCCTGGGCACGGAGCGATTTTGGAGTGGCTGAGCCTCGGCTTTTCCGCTTTGAAGTAGCTGCGCGCGGCCGCTGGCCTGCTTTGTGCATTCAAACCCCCACTCGTCCTCATCCCTGCGATCAACAATACCTGCTCCATTTTTCCCCCCTGCAGTAATTATCCTTTTATATTTACATAAAGGGGCTGCCCTCCGAGTGGGCATAAATGCTGACGAAGGTAGAGTTTCTGTGTGCCTGCCTGGATTGCATTAGCTGCTAATTACTCCGGAGTGCCCCCAATGCCTCTGGTCTCAACTAAAGCACGCTGTGTAATTTAAATTTACATTGTGTTCTACTACATGGGGGTTATGACACAACCAAATGTATTTTGGCATTATGTTTTAATTGTTTTCCCCCCTCCCCAATGGTGTTTACAGGAAGAAGGCTAGCTGTAGGTGTGGCAAGACCCCTAGGATCGTGGATTCGGGTCCTACCAGTCTTATTCTTGTTGATGCTGTGCACCTTGTTTGTCCCCCTGGGTAATTAGCAGCCTCCTTCTCATCCACCGCGGTAAATTTTGGTTTGTGGTGAGAGTTAACTCGTGCTTGCTCAATGTTAGTTGGGTGATTTACATTCATTTCTACAGCAACCCTGTGAGCTGGTCATGTTACTCTCATTTCACCAAAGAGAAAAGTGGTACTTTGTGAAGCAAAACGGCTCAAAATCATCACCTTAAGAGAGTGGGTGTGAAGCCTGAAGGTGAGTCCCTTGCACATTTGTGCCCACCTCCCCACCCTAGGATTTGGGAATGCATTTGCAAAGCAAAGGGTCAATTTGGTGTAGGGTTGTTGGGGGGGGGGGGGTTATTCACAAAGCGGTACAGATGGATCTTCACTAGTACCATTTGAATTAACTGATTCTCACAAATACCTCACACAGTGGGTGAGAAGCATTCCCACTCTGTCCTAGAGGGTCATTAGGTCGGTTCAGGCAGAGCAGGCCATCTGGACTAGAAACTCCCAACCGGTCTTTTGTCTAACAAAATGTGTCCAATTTTCAAACGTGTTGTTATTCCGCGAACTTGATTATCCAAGAGCAGTGGTTTGAGCTGGCTCTTTTATTGGGCACTCCTGCGTCCTGCGGAACTAGGGGACAAGTTCTCAGAGAGGGGTGTTCACAGGGATCAAGAAGGTATAGTACCTTTTCTATGCTCATTGCCTGTTCAGGGGGTAACTTCTGCTCAAAAGCAGAGCTGGGTCTCTGCTGCCCCAAGCAGTCAACCACAGTCAGAAAGCATTTGACAATCATCAGAGCAAAATTTCAGGTTGACTCTCTGAAGTTAACGTGGTTCAATAAAAAGGATGAACTTTTTCATCGTTTTTCTGGATGTTCCAGCGAGAAGCTGCCATGTTATGAGAAAAACTCATGAGCAGAGGGTTGTCGTAGATGGACGGGCCTGATTTGAAAGCCATCTGCTCTTCACTAGCTCCAGGGATAAAGGCCAGTTACTCATTCCAGTGAGGTTTAGTTTCCTCCTCTAGAGAGTGGAGATGATAAATATCTACCTTTTGGAAATGTGAGGACAAAATAAAATAGGCATCTAATCATCTCCGGTACATGATAGTAACTCAAGGCAGCAGATCGGTCTCTTTTTCTTCTTTTTCATATCTTTTTCCTTTCTTACCTGTTTTTTATCTTAGGTTTTACTGCCACATTCCAAAGAAAATAGAAACTCTGATTTCTCCCTTGCTTGCACCCCTGACATTTCACTGGGCACCAACTTCTGTCTAATCTACCTTTTTAATGTCACCAAAGCCCATGACGTTGTGTCCATCCCCAAGGCCGACATCATTTCTCATCTCTGTGTCCAGTCTCTTGACCTTCCAGCCATCTGTCCTAATGCTGCCAGAATCACCCTTCTGAAATTCAGGCCACGCCATGCCAGTCCATGTTAGATCTTCAATGCTAAGGTATTTAAATCTTCAAAAAAGTAAGAAGCCTATTTTTAATGGAAGTATAGCTTATTCACAATGTTACATTGGTTTCAGGTATACAGTGCAGTGATTGGACAAATCCATACATCATGGTATGCTCACCACAATAAGCCAGGTTTGTTTGTTCGTTTGTTTTTAATTTGTTTTTACTAATCATTGCTCAAGTATACTTGACCATGGAACAGCTATGAACATTTCATGGGACACTGTAGTTACAAGTGCAGCAATTTGGGAATCACTCTTTAAAAAGTTCTATAAAGCTTCTCTTGGCTCTGTAGAAGTATTTCTCCATGTTCCATCATTACTTCGTTGGTGACAGTAAAGAGAAGCAGATGCCCAGATCATTGTCCACAGGTTCAATCTTAGGCTAACTTTCAGTGAGTTATTCCATGCCAGGCACTATGTTAAACATTTTGCATGCACTAACTTACTGAATCCTCCCCAAACCCTACTAGGAAATAATGATGATTTTCTAGGGTGGAAAAGAAATTAGATAGCTCTCCTGAGTTATTTCACTAAAATAGTGGAGCTGGGGTATACACAGAATTTGGGTTGATGCCATTTTTAAGCAGGCAGACCTATTTCAGTGTTTTGTATTTTATTTTTTTTTAATATTTTATTTTTTTATTTACTTAGAGAGAGTTCAAGCACAAATAGGGGGAGCAGTAGACGGGGAGGGGAGAAGCAGGCTCCCCACTGAGCAGGGAGCCTGACGTGGGGCTCAATCCCAGGACCCTGAGATCATGACCTGAGCCCAAGGCAGACAGTTAACCGACTGAGCCACCCAGGTGCCCTGGTGTTTTATATTTTAAAAGCTGGGCCCACACCATGGGATTTGCCAATCCAAGTGCCTTCCCAAGGTGCACCTGCCCTTCTATCACCAGGGAAGGGCCTCTGACAGTCATCATCCAGAATATTTGGGAAATATTTAAGTGAAACACTAAAAAAGATCAATATTTGTCCTCCTAACTCTGTGTTGTTCTATACCTGCTTGTACCTCCAGCAACCCTGTAAATGAAAACAGTTTTTTCCCTGCTGTCTGAGATCCAGGCCAGAGCTAACATTTTTACCCCTTTTTTCTTAATGAGAGATTTCTGGTCAAAAACAATTTATCTCCTTTAGTTTAATGACAGGGAGCTGGGGGGTGCAGTTCTGAGTTTGATAAGAATGAAACCACATGGCCTGCAAATTGCAGGAGAAGGCCAAATAGTCCTACTGGTGTGTGAGGAAAGATTGTTCATGACAGTGCAGGGCTCCATGCATCCTGCTGCCTGGTGTCCCGGTTGTCGCATCACTCGGCATACACTGAGGGCCTCACTCCCAGGCACAGGACTGCTCAACAAGAGAATTCTCCGGTTTCTCCCTGACCAAGCTGAAAGAAGTGAGTTGTGTGATCTCAGACAAGTCACTTTCTTCCAGATCCATGCCAGGGGCTGCTCCAGTGACCCTGGCTTCCTCAGTCTAGCTCTGGATCCTTGCTTTCTGCTGTCCCTTCTCTCACAGCTCAAGTCTGGTCTTCCCTGTGAGGCCATGCCTACCCCAACCAGGCTAATACCACACCCCGCCTTCCTGCCCCCGACTACCACCACAATGCTCTGCCTCTCATCTCCCACTTCACCCTCTGTTCATTCCAAAGCACTTATCATTGTCTAGCTTCATTTAAATACATTATTTTTAAAGCATTCTTTAAGATAAAATCGTGCAGTCAATAGAGTTCCCTTATAGCTCCTTTCCCTCCCTCGCTTTCCGTATTAGTAACATCTTGCATTAGTGTGGTATATTTGTTATAATTGATGAGTTGCTATTGATACATTACTATTAACTAATGTTAACCAGTTTACATTAGGGTTGACTCTGTGTCCTACAGCTCTATGGGTTTTGACAAATGTTATGTATCATAACATGTATCTACCCTTGCAGTATCATGCAGAAAAGTCTCACTGCCCTAAAAATCCCTTTTGCTCTACCTTTTCCTCCATCCCTCCCTTACATCAAACTCCTAGCAACCATTGATCTTATTACTGTTTTTTCCCAGAATGCCATATAGCTGGAATTTGTACAGTATGTAGCCTTTTCCGATTGGATTCTTTCACTTAGCAATATGGATTTAAGGTTCCTCCATGTCTTTCTGTGACTTGATAGCTCATTTCTTTTTATCACTGAATAACATTCCATTGTCTGGATGTACGACTGTTTATTTATCCCTGTACCTACTGAATTATAATTTAATTGCTTCCAAGTTTTGGCAATTATGAATAAGTTTCCATAAACATTCATGGGCAGGTTTTCTAAAGGACATGAGTTTTCAACTTATTTGAGAAAATACTAGGAGCATAGGGTGCCTGGGTGACTCAGTCAGTTCAGCATCCAAGTCTTGGTTTTGGCTCAGGTCATGATCTCAGGGTCGTGAGATTGAGCCCCACATTGGGCTCCACGCTCAGCGGGGAGTCTGCTTGAGGATCCTCTCCCTCTCCTTCTGACCCTCTCCCTGCTCACACGTGCTCACTCGCTCTCTCTCTCTGAAATAAATAAATCTTTAAAAAAATTTACCTAGGAGCATGGTTGCTGAATTGTATGGTAAGCCTATGTATAGCTTTGTAAGAAACGGCCAGTCTTCCAAAAATGGCTGTACTAACTTACTTTTTTGACTTAATTTATTTTAATCTTATGTCTCATCAGCCGTTATAGAAATGCATGTTTTGTACAGCCTCCTTAACAAAGCAGGTTGCTAAACTAGGATTTTTGCCGGTCTAATAGGTGAGAAATTATATGTCAGGGTAGTTTTAATTTACATTTCTTATTTTAGGAGTGAGGTTGGTATATGTTTTTATATATTTAAGAGTCACTCAGTTTTCTATTTCCATGAACTGGCAATTCATATCTCAGGCCCATATTTCATTCAGGTTCTTGATCTTTTTTTTGGTCTCTATTTCAATAGGGTTATATATACTAAGGATGTAAATCTTTTATCAGTGGTATAAATTGCAAATATTTCCCCAAGTATGATATTTGTCTTTTTTACTTTACTCTTGGTGTTTTTCTTTTATTATGTTACATTTTCTTTAAATTAGAGTCAATTTGACAGTTCTTTCCCTTATTATGTACTGATTTTGAATCATAGTTAGAAAAGTTTCCCCTTCTGAGAATATAGAAGAATTCGTCCACTTCTTTTTAAAATCTCTGATCCGGGTGCCTGGGTGGCTCAGATGGTTAAGCGTCTGCTTTCGGCTCAGGTCATGATCCCAGGGTCCTGGGGTCGAGTCCCGCATCAGGCTCCCTGCTCTTTGGGAGCCTGCTTCTCCCTCTGCCTCTCTCTCTCTCTCTGTCTCTCATGAATAAATAAATAAAATCTTAAAAAAAAAAAAAGAAGAGAAAATAAAATAAAATCTCTGATCCATGTGGAATGTATCGTGCTGTAAAGTGTGAAAACAGATCAAATTTTATCATATTCCATATGGTGATCCATGATCCTAACATCATTTATTAAAAAGTCTACTTTTTCCCACTGATTTTTGAGATGTCACTTTTACATATGCCAAATTTCCATTTGGACTCTTTCTGCATTTTATATATTATTCTATTCATCTGTTAATTTATGCATGCACCAAAAACACTGTTTCCTTTACAGATAATTTATAATATTTCAATATGTGGGAAAACGTGTTCCCCTTGCAGAAGAAAATTTTTTAGGTACAATTTATGTGCAAGAAAATTCATCCATTTAAACTGACAATGCGCTGCATTTTGACAAAAATATCAAACTGTGAAAATCACTGCTATAATCATGATGCCAATAATTTCCAACACAAGCAGTTTCCTGTTGCACCTTTGCAGTCGATTCCTTCCTCTGTTCCTGGGAAACAGTGATCTGCTTTTTTGTCAATGTAGATAGTTTGCATTTTTTGTGATTTTATGTAAATGGAAATGATGTATTTACTCTTTTATATCTCATTTCTTCTACTCAGTATAACCATTTTAAGATGCATAATGTGTGTCAGTGGTTTGTTCTTTTTTATTGTAAGTCAAATTTTATATTATGCATAAGCTGTATTTTCTTTGTCCCTTCTACTGTTGATGGATATTTGTGTTACTTCCAGTCTCCTTGGCTTTTCAAAATAAAACTGCTATGGATGTTTCTATGTAAATGTTTGTGTAGACATATGCTTTCATTCTTATTAGATAAATACTTGGGAGTAGAAGTATTTTCTTAGATTAATATTTAGAAATTGGTGTTTGTTGAATTTTTTAAGAAACTGTAAAGAATATTCCAAAATAACTGTACCATTTTACATTCTGCCAGAGTCCCACTGTTCCATATCTTCATCAGCACTTGGTGTTGGCAGTCTTTTTAATTTGGACTTTTATAATGGATATATATTGCTATTTTTTGGTGATGTATCTACTTTTGTGAAGAGTCTGTTCAGTTTTTTTCCTTTTTAAAAAATTGTATCTTTTTAAAATATTATTGAATCAAATAAGTTCTTTGTATATTTGGGGTATAAGTTCATCAATATATATGTTACAAACATTTTTCTATCATTCTGTGTCTTTTTTTCTTTTCTTTTTTTTTAAGATTTTTAAAAATTTATTTGCCAGAGAGAGGGGGGAGGAGAGAGAGAGATATTGAGAGTGCACAAGCAGGGGGAGCAGCAGGCAGAGGGAGAAACAGTTTCCCCACTGAACAAGGATCCCAATGTGGGACATGATCCCAGGACCCCAGGATCATGGCCTGAGCCGAAGGCAGCCATTTAACTGACTGAGCCCCCAAGGTGTCTCTCTTTTTTTTTTATTAAAGAAGCACAAATACTTTTTATTTCAAAATAGCCATATTTATCATTTTTAATGGATTTTCTGTTAAGAGATCTTTGCCTACCCCAAAGTTGCAAAGGTTCCCCTCCCTTTTATTCTTTTACCTTTGACAGTATATCTATGGTCCGTTTTTAGTAAATGTTGTGTTGTGTGATGTAAGGGTAAAAGGTCACTTTCTTTCCCCCATAGAGATGTCCAGTTGTTTCTGTGTGATTTGTTGTAAAGAATTCTCATTCCGCATTGTCAAGTATCAATTGTGTGAGCCTTTTTCTAAATTATTTATTCTATTTATCTGATTGTTTTTCCACAAATACCACATAGTCTTGAAATCCAGTAGTGTAAATTTTACATCTTGATTCTTCGTTTTAAAATATGACTCTTTTAGTTGGTTTGAGCTTCCATATAAATTTTAGAACCAGCACATCAAAGTTTGAACTTTTTTTTTCAGAGAAAGGAAAATTTGGTAGAATTGATTAGGATTAGATTGAATATTTAGACCACTTTGGAGGAAAACTTTGAGGTTTTTTAATTAAGGAAAATAATATATCTCTGCATTCATGTAGGTCCTTTTTAATATGCCTTAGCAGTATTTTAGTTTTGAGTGTAAATGACCTACAGATCCTTTTAAAATTTTTCTAATTCTTTATTTTTTAAGTTCAATTTATTTACACTAACCCCCCCCCCCCCGAAAAACAGTTCACCAATTTATTTCACCCTACTCCCCACCTCTGGCAACCATCGATTTGTTTTCTGTATCTATGAATTTAGGTTTTATATTCCACATATAAGAGAGATCATATGTTAGTTGTCTTTCTCTGTCTGACTTATTTCACTTAGCATACAGCCCTTAAGATTTATACATGTTGTCACAAATGGCAAGATTTTATTCCTTTTTATGCCTGTATAATATTCCATTGTGTGGCCCTTCATGAAGATGACCCCAAAAGTAAAGAAGGAAGCCCTTGTCCCTTCCAAAACTGAAGCCAAAACGAAGGCTTTGAAGGCCAAGAAAAAGTGGTGCTGAAAGGCGTCCATAGCCCCACACAAAAAAGATCTGCACATCACCTACCTTCCCACGGCCCAAGACACTGCATCTCCAAAGGCAGCCCAAATATTCTCAAAAGAGCATGCCCCCAGTAGAAACAAGCTTGACCACTATGCCATCATCAAGGTCCCCCTGACTGCTGAGCCATGAAGAAGACAGAAGACAACAACACACTGTGTTCATTGTGGATGTCAAGGCCAACGAGTATCAGGTGGAACAGGCTGTGAAGAAGCTCTATGACATTGATATAGCCAAGGTCAACAACCTGATCAGTCCCGATGGAAAGAAGACATATATTTGACTGGCTCCTGACTATGATGCTTTGGATGTTGCACAAAATTGGGATCATCAAAACAGTCCAGCTGGCTAAATCTAAATATAAATTTTTTCATTATAAAAAGTTACATTGTGTGTATATGTGTATGTTTCTATATGTATAAATTATACAGTATGTTATACATATATAAATACCTACATGAATATACACTTAAATACACAAGTATATAAACACACACACACATATATAAATGCACACACACACATATATAAATGCACATCCACACATCCACAAATACAAATACATAAATACACAAATATATATACCACATTTTCTTTATTCATCCATCAATGAACACTTAGGTTGTTTCCATATCTTGGCTATTGTAAATAATGCTGCAATGGACACAGGAGGACAGATATCTTTTCAAACTAGTGTTTTCATTTTCATTAGATAAATACCCTGTAGTGGAATTGCTGGATCCGATGGTAGTTCTATTTTTAGTTTTTTTTGAGGGAACTCCATGCTGTTTTCCAGAGTGGGTGCACCAATTTATATTCCCAGAAGCAGTGCATGAGGTTCCTTTTTCTCCACATCCTTGGCAACACTT
Source organism: Mirounga leonina (assembly GCF_011800145.1). Classification (NCBI taxonomy): domain Eukaryota; kingdom Metazoa; phylum Chordata; class Mammalia; order Carnivora; family Phocidae; genus Mirounga; species Mirounga leonina. The sequence continues at coordinate 12,680,565 of NW_023270464.1, forward strand.
GTCATATCTAGTCTTTTTGATAATAGCCATTCTAACAGATGTGAGGTGATAACTCATTGTAAATTTGATTTGCATTTCCATGATTATTAATGAAGTAGAGCATCTTTTCATGTCTATTGGCCATCTGTATGCCTTCTTTAGAAAAATGTCCATTCATTTCTTCTGCTCATTTTTTTCATTGGATTTTTTTTTGCTGTTCAATTGTATGAGGTTTTTATATATTTTGGATATTAGCCCCTTATTAGATATATGATTCGCTAATATTTTCTCTTAGTCAGTAGGTTGCCTTTTCATTTTGTTGATGGTTTTCTTTGCGGTGTCCATAAACCTTTTAGTTTGATGTAGTCTTACTTGTTTGTGTTTGGTTTTCTTGCTTTTGCTTTTGCTGTCGGATTAAAAAATCATCAAGACCTATGTCCTTGAACTTAATGCCTATGTGTTCTTCTAGGAGTTTTATGGTTTCAGGTGTTACATTCAAGCCTTTAATCTATTTTGAGTTAATTTTTGTGTATGATATAATGACCCAGTTTCATTTTTTTTGCATGCCATTGTCCATTTTTCTGAACACCATTCATTGAAGAGAATGTCATTTCCCCATTTCATATTCTTAAATCCTTTGTCATAAATTAATTAAGCATATATGTGTGGGTTTATTTCTAGGCTTCCTATTATGTTCCATTAATGTATGTGTCTGTTTTTTGCTGATATCATTATGTTTTAATTACTATAGCTTTAATATAATTTGAAATCAAAGATCATGATGACTTTTGCTTTGTTCTTCTTTTGAAGAATGTTTTGGCTGTTTCCACACACATTTTAGGATTTTTGTTCAAAATTGCCATTGGAATTTTGATAAGGATTGCATGAAATCTGGATATTGCTTTGGGTAGTATGAACATCTTAACAGTATTAATTCTTCTAATCTGTGAGCATGAAATATCTTTCCATTTTTGGTGTCTTTTTCAATTTCTTTCCTTAAAGTCTTATAATTCTCAATATATGGGTCTGGGTCTTCTCCTTGGTTAAATTAATTCCTAAGTATTTTATTTAATTTTTTGATGCAATTGGAAAGGGGATTGTTTTCTTAATTATCTCTCTGATAATTCATTCTTAGTGTATAGAAATGCAGCAGATTTTTGTGCTTGATTTTGTATCCTACAAGTTTACTAAATTTGTTTATTAGTTCTAACAGTTTTTTTTAATGGGGTCTTTAGGGTTTTCTATATATATAATACAATGTAATCTGCAAATAGTGAGTTTTGCTTCTTCCTTTTTTTAATTTGGTTGCCTTTTCTTTTTCTTGCCTAATTGCTGTGGCTAGGTCTTTCAATACTATGTTGAATAAAAGTAGTGAGAGTGGATATCCTTGTCTTTTTCTGATATTAGAGGAAAAGCTTTCAGCTTCTCACCATTATGATGTTAGCTGTGGGCTTTTTATCTATGACTTTTATTATGTTGAGATATGTCCCCTCTATATCCACTTTGTTGAGAGTTCTTATCATAAATGGATGTTGAATTTTTTTCAAATGCTTTTTTTGCATCTATTGATATGATCATATGATTTTTAACCTTCATTTTGTGAATGTGGTATATCATGTTAACTGATTTGTGGATGTTGAACCATCCCTGCATTCCTGGAATAAAATTGACTGGATCATGATATATGATTCTTTTTTTTTTAAGATTTTATTTATTTAGTTGAGAGAGAGAACACACGAGAGTGAGAGCACAAGAAGGGAGGAGGGGCAGAGGGAGATGGAGAAGCAGACTCCCTGCTGAGCAGGGAGCCCAACGTGGGGCTCAATCCCAGGACCCTGGGATCATGACCAGAGCTGAAGACAGATGCTTAACCGACTGAGCCACTCAGGCACCCTGAAATTTGACTTTATTTTTTTATAGAGTTTTAGGTTCACAGCAAAACTGAGCAGGATATACAGTTTCCAAATACCCCTTGCCTCCATATGTACATAATGTCTTCCCCTTCAACATCCTGCATTAAGGAGGTACATTTGTTACAATCGTTGTACTTGTCCTTATCAGCCAAAGTCCATCAGTCTCTATTTAATTTTTTTCCTGCTCTAATCTTTGTTATTTTCTTCCTTCTACTAGTTTTATACTTCGCTTGTTCTTCTTTTTTTAGTTCCTTGAAGTATAAAGTTAGGTTGTTTATTTGAGACTTTTGTGTTTCTTGAGGTAGAAATTTATTGCTATGAACGTCCTTCTTAGAACTGCGTTTGCTGCATCCCATAAATTTTGGTATGTTACATCTCTATTTTCATTTGTCTCCAGGTATTTTTTTGATTTCTCTTTTTATTTCTTGTTCAGTAGCATGTTGTTTAATCTCCACATATTTTGTATTTTTTATGCTACTGTAAATGGTCCATTTCAATTTCTAATTGTTTGGTTTTAGTATACAAAAATACATTTGATTTTTGTATATTTACCATGATTCTGAGACCTTTCTAAATTCACTTCTTTAGTTCTAAGAGTTGTTTTGTAAATTTTTTAGGTTTTTTTAATGTAAGCAATCATGCCATCTTTAAATAGAGTTTTGTTTCTCCGTTTCTGGTCTTTATACTTTTTATCTCCTCTTTTTACCTTTTTACAATAGTTAGAACCTTTAGTATAAGGCTTAATGAAAATGGCCAGTGTGGGAATGCTTATTTTATTCTTCCCACTACATTAAAACTTAAATATTTCACCTTTAAACATGACATTATTTTAAGTCATTTGTAGGTGATGTTTATTAGATTGAGGAACATGTTTTATATTAAAAATTTATGAACTTGTTAATCGTTAATTTGTGTTGAGTTCTGTGAAATACTTTTTCTTTAATCTTTGAGCCCTTACATTTTCCCCCAACCCAGCTAGGCTCCACTGAAACCTGGTGCAATTTATAAGTCTAATTATTAATAAACAACTTTGGCAAGCCAAGAAAGTCTTCTCTGGAACACTGCAGGTACAGATAGTTACAGAACATCACTGATCTTTAATTAATAGATTCCATAGCATTGGCTTAGAATCAGTAGCTCTGGAGATAAATCTGTGGTCAGTCCAAACTAACTGAAATTAACCAATGCTATGTTATTTCATTAATTAACTTTTGATTGTGAAAACAATCTTGGATACCTGGATAAACCCTTTTATTATCCATTTTATATATAATTTTGGATTCTGTTGGGAATAGTTTGTTACAGTTTTTGCATCATGATCATGAGTGATTTTATCCATTTTGATAAAGCACTTGTCAGATTTTGGTGTCAGGGTTATGGTGGCCTCATAAAAAAGTTGGAAAGTATCCCTTCTTCATTTGTTTTCTGAAAGCTTTTGTGTAATTAATATTGGTTAGATGTACCTTGATTGTTTGACAGAATTTACCACTAAAACATATGGGTCATAAGTTTTCTTGGTGGGGAAGTTTTGATAACAAGTTTATTTTATTTAATAGGTATTGCAGTATTCAGATTTTCAGTTTCATCTTGTGTCATTTTTCCTGCTGTATCTTTCTTTTTTTTTCTTATATCTTCCAATGAATTTGTTCACTTCATGTAAATTGTAAAGTTTGTTTTGATGATGTGGTCATTATATTAATTTATTGCTCCTCTAATGTCTGCTGATTCTGTATGAGTGTATTTTTTTTTTTTAAGATTTTATTTATTTATTTGAGAGAGAGAATGAGATAGAGAGAGCATGAGAGGGAGGAGGGTCAGAGGGAGAAGCAGACTCCCCGCCGAGCAGGGAGCCCGATGCGGGACTCGATCCTGGGACTCCAGGATCACGACCTGAGCCGAAGGCAGTCGCTTAACCGACTGAGCCACCCAGGCGCCCTGTATGAGTGTATTAATAACATTTCCTTCACTCCTAATATTGGTCATATGTTTTCCTTTTTTCCTTGCTCAGTCTAGCTAAGGGTTTATCGGTTTGTTTACCTTTTAAAGAACTAATTTTTGCTTTTGTTAATTTATCAACACAAGGGATTCTATGCTATAGACTTCATGTGAAGTGTATCAACAGAATAACATCCATGCCCCACATGACAAAAAAAATATATATATATATCTTAAGCATTATACTCAATCATTATACTATATGCAATATATATATTGCATTAAGGTTATGCATTTTACAGATATGAAGAGAAAAATATTAAGTCATTTATATTTATTCAGATATTTACTATTTGTGATTCATATCATTTCTTCTGAAAAAGATCTGAGTTTCACTCTGGTATCATTTCTCTTCAACCTAAAGAAATTTATCTACCATTTTTTGTAGTAGGGTGTGTTGCTTAGAAGTTCTTTTAATCATGTTTTATTAAAAAATGTTTTTTAAAGGATATTTTCATTACATATAGAATTCTGGGTCAGGGTTTTGTTTTTATTTTTGTTTTTCCTTTTGGCATCTTATCTGTGGTTTTGTTGTTTTCAAACTCATTATTTCTGGGGAAGAGTACATGTCACTGAAATTACTGTGCACCTGCCATAAAGTGTCATTTTTCTCTGGCTGCTTTCAAGATGTTATCTTTGTTTTTGATTTTCAGCCATTTGATACTGATGTGCCTTGGTATGCTTTTCACCATATTTGTTATCTTTGGAATTCATTTACTGAGATTCTTAAGTCTGTAAATTTACATCATTCACCAAAGTTGAACAACTTTGGTGATTATTTCTTTAAATATCATTCTCTATCCCCTTTCTCCCTCATCTTTCTTTCTTCAACTCAAATTGCACGCATTTTAGATAAAATTAACCTTGATCTATATGTGCTGAGGCTCAGTTTATTACTTTAGAGCTTTCTTCTCTTTCTTCAGATTGTATCATTTCTATTGATTTATCTTTAGGTCGATTGATTTTCTTCTCCGTTATCGCCATTCTGCTATTAAGGCCATTCCGTGATTTTTACACTTTAGATATTACATCTTTCTGGCCTCCAATATCAATGTGGATCTTTATATTTTCTATTTCTCTTTCTCCTGAGTTTCCCAACTTTTCATTATTATGAGTGTATTTTCCTTTATCTCATTGAGCATTTTTTTTGTTGTCTTCAGGACATTGTGAATATCCTGTTCTGGAGATTTATATATACATATAAAATAATACATACACATACACACACACACATTCCTCACAAGAGTTTCAGTGCTTTTTTTTTTAGCATGCAATTAGATTGGTTAGACACAAAGTGCTGATTTTTTCCCTCATCTGCATTTGCCAGCAGTTCAGACCTCAGCTCAGTTATTTTAGCCATAGCTGTGTTGTTTGGAGTCTGCCCCACACATTTATTGTTCTGTGGTCCTCCTGAGGTCTGGACAGAGTTCACACACACAGGACCTGGGGCTCTCCTTCCCAGCCTTTCCTCTTCCCAGACTCCCCCTTCATCTTATAATAGTTGTGGTGCCAGGGAGGGGGTAGGGGTGTTCTTTTTCAGGTCAGATATGGGGGGGGTGCTTTTTCAGAGCTCTGTTGCCCTGCATCGCACTGTGAGAATGGTCTTCATGAAGGCCAAAGTCCTAAAGATGGAAAACTCATCCTGTGCTGTTCCTTCTTCCAATCTTCCTATCTTTTTTAAAAAAGATTTATTTATTTTAAGAGAGAGAAGGTGAACAGGGGGAGGGGCACAGGAAGAGGGAGAGAGAGAATCCTAGCAGATGCCCCACTGAGCATGGAGCCCAACGTGGGGCTCCACCCCAGGACCCCAAGATCATGACCTGAGTGGAAACTGAGCTGAAATCAAGAGTCGGCCTCTTAACTGACTGAGCCACCCAGGCGCCCCCCTTCTTCCAAGTTTTAACTCCCTTCCAAAATATGCCTACTGTTTTTTCACTCTCCAGAATCACCTGGTGACTGCTTTTTTGTGCTTTCGCCAGACTTTATATTTTATCTATGGGAGGGTTGGTGTGCTGGGAACTTATTCTGGTATATAATGAAAGCAGGGTCCTCTGGAAGGATTTTTAAAAACTCTTTATATCTTATAAAAATAATTTATGTTCATTACATATAAAAAGAGAAAACACAGTAAAAAGTAAATATAATTTGTGATTCCAGTATCTCAAAATAACAAAATTTTAGCTCTACTTTACATTTTCTCTTTCTCTCTATATATGTATATAAAATACATAAAAACATATTTTTAAACAAATATGGGATTTAATTATATATTTTCTCAACCTTCTTAAAATATTTTTACTATTGTTTATAGTCAATAAATATATCCTATCATAATATACATAATAATGCACTGATCTTTGGTATACCATGTATATTTTTCCCTATTGCAAATTACATAGGAGTAAACACCTTTATATGGGCAAACTAATGAAGTTTAAAAGCACTTGAAGAGAAACTTTTCCTAACATACAAATGTGATCACGTTTTAATGGGTAAATAAAAGAATTGGAAAAAATAAACTTCTGCCAATTATATAAAAGGTTAATGCATTTAGTCTTCAAATCACATAATCAATACGAACACATTTAAAGCCTATTAACTAGTCAAAGAACGTGAACACAGATTAGTAAAGTCATATTGGTAACAAACAGAATAATGAAGTATTCAATCTCAGAATAAAGAAATATGAATAAAAATAGAATTATCGCACCTATTAACTTGGCAATTAAAATAAAAATCTGCATTTTGAGGAAGTGCAATCAGACAGACAGGCACTCTTACGCATCAATGATGGGGATGCAAAACTTTTTTTTGTAAAGACCTAATATATACATGAAGTTAGACTCTAGAAACAGGGATGAGATAAGGATGTTTGTTTCCTCCAGTCTTATTCAACACTCTTCTGGATACTTTAGACAGTAAAGCAAGAAAAGCAAAAGAAAGATGATATTTATATACTAAGAAGAGAGAAGAAAATGATCTTTGCAGATTATCTGATGTCTACTTAGAAAATGGAACCATGTTTAATACAATAACAGAAATAAAAATATAAACATTCATGTCATTATACATTTGTCCAAACAGAATGTACACCAAGACTAAACCTTAATGTAAATTACAGACTATGGGTAATTATGACATGTCAAAGTAGGTTCAGCAATTGTAACAAAAGTACCAGTGTGATGGGGGCTACTGATAGTGGGGGAGGCCATGCATGTTTCGGGACATGGGTTGTATGGGAAATCTCTACCTTTGTCTCAATTTTACTGTGAACCTAAAACTGCTCTAAAAATGTAAAGTCTTAAAAAAAAACATGAGAGTTTGGTAGCTCTGTATACATTAAACACACCAAGAGCTGTTCTATGTAGTAGCAATGGCCAGTAAGGAAATGTGGAGAACAATTCTATCCATGTTAATAATAAAAACAACAAAGTATCTATAAATAAAACTAAAAAAAATGTTCAAGATCTAGGTGTGAAAATAATGTTAACAATTTACTAAATAGTTAATAAATGGATATATATTCCATGTTTTGGGATAGGAAAACTACTACTACTACTAATAGTAATAATAATAATAAAATAATAATAATAAAACTATTAGGCATTATTAAGTGCTGATATATTATAACTCATTTTTCCTCATAATATAGATGTCCTAGATGAATATGTCCATATAATTTTTTTTTTGTAATAGAATTTACAAACAATCTAAAGAGCAATCAATAGCAGAATTCTTTAATGAATAATGACACATCAGAATCATGGAATTCTCTGTAGTAGTCTAACAGTATTAGGGAGATATGGACATTATAAACCAAAGCATATCTTAAAACAAAGTAAATAGGGGCGCCTGGGTGGCTCAGTTGGTTAAGCGACTGCCTTCGGCTCAGGTCATGATCCTGGAGTCCTGGGATCGAGTCCCGCATCGGGCTCCCTGCTCGGCAGGGAGTCTGCTTCTCCCTCTGACCTTCCTCCCTCTCATGCTCTCTGTCTCTCATTCTCTCTCTCAAATAAATAAATAAAATCTTAAAAAAAAAAAAAGTAAATAAAATAAGCATGTTTCAGAGATAAGAGTGTAGTAGCATCACATTTCATCAATAACTATAAACTAAACTAACTTTCCATCACCCTCTCAAATATTAATGCTTCTATGTACATATTAAGCTTGTAAATTTGGTTGCAGTTTCTTCCATAGGCAGAATACTCTGGAAGGTTGCCATGTTAATCCTCCTCTGTTGGCCAAGGTACGCAGCTCAGTTTCTAAACTTGCTGACCCCACTCAACAAAACAAACATCTCTGTGGCTAATCAGGTAAAAATGCTAACCAAAAGAAGCAGCGTGTAAAATGTTATATCTATTACAGTTCCAAACATTTCTTTTGCATTATAGAGTTTTCTGATAATTAGAGTAATTTTGCAGAATATGCCACATCTTTATTTCTTTACTTTGGGAGGATGTCCTTTTTTTTTTTTTTTTTTGGTTAGCTCTAGCTCTAGGGAGACTATACAGCTGTTTCAACAATTGACTCAGGAGTGGTCGGATATTGTAGTTTCCAGCCTTTTGCCTGATGGATGACCTTCCCTTTCTGAAGATTGACTCATAGTTTAGAAAATCAATTGCTTCAACTTTAAAATGATACATTATTTTGAGGGAAATGCATCTTATTTACAGATACTTATTTTCCTTCTAAAATAGTTTAACATATTAATGAACACTTAAAATAAATGTTTCAGTCTTTTTCTTTGCATACCCAATTATGAACACTTCCAAATAACTGGTTGAAATTATACTGAAATATATACTGAAGATGTATATTCTGCTTGCATTTTAGTTCTTTGAGCTCAAACATACCTAGCTCTCAAATGAACTGCCTTAGTGCTTTTGGGCAAGTTACTCAATATCTTGGAACCTCTTTTATCAACTTCTTTTATCCCTTTTGAAAAGTACAAACATTTAATAACACAGCTAACTTCTTTTCTATCTCAAAAACATAGATTACAAGTGACTAAGTGGAAAATTATTTATTTTGTAAATGCTTTGTGACATATTAATACAAATACAAATGGCACCAATGTTTGCATGCATCTCAGATACTTTATCTATTATACTCAAAAAGATTGTTTAAACCTCATTAACATACAAGAAGAAGTCAAAAGCAAGAAATAGGTCTTAAGTGATTGCTTGGATACCAATCAGCATTTCAACTCTCTTACATATATCAACCAGGTAATATCATTTATAAAATGTAGAATAATCAACTACCTAAGAGTGCTACAGCATCACATACATAGGAATGATTAATTCATTATATTTTATACTTAAAGACAAACTCTTTCTTCAACTCAACATTCAAATGAGGCATTCTAAAAAGAGTTCCTTGAAAGGAATTGAGAGCTAAAGATGTACATGGATTGAAAGTACAATGCTGAGATATTCCATAGTCTTCATGGTCTTACTGTATGGATATAATTTATAGAGAGACTAGACCTTCCAATGTAAAGTTTCTGATTATGGGCTGGTGTAGCTTTCAGAGCCAGTAAGTTGAGAGAGAGAAGGCACTTTGCTCCAAAAGTCTAGGATTTTGTTGAATTCCTAATCAATGTTTAAGTGTATTAGCACAGAAAATTGATTGTGCATTTATTAAGTGGAGATAGGTAAGGAATGCCAACCACTGCTTGTCACCTAGGACATTTCAATCTAGAGGCTTAGGATATATGTTTTAAAGGGATCGCAAGATGAAATAAGAGGACACCATCCAGGTGTTATTAATGATGAATTAATGAATCTTTGTAGATAAAAATGTATATGTATAATTCAAAAAGGAGGTGAGAAAAAAGTTGAAGTGAAAGCTTAACTGAAATTAAGTGGTACCATCGCTTTTAGTAAATCTGATTTTACTTCTGTGATCTTTTAAGAGATGGATTTGTCATCACCAGAAAAGAGGAACAAAGTTGAGTGAGGCAAGGATCCACAAATGTGCCAGCAACAAATCCCTTCATAGATCTAAACATAATCAGAATGGGGGTAGTGACAGCAAACAGATCTGAAAACTGGATGTCCTAGGGGTCTTTCTGTGTTTGAACAAGTACTGATTATTTGAATCAAAATGTCTAACAAATTCTTGAAATCACTTCTGTTGGAAACAATTATTCTTATTTTTTTCTGTTTCTCTTGCCTCATATTAATTGTTTTTTTTTATATGATCTGGACTGGATTTTTGTTGTTGTTTGTTTTGATTTTTTAAAAAGATTTTATTTATTTATTTGAGAGAGAAAGAAAGCATGTGAGAGAGAGAGCACAATCAGGGGGAGGGGCAGAAGGAGAAGCAAACTCCCCGCTGAGCAGGGATCCCGATGTGGGGCTCAATCCCAGGACCCTGGGATCATGACCTGAGCAGAAGGCAGTTACTTAACTGACTGAGCCATCCAGGTGACCCTTGTTTGTTTTGAAATCATGATCTGAATAGTTTTGAAGAAGTGACACTTGTCACTTCTGGATGGTTGAAAAGGGCAGGATTTGTGCAGCAGGAGTGGGATATTCCCCCTGTGTCTTCACTTAGTGAGTGGTTACAAACTGGGTCCATCTAGTCTCACAATAGTTAGAGATAGGTCTTATCCTGCATGGTCTCAGAGGGTCCTGTTCGAGCATTCAGTTGGGTACTGATTAACACCTACATGTGAAGAATGTACCCAAGGTTGGGGAAGAAACAACTGGAAGGATTAGAGTGAATAGTGACCAATACTCCCATAGAGAAATTAGTGGTTGTCAGGGGCCAGAAGTTGGAGGGAGAGGCAGTAACTGTTAGTGGGCATGGGGTTTCTTTTTGGTTGATAGAAATGTTCTAAAGTTAGATATGGTGAGGGTTGCACAAGTATGAGTTAAACCATTGAATTGTACTCTTTAAAATGATAAGTTTTATGGTGTGTGATTGATATCTCAATAAAGCTGTATTTTTAAAAATGTGCTTTATTAAAAATAAAGCTAGAGTGGTTATATTAATATGAGAAAAAGTGGATGTCAGTGTAAAGAATATAAAAAACAGTGATTTCATAATGATAAAGCTGTCAATTAATAAAGAGGACATAACATTACTAAACAAATCTTTATGTAGTAACAAAGCTTCAAAGTAAGTGAAGAAAAACTCTCAGAACTAGAAGAGTACACAAATTGACAGCTATTGGCATAGATTTCAGTCCCTACTTTCAATAGCTTGTACAAGTAGATAAAACATTAAAGATCTAAACAGCAAAATCAACTAAATAGAACTAATTAATATTTAGGAGTGCTCTACACAAAAACAGCAGAATGCACATTTTTTTTGAACTATACATGGAACAATTAGCAAGATAGACCATATTCTGGACCATAAAACAAGTCTCAGATTTAAAAGGATTCATGTCATAACATGTAGGTTTTCTAAACATAATAGAATTAAATGAGAACTCAAGATAAATAAAAGATAGCAGAAAGATAAATGAAAAAAACCTCAAATTTTTGGAAGCTAAATAGTACACTTTTAAAGAAATTAAAAATGAAATTAGAAAAGATTATTATCAGAATGAAAATGAAAACAGCAAATATAAATATCTGTGGGTTGGTGCTAAAGAAATAATTAGAAAAAAATTTATAGCCCTGAGCACATTAGAAAAAAAGAGAAAGATCTCAAATCAATAACATCAGCTTATTTAACCTTAAAGATTTATTTATTTTTTATTTTTATTTATTTGAGACAGAGAGAATGAGAGACAGAGAGCATGAGAGGGAGGAGGGTCAGAGGGAGAAGCAGACTCCCCGCCGAGCAGGGAGCCTGATGCGGGACTCGATCCCGGGACTCCAGGATCATGACCTGAGCCGAAGGCCATTGCTTAACCAACTGAGCCACCCAGGCGCCCCTAACCTTAAGAAACCAGAAAAATAGGGGCACCTGGGTGGCTCAGTCACTTAAGCTTCAGACTTGATTTTGGCTCAGGTCATGATCTCAGGGTCCTGAGATCGAGCCCTGCATTGGGCTCCATGCTGAGCATGGAACCTGCTTTAAATTATCTCTCTCCCTCTGCCCCTTCCCTTCCACCCCCAGCTCACTCTCTCTCTAAAAGAAAAAGAAAAAGAAAAAGAAACTAAAAAAAGATAAAATGAAACACAAAGAAGTAGAAGAAAGAAAATAATATGGATCAAAATAGAAACCAATGAAATAGAGTAAAAATCAACAGAGAAAAAAATAAGTGTAATCAAAAGCTGGTTCAATTAATCTCTACCTAGACTTATCAAGAAAATAGCAAGAAGACAAAAATAGCATTATTAGAAATGAGAGAGGTGACAGATACAATGGAGTTTACAGATAAAAAATATGATGAGACTTTTATGAATAACTTCATGTCAATAAACTAAAGACTTGATAAAATGGACCAATTTTTGAAATACACACAAAAAACCCAATGCTTATTCAGACAGAAATGCATAATCTGAATCTCCCGAGACTTGTTAAGTTAATTGAGTTTGTAGTAAAACAAAAAAAGCAAAAATAAAAACAAAAACCCTTCCTCAAAAAAACAACTCCCAGGTGACTTAAAAAATTTGGCAAAGTCTAACAAACTTTTAGAGAAGAAATAATAGCAATTCTACACAAATCCCTCTAGGATATGAAAGAGGAGGGAATATTTCCCAATTTGTCTGATGAGATCAGCATATCCTTGATATCAAATCTACACAAAGACGTTATAAATAAATAAGCAAACTAACCAAATAAATAAATAAATAAAACCCAGAATGAGAACTAGGGGAAAAATGTCACAGAAACATGGATACAAAGATTCAAAGCACAACATTAATTGTATTTAATTTATGTACATCAAATAAAAAGGATAATATGTTATGATAAGTGGGGTTTATTTCAGGCATGCAAGTTTGTTTTAACTTTCAAAACTCAATTAATGTAATTCAGCATATTAACAAACTAATATGAAGAAAATCTCAGTTGAGGCAGAAAGTATTTAACAAAATCTGACATTTATTGTTGCTAAAATTCTCTGAACAAACTCCAAGTAAGATGAACTCAATGAAGGCCAAAATTTGTAGGTGTAAATTCTTACATTAGAAAACAAGAAAAGATCTCAAATCAACAACCTAACTTTACAATTTAAGGAATTAGAAAAAAAAGAGCAAAGTAAACCCAAAGCTAGCATAAGAAAGGAAATAACAAGTATTGAGGCAGAGATACTTGAAATAGGAAATAGAAAAAAAAAAAGAGAAAATTAATGAAATCATAAGTTGGTTCTTTGAAAAGATTGACAAAATCGGCAAACTTTATTATATGTGCTGCCGAAGCGAGCACAAAATCGGCAAACTTTATTATATGTGCTGCCGAAGCGAGCACAAAATC
>NW_023270464.1:12693842-12708087 GCF_011800145.1 Mirounga leonina
AAATCGGCAAACTTTATTATATGTGCTGCCGAAGCGAGCACAAAATCAGCAAACTTTAACCAGAAAAAAACAAAAAGAGAGAAGATTCAAAGTACTAAAGTCAGAAATGAAGGTGGCATCATTGCCCTGATTCTATAGAATTAAAAAAAAATAAAAGAGTACTAAAAATAAGTTGTATGCCAACAAATTGAATAGTCTAGATGAAATGCACAAATTCCTAAAACCACAAAACTGACCAAGATTAAATCATGAAGTAAGAGAAAATGTGATTATACTTCTCACTAGTAAGGAGACTAAACAGTAATGAAAAATCTCCCAACAACAACAACAAAATGCCCTGGACCTGATGGTTTCATTAGTGAATTCTACCACATATTTATTTATTTTTATTTTTATTATTTTTTAAAGATTTTATCTATTTATTTGAGAGAGAGGGAGAGCAAGAGAGAGAGAGAACAAGAGCATGAGCTGGGGAGGGGAACAGAGGCAGAGGGAAGGGGACAGAGGGAGAGGGAGAAGCAGACTCCTTGCTGAGGTGGGAGCCTGACACAGGGCTCTATCCCAGGACCCCAGGATCATGACCTGAGCTGAAGGCAGATGCTTAACTGACTGAGCTACCCAGGCACCTAACACCAGTCCTTCTCAAAGTTTTCCAAACAATTGAAGAGGAGAGGATGCTTCTTAACTCATTCTATGAGGTCTTAATACCAAAACCAGACACATATATTATAAGAAAAAGAGAACTATAGCCCAATATCCTTTATGAACCTTGATGTAGAAATCCTCACCAAAATATTAGCAAACAGAACTTAACAGCATATTAAAGAGATTATATACTATGACCACATGGGATTTATTTCTGGAATGCAAGGATGGCCAATATATAAAAATCGTTTACTAGAATGAAGGAAAAAATAAAACATATGATCATCTCAACTGAGGCAGAAAAAGTATTTGACAAATTTCAACATTCTTTCATGATTAAAAAAACCTCAACAGGTAATAGTAATATTAGTAATAGAAATAATCAACCTCAATATAATAAAAGCAATATATGAAAAATCCACAGGAACATCATATTCAATAGTAAAAAAAAAAAAGATAGGTCTTCCTATAAGATCAAGAACAAGGCAAGAATAATTGTTTTCATCCCACCTATCTAACATAATACTGAAAAAAGCAAAAGAAAAAAAATAAAAAGAAATAAGTCATCCAAATTGGAAGGGAAAAAAATAAAATTATTTCTGTTCACAGATGATATGATCTTATATGGAGAACACACTAAAAATACCCCCCACCCTGTTAGAATTAATAAATAAATTCAGTCAAAGTAACAGGATATAAATTCAACATATAAAATTCAGTTGCATTTCTATGCACTAACGTTGAACAATCTGAAATGGAAATTATGAAAACAATTCCATTTACAGTAGCATTAAAAAGAAAATATTCTGGGGTGCCTGGGTGGCTCAGTTGGTTGGGCAACTGCCTTCGGCTCAGGTCATGATCCTGGAGTCCCGGGATCGAGTCCCACATTGGGCTCCCTGCTTAGCAGGGAGTCTGCTTCTCCCTCTGCCCCTCCCCCCTCTTGTGCTCTCTCTCTCTCTCATTCTCTCTCTCAAATAAATAAATAAAATCTTTAAAAAAAAAAGAAAATATTCTGAATTGAATTCTGGATCAGAATAAGGACGTAAGAAAAGTTGATAAATTTAAATAAGTGTAGTATAGTTAATTGTATCAGTGTTATTTTATGAGTTCCCACTTCCGCAATTGTACTGTGGTTGTGTAAGATGTCAATATTAGGGAAAGCTAGATATAGGTCATACAAAAACTATTATTTTGCAATTTTTCTATAAATTTAAACTATTTTCAAAATAAAAAAGTTGAAAAGACAAAAAATAGAGAATAAAATACTTAGGAATTAACCAAGGTGGTGAATGGAACACTTGTACAGTGAAAACGACAAAACTTTGTTGAAGAAAATTACAGACAACATCAATGAATGGAAACACATCCCATGTTCATGAATTGGAAAACTTAATATTTTTAAGATGCCATTGTTATCCAAAGCAATCTACAGATTCAAATCAATCCCTGTCAAAATACCAGAATTTTTTCAGAAATAGAAAAACCATCTTAAAATTCAAATAGAATATTAATGAACCCACAATAGACAATAGAATTTTGGAAAAGAAGAACAAAGCTGGAGGACTATTACTTCCTGATTTCAAAAGTTATTGCAAAACTACAGTAATTGAAACAGTGTGGTATAGGCATAAAGACAGACATGTAGACCAATGGAACAGAATAGAGAGCCCAGAAATAAACCATTGCATGTATGGTCAGAGAATTTTTGAAAAGGGTGCCAAGACCATGCAAGGGGGAAGGGACAGCTTTTTCAATAAATGGTGCTGAGAAAATTGATTATTCATACACTGGACAATTAAGTTGGGTCTTTAACACTGTAAACAAAAATTAACTCAAAATGGATCAAAGACCTAAATATAAGACTTAAATGTATAAAAATCTTAGAAGAAAACATAGGACATAAGCTTCAGGAAAGTGGATTTGGCAATGATTTCTTGGATATAACACCAAAAGTACAGGCAACAAAAGAATAAAACAATTAATTGGACTTTCTGAAAATTAAAAAAGATTGTGCCTTAAAAAACTATCAAAGATGAAAAGACAACTCACAGAATGGAAGAAACTTTGCAAATAATATATCTAATAAAGGGTTAATATTCAGAATATATTAGAAAAACTCCTACAACTCAACAACAAAAAGCATACAGCCAAAGGACTTCGATAGACATTTCTCCAAAGAAAATATACAAACAACCAATAAGCACAGGAAAAGATATTCAACATTATAAATCATTAGGGAAATGCAAACCAAAATCACATGTAATATCAGCTCACACCCATGAGGATGATTACTATAAAAAAAATACCCAGAAAATAATACTTGTTGCAAGGATATGGAGACATTGAAATCCTTGTGCACCATTGGCGGATACCATGAATTCACAGAATTACCATGTGATCTAAATTTTCCACTTCTGGATGTATACCTATAAGAATTAAAAGCGGGATCTAGACACAGCATTATTCAAAATAGTCAAATGTGGAAGCAACACAATTATCCATTGTTGGATGAATGGTTAAACAAATTGTAGGATTTATATATATAATGGAATATTATTCAGTCTTAAGAAGGAAGAAAATTCTGACATATGCTACATGGATGAATTTTAGGGATATTTTGCTAACTTAAAAACATAGAGACAGAAAATAGAATGGTGGTACCAGGGGCTGGTGGGAGGGGAGAATGGGACATCATAGTTTAATAGGTATAGAGTTTCCATTTTATAAGATGAAATGATTTATGGAGATGGATGGTGGTGATGGTTGCATAACATGATAAATGTATTAAATACCACTCAACTATATGTATATTTAAATGGTTAAAATGCCAAATTTTATGTGTATTTATCAGAATAAAAGAATTGGAAAAAGCTAGGAACAAAATGAAGTTGAGTTGATATATTGAAAAATCCTGGAACTTCTACTAAATACACATATATCTTTTAAGGATTTTATTAGTGCTTTGATGTAGGTAATATTATTTAATTTTATACAGGAGCAATTTGAATCTTCAAGTACTAAAGTGACTATTGAGAAAAGTAAGTAAAAAGATTCTGCTCTCTTAACCACTATGCTTACTTGTGTTTTATATGGGTGATTTTTTATTTATTAGGGATTTTTATTGGCTTTAACTATAGACTGATACACACACACACACACACATATAAAATGAGGTCTTGTACTTACTAAGGAAGTTTTAAATTACGTAAAACTAGAAATAATAACATTCACAGCAATGGAACATCAACTCCTATTTTGCAAACATCTGTGTGCATTTGAAATATTAGCTTGGATACTGTTTTTTGTATTTTGGAAAATAATGAACTGGTATTTCTCCAATGAGTGCAATCACAGTGGTGAATTGACTTGAAAAATATGCCTTATGCGAAAGATAAAAGGTAATTGAGCCCAAACAAAAGAAATGTTAACATGATCATAGTTCAAGATCTCAATGACTGCAATATAGAATGATGTCATATTTCTTCTGGGTAACTTCAGGGATAAGGATTAGGGTTTGGAGAGGCAAACTTAAATATTAAAATGCATCCCTACTGACACTGTAAAGTGGAAAGATAAGTCTCCTTAAAAGTCATCTCATCTGAATGGTGTTTGTAGTCACTGGATGACATTGTAGAGGATATCCCAATATTGAGCTTATTTTCATCAATAATGTTTAAGATCCCATTTTCACACAATAAGATAAAAACAAAAGAACAAGGTACTTCCTTAATCAAATGTAGATGCATATATAATTATACATGAGGAGGTAGTATTGTGTGACACATGAGATATATGACAATAGCCAAATTTACTGAATGGTTATTGCTTATCAAGGATTCAGGCATCATATCCACCGATCCCTACAGCTCCTTTATGAGATAGTTACTATCATTATCTTTCTTTCTCAGTGGGGAGAATGAGGCCAAGAAAAGTTATAAATTTCCCAAGGATACACAGCTATTAAGTGGTAGTAATACTCTAGAAAGATGAGGGGTGAGCCCGAAAAGTTCACTAAATGCAGATGTTTTTTGTCTTTAAAGGTGGAGATATAAACTTTGGCTCCTTTTTTGTAAATATCAGTCCACTGGGGCATTTTGAGTAAGATGCAGACATGATAAAAATAAGACTTTAAAATGATGATACATATTATTATTTTTCACATTTTCACACACTGGTGGTATTCAGGAAATACTGCAAGTGGTGTTGGGGATACTGGACATTGGAAAAGTCCACGCATGAGGCATTTGGGCCCCAAAGAATCCGATGGCAGCGAGAATAGAAAGGAATGGAAAGAATTCTCAAAAATCAGGAAAGGTAGTAGAAAGAGTAAAAATGTCTCAGATCACAACTCTTGGAGGGCTGTTTTTTGCTGCTATTTATCTTCAAGAGTCAAGGAATCTTAGGGTTGGAAAATTCCTAAGATTTACTGCCAAGATTGGGATCATCTCTATAATACTCAGTTGGGTCATCAAATGGTCACCATTTCTCTAGTCTACCCATTTGTGAGGAAGAGACAGCCAGTTCTCCATAAAATTCATTTCCCCTTCTTCCATTGAAATACCCTTCTGACCATGCAGATGGCTCTTCAGTTAGTTGACCCTTCCAAGCTTCCTCTGTAGTCAATAAAGCCATCAGCCATGCTATTTGTCATGGAAAGTGAGTTGACGTTCAGAGGGAGTAGCTCCACCTGCTCAACTGGAATGCTCACCTGGGAAGGATATGTGAGACAAAGATAAACTTTCTTAGCGCTCTGCGCTCGTGTCAGCTCTCTTTGTTTCATTAACCTGGCTTCAGCCAAATTAATATGCCACCTTCTTTTAATACAGAAACATAGCCTTTCTCCGGATGGCAAAGGGCATGAAGCTCCCTCAACAAAATAAGGAATATAGGTATGTATATAACTGGTCAACAGGGAGAACGTTATTTGTAACATATTTTATTTAGTTATGTTGCCTCTTTGGAAAAATTCTGTTTAAATAGCCCTTCCCAGTATTGAGTCAAGTAAGGAAGACACACTCATAGATGTGATGAGTGTAAACATGTCATGTGTGCTCTTTGGGAATCTCAGATTCCTTTGCTGTGGACTTCTCAGAGTCTATACTGACACGCATTGAGAATCCTGAGAAAGAATATTGTAGGGTGTTGCTCACATTTGTTGATCTTGGCACTAATTCTCTTTTCTCCTGGAGTTTCCTGAGGGAATGATGTTCCATATTCAAGAGCAGTGCTTCTAACTACCAGTCACTCAGGTCGGATTCTTACTTCATTCTCTTCCTTCCTCTGCCTTCCTATAAATAGGGGGACTGTAAATACTGGTTGTCCCAGGAAAAAATCTCATTTTAATCTGTTTTCCCCTTGTGGAATTATTAAGAATATCTCTTTCACTCTAATCAAGAGCTCAGTTTGGGATGACAAATTATATGGTCTAGTTTACCTCTAGGCAGTTACTATCTATGCTGACATCTCTCTTTCCTCCCTTTCTTCCTTGCTCCTTACTCTCTTGGTAAATAAGTTAGTTCAATGGGGTGGCACTCGCTAATGCTAGGTCCAATCTACTGGATCTGAAGAAGCAATGTGATATAATGTCCATATCCAAAGAAGGCCAAAACAATACATCAGTTGAAAACTTTACAGTTCCATCTCGTTCAGTGAGAAAAGTTGAAAATAACCACCCATATTAAACATGGAACCAGACTGGTAATTCAAGGCCTATCAGCAGCCAATAAACATTTCAAATGCCAGATGTCGATGGCCACCAGATGAGGTATGGAAATGAGAAATCAGCCAAGTAGGAGAGTGTTGGAGCAATAGAGTAACAGCTGGGGCCAAGCAAGGGATATTTCTGCAACTTTAATTTTATTTATTTATTTATTTTTTAAAAGATTTTATTTATTTATTTGAGAGAGAGAGAGGATGAGAGACAGAGAGCATGAGAGGGAGGAGGATCAGAGGGAGAAGCAGACTCCCTGCCGAGCAGTGAGCCCAATGCGGGACTCGATCCCGGGACTCCAGGATCATGACCTGAGCCGAAGGCAGTCGCTTAACCAACTGAGCCACCCAGGCACCCTATTTCTGCAACTTTATAGGGAAGAATGGACTTACTGGAATTCATTAGTGGATTCAACAAGTATGCAGTGGGCATTTATCATATTCCAGGAAGTGTGATAGGAAATGGGGCTTGAAAGCTAACTGAGACATGGCCCCGACTTCAAGAAGCTTATGGTCCAGTGGAACGAGACACATTATTACATGATGTGATAATTGTTTTAATGGAGGCACGAGGAGCTAAAGAGTTCAGGAACGACTGTGATCAATTAATCTGATAATAAACATCATTACCACTACTGATGTACCAAAATTATAACATGCAAAGTTTACTTACTATGGGCTAGATTTTGTCTGCGTTATTTCAGAGATTTCTTCTGATAATGGCATAATGTATGTATCCAGTATTAATTACCCTATTCATGAGTTAGAACACTGAGTTTTAGGGCTTTAAAGTTACTTATACCAAAAGTCATAAGTACTAAGCAATTGATTTTGAAGACTTGGTGGGGGCGTGGGTCTGCAGGAAGAGGGAAGTTTGGTTACATTGTAACTGTGAGAAGAAAAGAAAATATATTATCCACAGATACTCCTCAAGTCTGTTAGCCCCATTAATGTTAAGATTTAATGTTCTCTTTTAGACTTTTGAGCATTTCAGGGTTATTTTTCTCCTCATTAAACAATGCAAAGCAATTACATTTCTATTTTGGTACTATGGCCAGATTTATGCATATTTCACCATTGTCTCTAGCATGGTGTTGTCCAGAGCCCATGTTTATTTCATGGTGGGGGAGGGCAGGGTTGTGCTAGAGGGGGGCCAGGTGAAAGGCAAAATCTTTAAAAAAGGGAATGGCTGAGATTGCTCCTTGCTCTAGGTTCCTTGAGAAGAGAAGCAGGGCCATGAAGCTCTTGCACCTGTCTGGGTCTGTGTTCTTGTCTGGGAGCCCCTGGGAGACCTCTTACAACCCACTTCCCACTTAATTGCATGCATTCAGAGATGCCCACGAATTGTTCCAAAAGGATGAAAAATGAAACCAAAGTTTGCATAATTGAAAGAAGAACTGCATTGCAGCACATTTATTTTTAATTTTCAGGATTCTGAGAAATGCAAAGTACAAATGAAGAACATCGTACTTAATTGAACTCAACATTTCTTTCTTTCCTTTTTTTTTTAAAATATTTTATTTATTTGATAGAGAGAGACACAGCGCGAGAGGGAACACAAGCAGAAGTAGTGGGAGAGGGAGAAGCAGGCTTCCCACAGAGCAGGGAGCCCGATTGGGGTTCGATCCCAGTACCCTGGGATCATGACCTGAGCCGAAGCCAGCGGCTTAATGACTGAGACAACTAGGCGCCCCTCCACATTTATTTCAATAGCATTGCAGCAAACCTAAGTCACAGAAGGGCTTTGTGTATTCTGCAAAGGTAACCCACCTCCATTTGCAACTGACTTTGCTGTGAGTGATGGGCAGAGAAGGCTGGCAACCATAGCCTGTCAGATGGGAGCAATGTGCTGCTTTGACACCGTGGTTAGCTGAATAACTAATCATACAGGAATCTGAAAAAAACAAACAAAAAAAAACAACAAAAAAAAACCCAGTTCAGATGGCTAATGCTAACAATTGCAGAGAAACAGTTACCTACAGAGAGAAACTAATGATCATCTCAATCAAAATAATAATAATACTGATACTAACAAGAGGGGCCCATCGTCTGACATTTAAATGTGTGTCCACTGTGCTGGTTCTCCAGAATGTTGATCATCATGCTATTAACTCAGGAGAGTCTGGTATCTCTGCTCGTGGCAGTCGCTGGTCCTAGATCTACATGTATCTAATTCCTATTATCTCATTTTATAAACTTTAGGAACTTTCTTGCCTAGAAAGAACAATTGGGGAGATCAAGTAATTTGACTTTGTTACAAATGTTAAAAACAAACAAAAGAATTGCCCCCTATTTCTTCTGAGGGGAGATGATGGATACAACACAAAAATTTTCTCCAGCTTCAATGATTTCAGTCCTAATAAAGCAGCGTAGTACTTCTCGAAGCAACAGTCTCACCCGGAAACCCATCAGATGAGCATATTCTGGAACCCCACCTTAGGTCTACTTAATCAGAAACTTCAGGGCATTTCTGGATTGTGATGAGTCCTCCAGGTGATACTCACGGGTGAGAACCAGGGCTCTAGCATGATGCTTAATGGAAAAAAAAAACTATGATAGGGTACCTGGGTGGCTCAGTTGGTTAAGCGTCTGCCTTTGGCTCAGGTCACGATCCCAGGGTCCTGGGATCAAGTCCTGCATCGGGCTCCCTGCTCAGCGGGGAGCCTGCTTCTCCCTCTGCCTGCCGCTCCCCCTGCTTGTGCTCTCTCTCACCCTCTCTCTCTCTGACAAATAAATAAATACAGTCTTAAAAAAAAAAAAAACTATCGTAATCTGACACTCACTAAAATGAATGGATAGCTTTCAAAATATTACATCTATGTAAATAAAATATCTGCTGATCTGCACTTATCCTTCAGAATGAGATGCAATTTTTTATTCTCCTAAAAGAATTGAAAAACAGAGGGTGAGTACATAAAACTTACATTGATTCAACGTCTGATATGTGCCCAAATTTGTCCTGAGGCTTTTCATTTCAGTATCTTTACTCCTTAGACACAACCATATGAATCGATCAGCATTAATCTTATTTTAAGGACCAGGAAACCGAGTGATTTCAACTTACCCAAATGACAAAGCTAACTTCTTCCTTTTCTGAGGTCAAAACGTTATGCTTAAAGAAGTCACATGGGTAATACGAATGAATGAAATAAAAGAGTGTAAATGCGAAGTACAAATTTGATGGAAAAGGCAGCTGATCCTCAACATTGATTTGGGGGAAAAATAGAGATTGGGGAAAACAATGTATCTTCTACAGGTAGTTGCTGTTTTCAGCTCTTTCAGGTTGTGGTCAAACATATTTTGTACCCAAGGTTGTCCAATAATCTGATTTTTTTTTTTCTCCTCCCAGGGAAGCCTAAAATTAAGATTTTGCATAAAATCCCCTGATTTTTAATATTAGCCTTTAACTTATGTACACTAAAAAGCACTTTGTGTAAGACTGTTGAATCACAGACCTGTACCTCTGAAACAAATAATACATTATATGTTAAAAAAAAAAAAAAAAAAAAAAGAGGAAGGAGAAGATAGCAGGAGGGGAAGAATGAAGGGGGGGAAATCGGAGGGGGAGATGAACCATGAGAGACGATGGACTCTGAAAAACAAACTGAGGGTTCTAGAGGGGAGGGGCGTGGGGGGATGGGTTAGCCTGGTGATGGGTATTAAAGAGGGCACGTTCTGCATGGAGCACTGGGTGTTATACGCAAACAATGAATCATGGAACACTACATCTAAAACTAATGATGTACTGTATGGTGACTAACATAACATAATAATAAAAAAAAAGAGCTTGGGGGGAAAAAAAAGCACTTTGGATACCAAATTAAACATACCGGCTGCCTGTGTTTGTCCAAGTACCCACCTCTGATACAGTAATGTCAATGCCTGTGGGTTTGCCCCAGCCACCATTCTGACACCCACGCCATCTGCCAGCATGATAGAAACACTACGGAAACATCCCCCCTGGTATTTAGTTTAACATTTGTTCAGGCCCATGTCTAGTGTTTTATCCCTTGGGGAAAACAGAGTTCTATTTCTAACAAAGTTCCCAATGCCCAGCATATCGGGAATGGCGGGGCATCTGTCATGGGCAAGGGCATCTAGCGGGATCCTCTGGACCAACAGGCTGTTTGTACCAAGACGAAGGTCTCCACGGTGGCGAGTCAGTGCTGTCTCATTGTCAATGGTCAGGAACAGCAATCAATATTTCTGTCGTTATCACACTTCCTCTTTGGCATAGCTAAAATCCAGTCTCGTGCGAGCTCGGCAAACAAAGCTTTTCTCCATTCTTCTTTTTATCCTTCTTTACATATTTATTAGACTATTTTGGACTCTTCCATGCAAACTGACTGAAAGTAACCAGCAGAATGAGGCCCACTGTTGCTCGTTGTCCCCAGACGATCAAACCATCAGTGGAGATTGGACAGGTCCTGATGAAATAAATGTTGGCTGCTGACTCGTCCAATTTGGCTGCACTTCTCCATGTCACTAGTGCAGGCTTGTCTAAGATTGAGATATTTGCAAGCTGTCATCTTTCATAAATATCTGCCTTGAGTGACACTTACTCCCCCCCCCATGCTTCTCTTTGAAATGCACCTGGCGGGCTCCTGGCCTGAGGACTTTCATTGCTTGTGATATGTGATTAGCACAGGGATGTTTCCTCCTCCTGGTGCCTATCCCTTCTCCTCCCCCGCCCCCCTTCCTTCCCCCACCATCCTATCCCTCCTTGACCTTCCCCTTTTCTCGCCCTCCTCCCCACCTCCTTTGGGAAAGGCCTGAGTCATACCTCTAAAATGCTAAAGACAGAGAATTTGTCAGAGGTGTTATGATGGCAACTCCAAAAATACTGTTATTCAATTTGCCAGAATTACAGTGAATTACAAACAATCAAAAGTTTGTCAAAGCTTTTCAAATTAATTTAACCTCCTCTTCATAGGAAATCTCCTAAAAGCTCCGGGAGGGAATCTCAGAACGTTAATATGCTTACAGGAATGGATATTGTCTTTTTAAATGCCCCTTTGGCACTAACCTCCAGCAGAAATGGGAACAGCATGTTTTAATGACAAAGTTAGTAGCAATATTTATTACCATTTCCATAGCCTGTTTTTTTTAGGATTGGTGTAAGAGCCCCCTGCGGCAGCCAACACTGCCACCACACAAAGGAATCAATGTGCTTGCGCATAAATGTTGGGATTACTGAAAGCACTGAGATATGAAACTCAAATCTCCAACTGGAAAAGGATCACTACATTAAATGGAATTACCCATTATTAGAAATGAATATGTAGAGATTACAGGATAATCAAACATTCGCAGCTCCTAATGTATCTGATCATATTTCCCATGCATAATTTAGCTGAAAGAGGTTTAATATCTTAATGTAGGATTATTTTTATATATTTGGATTGGAGAAATTTTTATCAGTAGGATTAAGAGAAATTCTAATTTTTAGGGAAATCTTGGTTGATTCTTAATAACCGTAAATAATATAATTTAGCATACAAAACCTTTAACAACCTTATTTTGCTGCAAATGTTTACAATATTTCAATCTGTTATCAGTTGAAAGTTATTTTGAATCGAGTGCTTAATGAATAAATTGTCTCCCCAGGTGATATGAGAATAGCAAAGTTACGTTATAAAAACAAAAGTGCAGTTTGGGTCAGTGTACCAAACTGTGCTATCTTGCCATTTCTGATTTTCAATGCAAAGTTGTGCCAAAAACAATGTGATTGAAACAATATAATGTAATGTAATATACATTATGTATAACGTGTATGTACATAGTATGTACATAGTACATATACTATACTATTGTATTCTATAATATTATAAAATAATATGAAGCATATTCTGTGCTGGTTTGATTTCCACTAGAATTTTTTTCATGGGCTACATAAGAATTTTAGTATTTATATAATATGATTAGCAGGTATTTAATATAAGCTTATATAAGCCTTGCAACATGCATTTTAAAATTTATTCTTTTTTAAAACTTTACAAATTTATTCTATATGATTATTTATTCTAAGAGCTATGATATATTTTAATTATATTTTGACACATATTAAACAATGATGAATTTAGAGTGAGCGATTAACAGAAACTTGAGTCTTTTATTTGATTTCAGAAATATAATTTAACCATGCTCTGCAGATAAAAATTATGAACATCAATGGAAAAGAAAAGTTCATAAATATTAATTAATTTTCACATCTCATTGTTTATAGAGATATTTTATTATATTGAATTAAAATTTCCATATTAACAGGTAATTTCCTTTCTGCTAATTCTATCCATACTAGTTAGCAAAAATGAGATCCTAGCTATTCAGTTATATTCAATTGGTAGATTTTGGCATTTCAATCATGTGTCAATCATTGAACAATTCTAAGCGATGTCACAAATTTTATCTCATGTATTCTTCACAATCATTCTGCATGGAAAATAAGTGCTACAAGTCTCATTTTTCAGATGTTTAAACTCAATTTCAGAGACTTTGAGAAACTTGCCTCCAAAGACTAATGGCTGGATGGCAGTGGACATGGGACCTGGTTTTCCTGATCACTACCCTTATGTCTTTATACTTTTCAACGTAGCCCATTTATCATTTTCTTTCAGATACTTGGCCATTATTACTGTGTTAACAATAATCCAGAGCTCCAGCAATTCTAAATCTTACATATTACATATTTTACTTTGAATCATGTTGGAGGCTTTCTAAAGCTCATATTTTTAAAAATATTTTATTTTTAGAGCAGTCTTTGGTTTAGTTTTGGAGAGGACAGTACTGAGATTTCCCATAGGCCCCTCCCCACACACATGCAGCCTCCCCAACTATCAGTAACCCCCATCAGAGTGGTATACTTGTGCAACTGATGAATCTACATTGACACAACATATTCACCCAAAGTCCATAGTTTACATTAGGGTTCACTCTTGGGTTTGGGCAAACATATGGTGACATGTATTAACCATTATAGTATCATACAAAGTATTTTCACTGTCTTAAAAGTTCTCTGTTCTCCACTATTCATTCATTCTTCCCCTAAACGCTGACAACCACTGATCATTTTACTGTGTCTATAGTTTTGCCTTTTCTAAAATGTCATATAGTTGTAATCATATAGTATGTAGACTACTCAGATTAAGACTGTATAATTTTTATCCCTTCAAGATTTTGTTCTTGGGGCTTCGATGGCTCTAGGATACAATTCCTTGCTAAAGTCCTGGAGGATGTAGGACATGAACATAATCTTTTTATAATGTTGCTATAGCTGGCCTATTGAAAGTTATTCCTTGTTCTTGGACATATATGATCAAAAGTTATATGACCAGCTATCAGGAATACCAGGGAAGATATTCCCACCCTGAAAAAGAGGTGACTATTTTAGATTTAGATAGCACCTTAGATCCTTCCAGCTCTGAGATTGCAAGTCTATAGAAAGTTCTCATTAATCTATTAATTTTCTTCCTTCCTTCCTTCCATTTCTTTCTTTCCTTTCATTTCTTTCCTTTCTTTCCTTCCCTCCTTTCCTTCCTTTCTCCCTCCCTCCTTCCCTCCCTTCCTCTTTTCTTTTCTTTCTTTTTTTCTTTCTTTCTTTCTTTCTTCTTTCTTTCTTTTTTTTTTATAAAGATTTTATTTATTTATTTGACAGAGAGAGACCACAAGTAGGCAGAGTGGCAGGCAGATGGAGAGGGAGAAACAGGCTCTCCGCTGAGCAGGAAGCCAGATGTGGGGCTCCATCCCAAGACCCCAGGATCATGACCTGAGCCTAAGGCAGCCGCTTAACAGACTGAGCCACCCAGGCACCCCTCTTTCTTTCTTTCTTTCTTTCTTTCTTCCTTTCTTTCTTTCTTTCTTTCTTTCTTTCTTTCTTTCTTTCTTTCTT
>NW_023270464.1:12708097-12719159 GCF_011800145.1 Mirounga leonina
TTCTTTCTTTCTTTCTTTCTTTCTTTCTTTCTTTCTTTCTTTCTTTCCTTCTTTCTTTCTTTCTTCTTTCTTTCTTTCTTTCTTTCTTTCTTTCTTTCTTTCTTCTTTCTTTCTTTCTTTCTTTCTTCTTTCTTCTTTCTTTCTTTCTTTCTTTCTTTCTTTCTTTCTTCTTTCTTCTTTCTTTCTTTCTTTCTTTTTCTTTTTTTCTTTTTTTCATTCATTCTTTCTTCTTCTTCTTCTTCTTCTTCTTCTTCTTCTTCTTCTTCTTCTTCTTCTTCTTTCTCCTTCCTTCCTTCCTTCCTTCCTTCCTTCCTTCCTTCCTTCCTTCCTTGTTTCCCTCCTTCTTCCTTTCTTGGCTCCACACTCAACCTGGGTGGGGCTTGAACTCAGAAGCCTGAGATCAAGAGTTGCATGCTCTACCTACTGAGGCAGCTAGGTGTCCTCCTTCATTAATCCTTTAATAAAACTTGTGTTTATGTATTTCTTAAACCCTTTTCTGTGGACTCACTTGAGTTTTTTAGGCTACTGACTTGGATTTTCAATAGATGTTTGGACACTGAAAATATTTTGTCTCCGTTTACAGGATCCCCTTGCTATCTGAAAGTAGAGTGTCCCTATGAAACTTTCCCAAAGCTGAAATAGTGGAAAGCAAAAAAGTAATTGCCATTAGTTTATATGGAAAGAGATTTTGAGCATTCCCACTCCCTAAAACTAACCTCGCTCAGGCTTTTCTGATAGCTTAGGGCTTATCTTGCTAATGGATGCACAAAATAAATCAAGAAAAGATACTCACAGACATAGTTCAAAGCCCTGGTGGCTTGATGTTGAGATGCTGAGTGGAGTTTCTCTGGAAAGGAGTGGGGACAGAGTGTGGCAGGGCCACTCTCCCTGCTAGGGGGTGCGTGCTGTCTCTATAACAGCTCGCTGCAAAGCAAATGCTGAACATTATTTTCACTTTTTGCAAAAATCCTCTTCAGATTTCTTTCAGTTAGAGAAAACAGGTGCCAATGCAAAATGCATAAAAGCAAAGTGACATAATGCAAACTTGAAAAGTAGGGAATTCCTGTATTGGTCTCAGAGGCACTGAATCAGCTGAATGAGGGTGGAATAAAGTTCTCTTATGGTAAATCAGTAATAAAGCTATTAAAGAGATATTTTTTTTTCTGTGTGTCTTTCAATGTAATTTTGAGATTTGCTGTTTAATGACTATCTTTGTATCTTAGAAAGGACATATGTCAATTCAGTGACTAATTTTTACCAACAATGATGCAAGTGTTAGTACTCCTTCAATATACCCTTGAGTTATCATCAGCCTAATAACACCAGCTTATCAACTGCCTTCATTAGTGGGTTTTAATTAGTCATTTTGTAATTCTCTTGTTCAGTTTTCTTGGAAGTTAGTTTTTCTTTTTTTTTTTTTAAGATTTTATTTATTTATTTGAGAGAGAGAATGAGATAGAGAGAGCATGAGAGGGGGGAGGGTCAGAGGGAGAAGCAGACTCCCTGCTGAGCAGGGAGCCCGATGCGGGACTCGATCCCAGGACTCCAGGATCATGACCTGAGCCGAAGGCAGTCGTTTAACCAACTGAGCCACCCAGGCGCCCGGAAGTTAGTTTTTCAATCCACTTTCTGAAACTTGGCATTTTGTTTCAATTTGAAAAGCCAAATAGGGAAACTACCTCTTTCAACTTAAAACAAGGTATTTTCTTGTTCAGAAAGCACGCATTAAAAACTATGAAAAATATTAAATATCTATATATGTTAAGATGACATTAATGATTGGAGGAAGGGTTATAGTCTCTTTAGCAAGTTACTGCACATCAAGTATACTGATACTATCACAGAATTTATGGTTCTAAGGTGATTTAAAAGGTTGAGATTATTATGATAATTTTGCCTGGGTTACTAGTTAGCAAACATTGAGAAAGATCTTTTTTTTTTCTCTTCCAGTGAGCTTTTATTTTCTTTTTAATTTTTTATTTAAATTCAAATTTATTAACTGTACTGTTAGTTTCAGAGGTAGAATTTAGTGGTTCATCTGTTGCATACAACACCCAGTGCTCATTACTTCAAGTGTCCTCCTTAATGCCCATCACCCAGTTACCCCATCCCCTCATCATCCACTAACAATGAGGTAAAAGAAAGAGAAATCAAAGAATCGATCCCATTTACAATTGCACCAAAAACCATAAGATGCTAGGAATAAACCTAACCAAAGAGGTAAGGGATCTGCACTCTGAAAACTATAGAACACTTATGAAAGAAATTGAGGAAGACACAAAGAAATGGAAAAATATTTCATGCTCATGTATTGGAAAAGAAAGGTCTTTTAATCTCCACTCTCTTCGCAGACTCAAGGAGTAAAGTCAGCATTAATTCGGAAGAAAAAAGTAAAACCTCAAGAATATAATGCACATGCATTTTTCCTGTCAAATGCTGTTTACCAACATTACCAAGTTTACTAAAACCTTTGACATAATAACTAACTTTTCTATTGAAAAGTAACCTGAGCATTAGAGTCACTACTATAGGAAAAAATGATTTCCCAACCTCTCTCACCTAAAAGAACAATGTAAATTGGGTGGAAAAATCACAGTGTAAGTAAGCCTAGCACTTTGGTTGACCCAGAGTAGGTGCTCATTACACATTAATTAGATAAAGAAATAAATTAATCAATGAAATAATGTATTGGAATTCCTGATTAATTGGGAAATATCTTCACTACCATTTCATTTTATCTTTCAGGACCGTATCAGTTTGACTTCGATTCATGGCCATGTTTATTTGTAGAATATCTACTACATGAAAGCCTTTTCACTATGTGCCAGAGTGGATGCAAGAATAAATAAAACGGAGTTCTTGACCTCAAGGAGCTGACAGAATAGCAATTTTTTTTTCTTTTGTAGGATGTAATCAATCTTGAAAAGATTTGAATTCTACTGCAAGAAAACAGCAACTGTAATTGTAAGGTAGAGCTTCTGCACCTATGAGTTTGTAACATGCTTCTTTTATGAATTCACTGCTATCAAACAGAAATTTCCATATTTATTTTGCAATGAGAACTTTCAATGCATTGCCTGCATTTGAAAATCTCATTTGCAAATGTGGCTGTCTGGTTTCCTATGGCCAGATGGATCCTGACTACATGCCAAGTAATGTTTAGGGCCCATGAAATTCATTAGGACTATTACCTCTGGCATGATTTAAGAGGAAAAAAAATCCTTGCCCGAGAAGAAACTTCATCTCTTGCTTTTTATCTGGCTTTCTGAGCCAGCAATGTTAAGTTTTAAGTGTTTGATCTGAATAAATAGGGAGACCAGATGAACTCTAGGGTTCCTTCTTCCTATTTTGAGATATAAATGTCTCCATACTTATTTATTGTTTAATGTAATTTGCTCGCATAAAACCACATGTATATCCTTTTTTTCTAACTAACCCTCTTCTAATTGTGCCCCAAACATTGGTGTTGGCTTTGGTGTGAATGGGCCACTCTCCCAGGGCTGGACTTGTGTTGTTGTTCAAAAACATACACTCCCAGCTTCGCATTAGTGTGGTTATGGATCTCATATCTAATTGTCTATATGTAGAGGCACTTTACAATCTGAACACGGCTTCCCCAACACACAAACACAGGCATACACAAAGACCCACACATAGGCCATTTCTCTTCCCAGGTAATCAAATTTAAAGGGTTGACTAGGAACTAAATTCAACACCATGGGAGGAATTTCTGGTCCTTGGAACACACAAAAACAGACTGCTCATTCACAAGAAAAGTGGAATGAGTCCCCAGAAAATTAAATTGCAAGCAACAGTTCATCCATTACCATTAACATCCATTACCAGTCTTGAATCTTTGTTTCATGTTTCTTTTGTATTTTTTCCTGGGTTATTTTCTCACTTGTGATGAAAATAAACATAAAAACAGGGAATACAGATATAATGTAATATTTTTCTAATGTTTTCAATTAAGCAGCAGCTGCTGTTACCAAGCTGTCATCTCTGTTGCTATGGGGGGTTTTGTGTGCATGCCAGTGCAGGACTGGTTACTTTCATATACTAATCCTATTGCTAGGGCTGTTGTATGGAATCTCCATTAATATTGTTAACTTAAGAGTTGAAGACAGGGTGCTATCGTCTCTGTTAAATCTTCTGTGTGGTGGAGAGCTCAAGATCTCTTCATCAGAAGCTCATGAAGATCCCCAAGAGACGGAAAAGATTTACCGGACAAGGAGAACCCAAGACGTAAGAATCTTGTTGGTGTTTTGAGAGCCACTGACTGTAATGCTTCCTTGGTCTCCCCAGTGTAACTGAGCTCAACCTCGTCTGAAGGTAACCAAAGTCAAGTGAGTGCTTGTCTTTCAGCACATAGTTTGTGACAGCTGGCATTTGGCAGGGCTGCCCCACAGCGAAGAACCTCCCAGAGAGCTGCCATAATTCAGGAGATAAACCTCACAGATCCGGATCTTGGCACAAAGTCTGGTATACCAGAAGTGTTGGAAAAGATTTTTGCTGAATGAACGAATTCATTCAATGAACATTATATTATAACCCAGACTTTCAGCTTCTTTGAAATGTGAGTATAGTAAATCTTCCCCCACGCTGAAGCTCTTGTCCCCTCATCTAGACTTGTAAAGTCCAAAGTAGCAAATTGCTACTTTTGTGAATGGATGGGTTTCTTCCTTTGACTTGGATTTTGTTTTGAAATACCCAAGTTCTACAGCATCTTTCAAAGTTGCCAGAAGGGTATCTTTTGCCTAACCTACAGTGAAATGAGTCCCCCTGGGCTTTGAGGGTGCTACTCAGATATTACAGCTTGAATATCTGTGAGCTGGTCTGTTTTGTCCTTCAGCTGAAAAACCAACTAAAGCGAAGTTCTGAATAAATTAATGGGAAATAAGAACATGATAGACTTTATACTTGACATCATATTGTGATGGGGTCACTATCACATTGAGAACAGGAATTATACCTTCTGTCTCTTAAATGCCCCCATGGTGTCCTACATACAGTGAATGCTCAATAAATGTACTAATTCTGTGAGATTAGAGAAGAGGCTGTACAAGCCCTTCTCACACTGCCTTACATTTATCTGTGGCTAATACTGCTCCAGGCTTCTTATCCGTTACCTTGGCCATTTAAAAATAGCCCCTGTGCTTTTTTTCTGTTTCAAAGCAGTTAAAGACCTACTGTAAGTTTATCCTCAGATCAATTCTTGTGACTATACCTGTTTTATGGACATATGGCTTTCCCAAAACTGGTTATTGATAGAGCCAGGGCTAGGACTTAGGTTTCCTGAATGTATAGTGGACAGGTGAATGAGAAATCAATCCTTGTTGTGGCCAGGCACCTTTCTGGGGTTGTTTGTTACTGAAGCATGACCTATAGCTTTTTCTGACTAATACAGCTTTCTTTCAACCACACCATTTGTTGTTTATTCATAATGTTTTTGTAACTTTCTATAGTGATTTCTATGTCATCTGTGTGTTTACTTCTATTCTTGCCTGTCAAGTATGTAAACATTATAAATGATGATTGGTTTAAAATATCTCAGTGCCAAACTAGAGGTAAATAGATGTTATTATCCAAAATTCCTCTATTATTATCTTTTATATCTTTGTATTAAATTCATTTATGAATTTCATTCTGTGCTACTCTCCTACAAAGCACTAGCGTGAATTTGGAGATAATAGAAACAGGAAGTGGAGGTAAGTTGGACTTGATTTAGGTCCAGGTCCACGACTTACTTGTCAATAATAATGAGATAGATCTCCAAGGCTCAAGTTGCTCTTCTGTAAAATGGGAATAATATCATTTTCTTATTTTATGGAATTTGAAAAGTGAAAGAAAGAATATGTAACCGTTGTTTGTAGAATGCAAAGCCTTGTATAAATAAAATGTCATATCCCATATTTCCTGCCCTCTCTCCTTCCAGCCTCATAGTGAGAAGTTAGAGGTGACCATGTAAGTTGCTATGGACAATGAAATGTGTACCACTACTGGGCACAAGATTTAAAATCCAATGAGTGATTCTTTAAGTCCTTTTTAATTTCCATGGCCTTCACAATGCTCCAGGTGGTGGTGCTCCATCACCCTAGTATATAAATTTCATCTCAAAATAAGTGATGACTGCCTGTAGTGCTAAGTTGAATGTTGTTAGATGGCATTCAGAGTCAGTGGGGAGACTTCAGTGACTGATTAGAAATGTAGGCCATGGATGAGAAAGAGGAGACTACGTGAATATGGATACCACTGTATTCAACAGGTAGGAGTCCAAAGCCTTCTTAAAAATGAGAAGCTGCAAAGATCAGTGGCCCAAAGATCAGTGACTTGATTAAGGTTGCATAGCTAGACAAGAGTAAAATTATTTATTATTTGTATGGTCTGCTTCCATGAGAGATTAGAGGTAGTTTAGAAGATGGGGTAAACATACAATCATATTACTCAAACAGAAAAGGAAAGCTTAAAATCATGGAAATTGAAAGGAACAAGTCTTGCCAAATGTGAAGGCAGCATGTGGTTATTGTGACCAAGTAATATACCTAATTCTGAGGTTCCTAGAAGTCAAGATCCTTCTAAATTATTGGTCTGGAGATCTGGCTTCAGCTATCTTCAGTAGCTCACATTATCATGTGCACAAACATAGCTATACAATGAAGGGTTCAACCTACTTTTGCCAGAGAGGATTGTAAAACCACTGATGTCAAAGCACTGAGGGTGCCTAGGACTCTCGGATGAGTTAAAAATGAATTAGCTGCAAGTTATCAGGTCATTCTAAAGCTGGGGAACATACCTTTTCTGATGAATCATATTTCATCAGTAATTTACAAGTAATTTAACAACTATTTGATGAATCCCTGAGAAAAGCACAGTTATCAACCTAGCAACTGGAGAATGGTTCGGTCATGAGCCCCATGATTCTGCTGCCACCCCAGATATGAGAGGATATTCAGAACTGGCCAACAGATGACCTTCTCTTTCCCTTTCCATTCTGCTTGCCTACCTCAGGGACTTCAACTCCAACAAACCTGCAAACAAGCCTGAACATTTGTGAAATAAATATCAGAATTGGAAACAAGCCCTATCATCAACTCCATGAAATAATTGACTTAATTTATCATTCACTAAATTTAGTATACATTTTAAAAGATAAGGATTCTTTTTTTTTTAAGATTTTATTTATTTATTTGAGAGAGAGAGTAAGAGAGAGAGAGCATGAGAGGGGGGAGGGAGGGAGAAACAGATTCCCCATCAAGCAGGAAACCCAATGCGGGACTCGATCCTGGGACTCCAGGATCATGACCTGAGCCGAAGGCAGTCGCCCGACTGACTGAGCCTCATTCTTTAAAAAACTTAAACACAATACTATTATAACACTTAAAGAAATCAACAATAATTTATTACTATTTAAAAAATCTATCAGTGTTCATATATCTCTTATTGTATCATAATTTTTTTAAGATTTTTTTTATTCTTATGTTAATCCCCATACATTACATCATTAATTTTAGATGAAGTATTCCATGATTCATTGTTCGTGCATAACACCCAGTGCTCCATGCAGAATGTGCCCTCCTCAATACCCACCACCAGGCTAACCCATCCTCCCACCCCCTTCCCCTCTAGAACCCTGTTTGTTTTTCAGAGTCCATCGTCTCTCATGGTTCGTCTACCCCTCCGATTTCCCCCGCTTCATTCTTCCCCTCCCGCTACCTTCTTCTTCTTTTTTTTCTTAACATATATTGCATTATTTGTTTCAGAGGTACAGATCTGAGATTCAACAGTCTTGCACAATTCACAGCGCTTACCAGAGCACATACCCTCCCCAGTGTCTATCACCCAGTCACCCCATCCCTCCCACCCCACCCCCCACTCCAGCAACCCTCAGTTTGTTTCCTGCAATTAAGAATTCCTCATATCAGTGAGATCATATGATACATGTCTTTCTCTGTTTGACTTATTTCACTCAACATAATACCCTCCAGTTCCATCCACGTCATTGCAAATGGCAAGATCTCATTCCTTTTGATGGCTTCATAATATTCCACTGTATATATATACCACATCTTCTTTATCCATTCATCTGTCGATGGACATCTTGGCTCTTTCCACAGTTTGGCTATTGTTCACATTGCTGCTATAAACATCGGGGTGCATGTACCCCTTCGAATCCCTACTTTTGTATCTTTGGGGTAAATACCCAGTAGTGCAATTGCTGGATCATATGGTAGCTCTATTTTCAACTTTTTGAGGAACCTCCATACAGTTTTCCAGAGTGGCTGCACCAGCTTGCATTCCCACCAACAGTGTAGGAGGGTTCCCCTTTCTCCGCATCCCCGCCAACATCTGTCGTTTCCTGACTTGTTAATTTTAGCCATTCTGACGGGTGTGAGGTGGTATCTCATTGAGGTTTTGATTTGGATTTCCCTGATGCCGAGCGATATTGAGCATTTTTTCATGTGTCTGTTGGCCATTTGGATGTCTTCTTTGGAAAAATGTCTGTTCATGTCTTCTGCCCATTTCTTGATTGGATTCTTTGTTCTTTGGGTGTTGAGTTTGATGAGTTCTTTATAGATTTTGGATACTAGCCCTTTATCTGATATGTCATCTGCAAATATCTTCTCCCATTCTGTCGGTTGTCTTTTGGTTTTGTTGACTGTTTCCTTTGCTTTGCAAAAGCTTTTTATCTTGATGAAGTCCCAATAGTTCATTTTTGCCCTTGCTTCCCTTGCCTTTGGCGATGTTTCTAGGAAGAAGTTGCTTCGGCTGAGGTCAAAGAGGTTGCTGCCTGTGTTCTCCTTTAGGATTTTGATGGACTCCTGTCTCACATTGAGGTCTTTCAACCATTTGGAGTCTATTTTTGTGTGTGGTGTAAGGAAATGGTCCAGTTTCATTCTTCTGCATGTGGCTATCCAATTTTCCCAACACCATTTGTTGAAGAGACTCTTTGTTCCATTGGACATTCTTTCCTGCTTTGTCAAAGATGAGTTGACCATAGAGTTGAGGGTCCACTTCTGGGCTCTCTATTTTGTTCCATTGATCTATGTGTCTGTTTTTGTGCCAGTACCATGCTGTCTTGATGATGACAGCTTTGTAATAGAGCTGGAAGTCTGGAATTGTGATGCTGCCGGCTTTGTTTTTCTTTTTCAACATTGCTCTGGCTATGCGGGGTCTTTTCTGGTTCCATACAAATTTTAGGATTATTTGTTCCATTTCTTTGAAAAAAGTGGATGGTATTTTGATGGGGATTGCATTGAATGTGCAGATTGCTCTAGGTAGCATTGACATCTTCACAATATTTGTTCTTCCAATCCATGAGCTTGGAACGTTTTTCCATTTCTTTGTGTCTTCCTCAATTTCTTTCATGAGTATTTTATAGTTTTCTGAGTACAGATCCTTTGCCTCTTTGGTTAGATTTATTCCTAGGTATCTTATGGTTCTGGGTGCAATTGTAAATGGGATCGACTCCTTCATTTCTCTTTCTTCTGTCTTGTTGTTGGTGTATAGGAATGCCACTGACTTCTGTGCATTGATTTTATATCCTGCCACTTTACTGAATTCCTGTATGAGTTCTAGCAGTTTTGGGGTGGAGTCTTTTGGGTTTTCCACATAAAGTATCATATCATCTGCAAAGAGTGAGAGTTTGACTTCTTCTTTGCCAATTTGGATGCCTTTGATTTCTTTTTGTTGTCTGATTGCTGTGGCTAGGACTTCCAATACTATGTTGAACAGCAGTGGTGATAGTGGACATCCTTGCCACATTTCTGACCTTAGGGGGAAAGCTCTCAGTTTTTCCCCATTGAGAATGATATTCGCTGTAGGTTTTTCATAGATGGCTTTTATGATATTGAGGTATGTACCCTCTATGCCTATACTCTGAAGAGTTTTGATCAAGAAACGATGCTGTACTTTGTCAAAAGCTTTTTCTGCCTCTATTGAGAGGATCATATGTTTCTTGTTCTTTCTTTTGGTAATGTATTGTATCACATTGATTGATTTGTGGATGTTGAACCAACCTTGCAGCCCAGAGTTAAATCCCACTTGGTCCTGGTAAATAATCCTTTTAATGTACTGTTGGATCCTATTGGCTAGTATTTTGGTGAGAATTTTTGCATCCATGTTCATCAGGGATATTGGTCTGTAATTCTCCTTTTTGATGGGGTCTTTGTCTGGTTTGGGGATCAAGGTAATGCTGGCCTCATAAAATGAGTTTGGAAGTTTTCCTTCCATTTCTCTTTTCTGGAACAGTTTCAAAAGAATAGGTATTAATTCTTCTTGAAATGTTTGGTAGAATTCCCCCGGGAAGCCATCTGGCCCTGGGCTTTTGTTTTTTGGGAGATTTTTGATGACTGCTTCAATTTCCTTAGTGGTTATAGGTCTGTTCAGGTTTTCTATTTCATCCTGGTTCAGTTTTGGTAGTTGATACATCTCTAGGAATGCATCCATCTCTTCCAGGTTATCTAATTTGCTGGCATAGAGTTGCTCATAATATGTTCTTATAATTGTTTGTATTTCTTTGGTGTTGGTTGTGATCTCTCCTCTTTCATTCATGATTTTGTTGATTTGGGTCATTTCTCTTCTCTTTTTGATAAGTCTGGCCAGGGGTTTATCAATCTTGTTAATTCTTTCAAAGAACCAGCTCCTTGTTTCATTGATCTGTTCTACTGTTCTTTTAGTTTCTATTTCATTGATTTCTGCTCTGATCTTTATGATTTCTCTTCTCCTGCTGGGTTTAGGCTTTATTTGCTGTTCTTTCTCCAGCTCCTTCAGGTGTAGGGTTAGGTTGTGTACTTGAGACCTTTCTTGTTTCTTGAGAATGCTTGTATTGCTATATACTTTCCTCTTAGGACTGCCTTTGCTGCATCCCAAAGATTTTGAATAGTTGTGTTTTCATTTTCATTGGTTTCCATGTATTTTTTTAATTCTTCTTTAATTTCCTGGTTGACCCATTCATTCTTCAGTAGGATGCTCTTTAGCCTCCATGTATTTGAGTTCTTTCCGACTTTCCTCTTGTGATTGAGTTCTAGTTTCAAAGCATTGTGGTCTGAAAATAGGCAGGGAT
>NW_023270464.1:12724159-12734778 GCF_011800145.1 Mirounga leonina
GGGTTTTCCACATAAAGTATCATATCATCTGCAAAGAGTGAGAGTTTGACTTCTTCTTTGCCAATTTGGATGCCTTTGATTTCTTTTTGTTGTCTGATTGCTGTGGCTAGGACTTCCAATACTATGTTGAACAGCAGTGGTGATAGTGGACATCCCTGCCACATTTCTGACCTTAGGGGGAAAGCTCTCAGTTTTTCCCCATTGAGAATGATATTCGCTGTAGGTTTTTCATAGATGGCTTTTATGATATTGAGGTATGTACCCTCTATGCCTATACTCTGAAGAGTTTTGATCAAGAAACGATGCTGTACTTTGTCAAAAGCTTTTTCTGCCTCTATTGAGAGGATCATATGTTTCTTGTTCTTTCTTTTGGTAATGTATTGTATCACATTGATTGATTTGTGGATGTTGAACCAACCTTGCAGCCCAGAGTTAAATCCCACTTGGTCCTGGTAAATAATCCTTTTAATGTACTGTTGGATCCTATTGGCTAGTATTTTGGTGAGAATTTTTGCATCCATGTTCATCAGGGATATTGGTCTGTAATTCTCCTTTTTGATGGGGTCTTTGTCTGGTTTGGGGATCAAGGTAATGCTGGCCTCATAAAATGAGTTTGGAAGTTTTCCTTCCATTTCTCTTTTCTGGAACAGTTTCAAAAGAATAGGTATTAATTCTTCTTGAAATGTTTGGTAGAATTCCCCCGGGAAGCCATCTGGCCCTGGGCTTTTGTTTTTTGGGAGATTTTTGATGACTGCTTCAATTTCCTTAGTGGTTATAGGTCTGTTCAGGTTTTCTATTTCATCCTGGTTCAGTTTTGGTAGTTGATACATCTCTAGGAATGCATCCATCTCTTCCAGGTTATCTAATTTGCTGGCATAGAGTTGCTCATAATATGTTCTTATAATTGTTTGTATTTCTTTGGTGTTGGTTGTGATCTCTCCTCTTTCATTCATGATTTTGTTGATTTGGGTCATTTCTCTTCTCTTTTTGATAAGTCTGGCCAGGGGTTTATCAATCTTGTTAATTCTTTCAAAGAACCAGCTCCTTGTTTCATTGATCTGTTCTACTGTTCTTTTAGTTTCTATTTCATTGATTTCTGCTCTGATCTTTATGATTTCTCTTCTCCTGCTGGGTTTAGGCTTTATTTGCTGTTCTTTCTCCAGCTCCTTCAGGTGTAGGGTTAGGTTGTGTACTTGAGACCTTTCTTGTTTCTTGAGAATGCTTGTATTGCTATATACTTTCCTCTTAGGACTGCCTTTGCTGCATCCCAAAGATTTTGAATAGTTGTGTTTTCATTTTCATTGGTTTCCATGTATTTTTTTAATTCTTCTTTAATTTCCTGGTTGACCCATTCATTCTTCAGTAGGATGCTCTTTAGCCTCCATGTATTTGAGTTCTTTCCGACTTTCCTCTTGTGATTGAGTTCTAGTTTCAAAGCATTGTGGTCTGAAAATAGGCAGGGAATGATCCCAATCTTTTGGTACTGGTTGAGACCTGATTTATGACCTAGGATGTGATCTATTCTGGAGAATGTTCCATGGGCACTAGAGAAGAATGTGTATTCCGTTGCTTTGGGGTGGAATGTTCTGAATAGGTCTATGAAGTCCATTTGGTCCAGTGTGTCATTTAAAGTCTTTATTTCCTTGTTGATCTTTTGCTTAGACGATCTGTCCATTTCAGTGAGGGGGGTGTTAAAGTCCCCCACTATTATTGTATTTTTGTCAATGTGTTTCTTTGCTTTTGTTATTAATTGCCTTATATAATTGGCTGCTCCCATGTTAGGGGAATAGATATTTACAATTGTTAGATCTTCTTGTTGGATAGACCCTTTAAGTAGGAATAGTGTCCTTCCTCATCTCTTATTACAGTCTTTGGTTTAAAATCTAATTTGTCTGATATAAGGATTGCCACCCAGCTTTCTTTTGGTGTCCATTAGCATGGTAAATGGTTTCCCACCCCCTCACTTTCAATCTGGGGGTGTCTTTGTTTCTAAAATGAGTCTCTTGCAGACAGCATATCGATGGGTCTTGTTTTTTAATCCAGTCTGATAGCCTGTGTCTTTTGATTGGGGCATTTAGCCCATTCACATTCAGGGTAACTATTGAAAGATGGGAATTTAGTGCCATTGTATTGCCTGTAAGGTGACTGTTACCGTATATCGTCTGTGTTCTTTTCTGGTCTATGTTGCTTTTAGGCTCTCTCTTTGTTTAGAGGACCCCTTTCAAGATTTCCTGTAGGGCTGGTTTTGTGTTTGCAAATTCTTTAGTTTTTGTTTGTCCTGGAAGCTTTTTATCTCTCCTTCAATTTTCAATGACAGCCTAGCTGGATATAGTATTCTTGGCTGCATATTTTTCTCATTTAGTGTTCTGAATATATCCTGCCATTCCTTTCTGGCCTGCCAGGTCTCTGTGGATAGGTCTGTTGCCAATCTAATGCTTCTACCCTTGTAGGTTACATCTCTCTTCTCCCGAGCTGCTTTCAGGATTTTCTCTTTGTCTATGAGACTTGTAAGTTTTACTATTAGATGTCGGGGTGTTGACCTATTTTTATTGATTTTGAGAGGGGTTCTCTGTGCTTCCTGGATTTTCATGCCTGTTTCCTTCCCCAAATTAGGGAAGTTCTCTGCTATAATTTGCTCCATTATACCTTCTGCCCCTCTCTCTTTTTCTTCTTCTTCTGGGATCCCAATTATTCTAATGTTATTTTGTCTTATGGTATCGCTTATCTCTCGAATTCTGCCCTCGTGATCCAGTAGTTGTTTATCTCTCTTTTTCTCAGCTTCTTTATTTTCCATCATTTCATCTTCTATA
This sequence comes from Mirounga leonina, assembly GCF_011800145.1. Classification (NCBI taxonomy): domain Eukaryota; kingdom Metazoa; phylum Chordata; class Mammalia; order Carnivora; family Phocidae; genus Mirounga; species Mirounga leonina. The sequence goes on from NW_023270464.1 coordinate 12,726,970, forward strand.
TTACCGATTCTCTCTTCTGCCTCATTTATTCTAGCAGTTAGTGCCCCCATTTTTGATTGCACCTCATTAATAGCCTTTTTGATTTCTACTTGGTTGGATTTTAGTTCTTTTACTTCTCCAGAAAGGGTTTCTCTAATAACTTCCATATTTCTTTCAAGCCCAGCTAGTATCTTTAAAGTGATGATTCTGAACTCTAGATCTGACATCGTACTAATGTCCGTATTGAGTAGGTCCCTGGCAGTCGGTACTACCTCTTGTTCTTTTTGTTGAGGTGATTTTTTCCATCTTGTCATTTTGTGCAGAGGAGAATAGATTAATGAGAGAACAAAATGCTAGCAGAGTAACCACGTCCCCAGAAAATATACTCTAAACAAATCAGAAAAGACCTGAAGCAGTGGAAAAGAAAGGGAAAGAGAGAAAAAAGAAAAAGAAAAAAAAAAAAAAAGAAAAAAAAGAAAAAGAAAAAGATAAAGATAAAAACAAAAACAAAAAAACAAGACAACAACAACAACAAAAAACCCAGAATGTGATCAAATATGATCAGCCTGGTATATAGATCAGTGCCACACACTAGATTTGTTGTGTATTTTGGTCTTTTAGAAGAACGTGCCTCCCAAAATTTTAAAGAAAGAAAAACTTATATATGTACAAAAATAAGGGTTGATATGATGAAGGGATGGAATATGACTGTAAAGATGGAAATTATAGAAAATTTTATAAAAGGAATTGATAAGAAGTTGTTTGAAAAAAGAAAGAAGAGGATTTAAAAAAAGAAAAAAGAAAAAAGAAAGGGAGAGAGTGTGATCAGGCAGGGAAATAGAAAACACCATATACTAGAGATTTAGGGTATATTTTAATCTGTTAGAAGAAACTTTCTCAAAATTTTAAAGAGAGAACAAACTTATATATATAAGCCAAAAATACGGGTAACTACTATGAAGGGATAGAATATGACTCTAAAAATGAAAAATAAAAATGTTTTTTTTTAAAAAAGGGATTGATAAGATGTTGTTTGAAAAAGGGAAAAAGAAAAATTCAAAAAAAAAAAAAAGAAAAAAGACAGTTAAAAAAATTAACTTTGAAAGACTAAAGAATCATGGTAAAAAAGCCATGAATTGTATGTGCAGTATTCCCCTAGCGCTGGAGTTCTGCCGTTCTCATTGATCGGTAAACTTGATCTTGGCTGGCTGTTCTCCTTGATCTTCTGGGGAGGGGCCTGTTGCCGTGGTTTCCAAATGTCTCTGCCGGAGGCCGAATTGCCCCGCCCTTGCCCGATCCGGGCTAAGTAATCTGCTCGGGTTTGCTCTCCGGGGCTTTTGTTCCCTGCGAGCTTTCCGTACAGCTTTGGAGGCGGAGAGTGAAAATGGCAGCCTCCCAATCTCTGCCTCGGAGGAGCCGAGAACTCGGGGCCCCGCTCCTCAGTGAGCCCCCAGAGAAAAGCCGTCAGTTACTCCCGTCTCCCCGGTCTCCGGCCGCACTCCGTCCTCACCCAGCCTGTGACCGCGCGTTTCTATCTCTGGCACCCGACCCCGGGTGGAGTCTCCAAACCCAGCAGATCCCTGCGGTGCACTCCCGCGCGGCTCCTCCCGGGGGAGGAAGGTGAGTCTCCCCGGATCTGCCGCTTGTGGGGTTCCTGCTGGAGGAGCAGGGGCCCGACTGTGCCGCGGATCACGGTTTATGGCCACCCCGAGCTGAGAGCCCGCGCCTGGGCTCCGCCTCTGCAGCCGGCTTCCCTGCTCCGATACCTGGGAGCTCTGCCGCACTCAGGCACCCCCGGTCTTTCTGTGACCCCGAGGGTCCTGAGACCACACTGTCCCGGAGGGTTCCACCCCCCGCTTAGCCACCAGAGTGACATCCCTCAGCGGAGCAGACTTTTAAAAGTTCCGATTTTGTGCTCCGCGGCTCTATCACTTGCCCAAAGCGGCCGACGGAGGCCCCTCCCCCGCCGTCTATCCTCCCGAATATCGCCTCAGATTCACTTCTCCGCACGTCCTACCTTCCAGAAAGTGGTCGCTTTTCTGATGAGAGAGTTGTTGCTCTTCTTTTCTTCCATCTCCTGTTGAGTTTGTAGGTGTTCAGAATGGTTTGATCCCTATCCAGCTGAATTCCTGAGAGGAGACGTAATCCAGGTCTCCTACTCCTCCGCCATCTTGCTCTGCCCCCTGTATCATAATTTTTAAAGTTGGTTTGTTCAAGTAGTACCCCTCAAAAAGATATATAGCTATATGTCTTTCCTTTTTTAAAATGTGGTAAGAACACCTAACATGAGATCTACCCTCTTAACAAATTTTAAGCATATAATAAGATATTATTAACTATAGTATACAGCATAACTTATTCATCTTGTATTACTATGCAACAACATGGATGAAACTTGAGGACATTATGCTAAATGAAATAAACCCATCACAGAAGAGCAAATACTGCATGATATCATTTATATAAAGTTTGTAAAATAGTCAAACACATAGAAGCAAGGCAGAATGCTGGTTGCCAGAGGCTGAGGGGGGAACAGGAAATGGGGAGTTGTACAGTCTCTTGTAATGTATAGATTTCTCTCCACCTATTTTTCCTTTGCAATTTACATTTCTCCAAACATGAAATTTTTTTTTTCCCTGTAACATTTCCAATGTTCTGAACTTTGGTAATTTCATCTTTGTTCTCTCATGTCTGAATTTCCTGTTAAGAGGTTGTTGGATCAGAGGATGCTCGGATTCAGGTTTAATTATTTGGTGAAAATATTTCATAGATGGTAGTGTGTATTTCCATTAAGAAACACATAATATCTGGCTATTAGTGTGTGTGATGTTTGGATTTACCCATCTAGTTTAAATTCCCCATCAGCTCTAAGCTAGGGATAGAATTACCCTTCTGGAGATTAGGGGCCTCTGAGATCTCATAGCTGATCACCCAGTGGCTTTTTCTAACAAAGTGCTTTGCCAAGTGGAGTGATTTTTTAAAACTAATCATGAAATTTCTCAATGATAGCAAAAATACTCACACCAATGTATAAGCCATGCTGAGTCACTCAATGTAAATATTCTTTTTTTTTTTTTAAAGATTTTATTTATTTGAGACAGAGAGAGAGAGAGAGAAAGAGAGAGAAGCAGACTCCCCGCTGAACAGGAAGGCAGACGTGGGGCTCGATCCCAGGACCTGGAGATCATGACCTGAGCTGAAGGCAGGTGCTTAACCAACTGAGCCACCCAGGCACCCCACTCCTTTTTTTTTTTGACCTGAGAATAAGACCGAGCTGAGATCAAGAGTCAGACACTCAACCAACTGAGCCACCCAGTTGCCCCTGTAAATATTCTTTTGTTATTAAGGACTATAGGTAAAACATAAATAATAGCAAAACAACAATAATGTCAAGTTATCATTTATTAAGGACTCATTATATGCCAGTGATTGTTCTAAGATCTTTATATATATTTACATGTCTTTTCTTTAATTCTGATAACGTTGTCCAGACAGGGTTTCTTCATCTATTTACTGAGCAGCTATTATCAGCTAGATGCTGCTCTCTGGGCAGGGTTCATAAAGTTTACATCACTCACTCAAGGTCACAGAGAAGATTCAAATCTTAGGGGACTAATTAAATAGCCTAAGGTATATCCATACAGTGGAATATGGCACCACTGTAACATGAAATGGGAAACATCTTCACAGCCCTATGTGGCTGATCTTCAACTTCTATTGTTAAGTTAGAAGCAAAAGCAAACTGGAGAACAGTGTTTATTGTATTTATCAAGTATTCATCTTAGATATTGTCATATGTGAGGTATATGAATATATTTAAAATATATATATTCAAGTAAAGGAAGGATAAATCAAAATCAAAAAGAAGAAAAAATAGAGCTGGAGGAGGAATTGAGCAAGGTGAGGATTTAAGAAGGGTAGTTACTCTTCTTCAATCATATTCCTCGTTTTGTAAATGTGTAAAAGGAAGGAATCTCCTCTAGGGCCATTATCATGGAATAGAAAGAAAGCAAAAGAACTGTGAGTAAACAGAGTTATTCAAACGAACAGGACCTCAAAAGAATATCACTGATTATTGTAATTTAGAATAATATAAATATTAATTATTAATTTTATTGTATTAATTTAATTGCATTTATATAAATCTGTATTATATAAATTCACCAGTGTTAAATTAATTTCTTAAACAAGAAAAAATAATGATACATACATAAAAACACACTCATCCAGATGTTTTAGAAATTTAAATTTTGATTGTCAAAGGTAAAATAAAACACTAAATAGGTATATGGCCAAAGGGCCCAGTTGAAGAGAAATTAATGATCTCGAAGATCATTCTGAGGAGTTTATATGAGAACACAGTATAAAAGAATAAAGAGATGCAAAAAAAAATATGGATGAAAATTTAAGAGACATGGAGAACATATCTAGAAGTCTCTATTTCCTTTAATGAGGGGTTCAAAAGTAGAGACAATTGATGGGAGTGAGGTGTTTTTTAAAACAATGAGAGAATATTCCCACACTAAAAGACAGATAGCCTCACCAAGGGACTTCTGTAATTCCAGAAAAAAAAAAAAAATGAACAGGAGGTGGAAGACCCATCCAAATATATCACAATGAAATTTTAGAACTTGGAGGTTAAGGATAGAATTTGCTGAAGAGGAACACACACACACACAATCACACATTTTCTCACACACAACAGATAATGCACAAAGCAAAAGGAATCCACTGTTTGTGCCTGGCCATTCCTACAAGACAAGATAAGAAAACAAGTTTTGGTCATTGGGCTCAACATATCACCTGTCAATGGGTGTCAAAGGGGCTCAGTCAATGTTGACTGCAAACAATGGGCATAAAGTCAAAAGGCTGAAGCTCTGAAGACAGCCTCCATTGATTCACAGCTTGCCTTGGGACCGAGGACCTCCTCCCAGATAGATACCATCACAGTGCAGGGGAAGATACCACACAAGGGGTCAGGCAGCCTGGGTGATAGGTTTGGCCTTCTCAGCAAAGAGCTCTGTGACTTTGGGCAAATTCCCGAACCTTGCTAAGTTCCCAACCAGTTCCTTGCATAGAAAGGCAGGAGCTGAATTTGCTGGTCTCTGAAGACCATTCTGCCTTTATTAATCCATGTCCAGTGAAGCTCATCTGCTCCTCCAGTGTTACTTTCCAGAACATTTTCCTCACTTGTGAAGCTGCTTGATATGGCTGGCCTCATGCTTTCTTCTAATTTCAAGGAATTTTCTGTTTTCTTACTTTACTGGACAATCCGTGCTGTTCACAGCTGACTTTTGTTAGATAAGTGTCAAGTTTTTTTCCTCAAGATTCTGTGTTGACCAAAAGTCTTTGACCAATGTAACAAGAGGATTTCTCCACTGGCAGGAGATTTGTATTAAAAAAAAAAATGCAGCTTCCAGTATGTGATGCTTTTTGGACACTTATGGAGCAAGGCCATTGCTTCCTTTGCTCTTAACTATGCATTGGGGACCCCTTCACCCTTTGGCTACCTTTCCATCTATTTAGGATTCCAGGTGTAGAGTTATAATGGCCTGCTATCTTTTAAGGGCCATATTTCATGTTGATATGATACCACAGGAATAGAAAAAATGATTGAATGATTGCTTACGGAGCACCTTCTCTGGGCCAGACACTTGGATAATGAAAGCCCTCAGCTGTTGTGGGAGGTAGGTGTTATTTCTACTTTATGGGTACTGAAATTAAAGGTCAGAATGCTAGACATTTGACCAACCAAAAGCTCTACTCCATCCTGCCTCTTCAGGGCTACAAAATTGCAGTATGTCCTCATACTGGTAATTCCCAGTAGTGGGGCCCAATACTTAGGAGTGATGCATTGTGGGAAGAGTGGAGTTTTAGACTTAACATAAAACAACTTTCTCTTTTATGGTTTCTTACCATGGATGATAGCATATTTTCAATATCTTTTAAAATGAATTTTTGACCAATATCAAGATGACATTTAACATAACAAGTGCTGCTTTTTTTTTTTTTTTCCCCTTAGTGACATCAGCCTAACAAAAACTCCTTCTAACCTCAAGGCACAGAGCCAAGAAGGGATCCCTACAGAAAAACTTAAACCACACATATTCTTACCTGTCGTTTTTTGTTTTTTTTGAACGATTGCTTGATTTGGGGGACCGATCCCCATTCTCTTGTCTTAGGAGCTATTGAAATATGCTTGCGTGCTTCTGCTTCAAATTTCTTAAGTGTGGACCATGTTTCTTTAACGTGGTGGATTCTTAATGCTTTTTGTTTTAATATTGGACATCGCCTTTTGACACTTTGATAAGCGATGCCATTTTGTGGCTGATTAATGTGTCCCAGGCATTTAATAAAGGCCAGAAGCAAGTTAGAGCGCTCAACATCCTCCAAGAGGATAATCTTAAATTTTTGTCGATGTTGGTGAAACAGAAGTGCAAACAGGTCAGGTTAAATTTCTTAGCAGCAGAAAGACATTAAAAGAGGTTTTCTAAGTTACCTCACCTTTAATAAAATGAAGTCATCTTATATATTAATATATTAATATTACAGTTGGGTTTAAACTCATGTAGACCAAGCTTTACTTAATAGTTAAATCAAATTGAATCTCAGATTTTATGAGTGATAAAATGACAATAAAACGGGTCTGGTCAGTAAAGATAATAACTCGATTCAGTACTTTGGATGCAAGTGTTTAAGGTTTCCATGATAAAACTGTAATTTTATACCCCAAAGTGTGTTAATAACATTAAGTGAGGTAATAGGCAAAGTGCACTGACAATGTAATACCCATAGGACCACAGTAATAGAAATAATTTATAATGTATCAGCAATAAAATCTTTAATGTTATCTCAATTCAGGTCAGGCACCGTATCTGGGGTTTCAGATTACACACGTCCCCATCCCTCCTCACCCTGTTATGGACACAAGTGTTAACCTAAAATAATTAAGAAAATGGTTTTCAGAGTGCAGAAATCTTTCACAATTATGGGCATAATGACTATCCTATTAACTATTTCCATCCTGATGCATTTGTTTGATTGATGGAATTTGATTCCAAAGTTTGTAAGGTAAGCTATTTCTAAAAATAATTCCAAGAGTCATTTTAATTCACTCTGGGCTTTCTTTAGTCCAAACACAACCAATCCCTAACGTTTAAAGTATACAAAGGAATTAATTTTCAAAGATAGAAGAGCTGGTTATTTGTATGACCATAAAATTATTTTGGAAAATCCTAGCTTGAAGTTAATAGGTCTGAACCTAATTTCACAAATTGTATCTTTCTTGAATCATCCCCAAACAAATGTTTTCCTAATGATCAAAAATTAAACAATTTTATTGGGTGACTTTAATTAGTGTAGCTTAAGTCAAAGAGTATTTCTTCTGATAACTTGCTTCACGGTGTGCAGAAAGAAGGGCACCTTTAAGGGGCTAATCAATAAAGCACATATCATTCCATAGGACAATAGTTTTCTGCTTGGTTTAAAAGTACATTTCAGGGGCCCCTGTGTGGCTCAGTCTGTTAAGCATCTGTCTCAGCAGAGTCCTGGGATGGAGCCCTGCATTGAGCTCCCTGCTCAGTGGGGAGTCTGCTTCTCTCTCCCTCTGCTGCTCCCCCTGCTTGTTCTCTCTCTCTTTCTCTCTCTGTCAAATAAATAAATAAAATCTTAAAAAAATAAAAGTACATTTTTAAAAACTATGGGAAAACTTGAGGTCCAATTCCTAGAATTTCATCCTGTTTCCTTTTTCTTTCTTTCTTTCTTTCTTTCTTTCTTTCTTTCTTTCTTTCTTTCTTTCTTTCTTTCTTTCTTTCTTTCTTTCTTTCTTTC
>NW_023270464.1:12734788-12734944 GCF_011800145.1 Mirounga leonina
TTCTTTCTTTCTTTCTTTCTTTCTTTCTTTCTTTCTTTCTTTCTTTCCTTTCTTCCTTCCTTCCTTCCTTCCTTCCTTCCTTCCTTCCTTCCTTCCTTCTTTCTTTCTCTCCTTCCTTCCTTCCTTCCTTCCTTCCTTCCTTCCTTCCTTCCTTCC
>NW_023270464.1:12734954-12738052 GCF_011800145.1 Mirounga leonina
TCCTTCCTTCCTTCCTTCCTTCCTTCCTTCCTTCCTTCCTTCCTTCCCTCCTTCCCTCCTTTCCTCCTTCCTTTTCTTGAATCTATTCTAAATACTCATCTCATTGACTCTAAAACCCATGGAAAAGCTCTGGAAATTCCATGTTTGAGCATTCAAACTAACTATAATGATGATAATGATCATCATAACAGCTTAGGTTTACTGCGTTTATTATGAGCCCAACTTGAAATGACATTTAAAACTAATTTAATTTCATAAGAACTCTATCATTATCTCCATTTCATCTGTGAGGGAACTGGGAGAAGGAGAAATTAAATTACTCCACCAAGGCTCCTGGGCAATAGGTGGCAGAACCACTTATGAAAGCATTGAAATCATTCTAGAGTTAGTGTTCCTGAACCACCCATCACACTACTATCTCTTTCAGAAGCTTTTCTTAACTTCCCCATATAAGTGTGGGTTTTTTGCTTTTTTCTTTTTTTTTTCAGTGTTTTAAATAAGGTTATCTTACCTAAAGGTAACAGAAATAGTTTTCTTGGCAGGAAATTCATAACATCTCTGAGTATTAGTTGGCCTGTGGATTATCTCTAAGGGGCAGAATGTGCTCCAGGGATAGACAAAGCCAGGGGCAGATCTCCAGAAACAAGTTCTATCAACCTTACCGGCACTTCGTGTCTACAAAATTGTTTTGCTTTCAAAGAGCCTTCAACTTCAGGTACAGCCCAAGTGCCAGGGCCAGTCATGTCTTTGGGAGGGACATCAGAAATACAAAGTCAGTTGTTTAGATGGTTCAGCATTAAATCTACTTCCTGGAAAAAGATACCTGCTTCCTGGAAATCTTACTCTGACCTCGATGGGGACCCGTTCTCAACCCACCCCATACGCCAGTCCCAGGAGAGAAGAATCAGACTCCTATATCCCTGAATGCTGAGTTGCTATCCAGAGGGCTTTCCTGGAACTCTATTCATACAAAAATGTAATTCTCTCTCCTCCAGAGAAATGGGATTCAGCTCCTGGGTCTGGGGTCTAAGAACTTGTTTCCTGTTCCAAGCGTGTCTAGTTGTTGTTTCTGGCCTGCTTCCATGAATGTTTGAAAAATGTCCAAAGAGGCTATGGTAATGATAATTGTAAGTCTATTTCTGCTCTGCGTTCCTGGTTCTGTATCCTGCTCTGAATGGACCTTCCCTAGAAGGTGGCTAGATGGGAGGGAAGGAGCTGATCGATTCCAGATCCTGGAGGGAGGGTGAGCTTGGAGGAGTCAAACACACTTGGTTTTGGTCAGATGCATTCAGGCTCAACCCTGAATCTGCCACTTACTTATGGAGGGATCGTGGCCAATTCTGAACTCTAAGTGACTTTATCCTTAAAACAAAGATAATCGTTCTTACCTCTGAGGCTCTGCTTTGAGGTTGACATGTCTGGTGATTGGCATAGGGTGGGTACACCTATCCTGGTGGTCCCCATTTTTTCCTCCAGTTTTCTCATTCTCCTGGTCTGAACCTAGCTACTGGCAACTGAGCTCCCAGACGCTGCTGTAGAATGTAGCCCCTCCACTACAGAGATGAATGATTCTGAGATAATGGCAGACTAGCCCTGGGATTTTGAATCTAGATGCATGAGAACTAATCATTCGTGCCACACAACTTGTTCATAATGCTCATCTGAATGCAACTATCAACATGGAAACCTGCAAGTGAAAGAAACAAGTATTTCACAGATGTTTCCTCTTTTCCATGTGCTCTAGCCTGTGCCGAAGCCCAAAGCATTGTGTGGGAAAAACCTGGTGTTGACCATGCAGTGGCCAACTTGCATTGATTCAGGTTTCTAAGAAACCCAAGAGCAAATTTAGAGAGGATGCTTTATGGTTACGGAACAGAAAATCTCCCACCGCACGCCAGTTGGATGTGATTGCTTTCAGTCTTGGTCTAATTTATCTTGCCCACAGGTATATCTACTGAGCAAACTTCACCCATCAGCCAGGGACTACTTGCTTCGGCTACTGAGCATCTAAATAGGAGCGGGAAGTTTACCAGCAAACTCAGCACCACCATTTTGGGGGTCTCAGGGTGCAAAATAGTGAGTGCCTTGCCAAGGCTGAGCTGAAACATCCATGCTGCAGCTTAACCCTATTCTAGCTTGGAGGCTATTTTTTCTTTAGATTTTATTTATTTATTTGAGAGAGAGAAAGAGCATGAGCGGGTGCAGAGGTGCACAGGGAGAGGGAGAAGCAGGCTCCCCGCTGAATAGGGAGCCCCACACAGGGCTCAATCACAGGTCCCTGAGATCAGAACCTGAGCTGAAGGCAGATTCTTAACTGACTAAGCCACCCAGGTGCTCCTGGAGGCTACTTTTCAACTAGGCTTTGGCTCAGATTCTCTGAATTTATAGGTTATGTGAATACCCTAAAGAAATCCTGGAGAACGTGGGATGCAAAAATGGGGCTTTTGCTTGCAGTACCTCCATCCAGAGTCATTGAGTACAGTTGTGTGGATAGATTGTCACTGTACAACACAAGGACGTCATGCTCACATAGACTCTTCTGTAAGTGGTGCTCCCTGGAGTTGGGAGTGCACAACCTGCCCAAGGGTTCATGGTGGTAGACTGGATTCTGACCCAATGTTTGGTATCCAACACAGGTGGTTGTTTTCAAGGAATTGTTGAATGATACACCACTTTCTGATCAAAGCTTCACATATTGAGTTCCTGATACCAATGGTTTCTTAAACTACCTGAATTTTTCAAACCCTCTGCACATTTTTCATATGCCAACTCTGTTTTCTTATGCTCCAGATAGTTTCCTATATCTTCCAGGTCTGTCTTACTGTAATGTTAGCCTGACTCATTCCTGAGCCTGCTCCTGCCATGAGACCCACACTCCTGAATTTATCTAGTGGATCTGACAATGTGGGTTACCAAGGAACTGTTGGTTTTATGTCAACATCAGGACAATAAAATTATCATTCAAAGGGGTATCCATTCAAAGAAGAGGACACTAGCAGAGCTTCCTGCAGGAATAGAATCATTCCCGATTGAGAGTCTCTTTCTTTCTCTTTCTTTCTTTCTTTCTTTCTTTCTTTCTTTCTTTCTTTCTTTCTTTC
>NW_023270464.1:12738062-12814980 GCF_011800145.1 Mirounga leonina
CTTTCTTTCTTTCTTTCTTTCTTTCTTTCTTTCTTTCTTTCTTTCTTCTTTCTTTTGATTGTCTTTTTTGTTCTAACTTTTATGTCCAAAATTCCAATGTATTAAATTTATTTCCTACATATTTAGAAACAAGATCTCTCACAGTTCCTTAAATGCCATCTGCATCCCAATTCTGAAGGTGCATTTAGCATCCTCATGGCTGCTAGCTGGCTGTCTATACTGACAGACAACGCAGCTCTTGATCTGTCTCTTCAGGTGGCTCAGACTAGCTAAGAAAAAAATCATCATCTTATCTTCTCAGAGACCTGGAATATAAAAATAGCCTGGCCATTTATTGCACCAGGCTTTTAGGCCCAGGTATATCAGGAGTGGAGAAAGCGGATTGTCACTTGCTCGGCTGGATATAGCAGCTTCAAAAGAAGCAAAGAGTCACAGATTAAAGGGGGTGTGGCTGCACCCAGCCTTCTCCAAGCAGGCTTAAAGCTCCCTCACATGGGGCCTTATCAGGCTGGAGGAGGGATGCAGAAGATAAATTTTAAAAATAAATGCCAAAAAAAGTCCTGATTATCACCTCTGCCTCCTCCACCATGTCTGGTCAGCAACGTGTTAAGTGAATTGAAACTAGATTGTGGAGAGACAGTCACAAGCTGGTTATCAGTGGCAGTAAATGGAAGATAATAGCCCCACTAGAGAGTTATGAAATGGCTTGTCTTTGAGCTGCCAAAGTGGTTAGTCTCTCTTTTATTATATTCACAGCAGTAATCCGATATGTCCTGACTTCTGTCATCTGTATGTAATGCTTATCAACTCTCTGTCAGTGATTCACCCTCTTGTCAGGGACAATTATTCCTCAAAGTGCCGAGGTTATGACTGAAGCAATATTATGACTGGAAAGAAAATATGAAAGGTGTAGCACATCACAGCAAGCAATCTGGGAGCCGACGTCAACATAAAGGAAAACACTGTCGATAAAAGGAGAACAGAAGGCAAGGTTTGTTCTCTGTGCCGGGAGCTTGGTTGGCATGGCTGAGGTCAAATGGGCAGAAGACCTTTTCCTGAAGAAGCTTTACTAATTCACGACTGCAGGACATGCAAGCCTCTGCCCTCCCAGAGGCGTCAGCTTTTCTACTTTACATCTCAATTTACAGAGGCCTCGAATTCACCAAGTGGAGGCTTGGTGAAGACAGTTGAATGGGAACAGGTTGGCACAGAGGTCTGTCTTACAACAGAGATGAAAGCTCAGTGCTCTGGGGAAGACCTGGGAAGCCCCAAGACCTTGACTTACACTTGGAGATGTTTTCCATGGAGCACACTCCCACACCATGCTTGAGAAGGCAGGAGGAGCTGGGTGGGCGGGCTGGGGTTTGACAAGGAGCTGGGTCAAGATTTAAATCATAGACAAGCCAGTATCTGAGTGACCAAGAAAATGGGAGTCTGAAATATTAAAGCATTAAAAGTTTGGCCGCCAGACCAAATTTGTTTTGAATGTTGCTCCTGACCTTCGGTAGTTGTCTGAAGATGAATGAGCTATGTTTTGTCTTCTGTATAAAGAATAAAGTAGTTCCTGATAATACCTGTCTCATAGTGTGGTTGGAGAATCAAGAGATGAGGTGTATAAAGAACAGAAGTAGGGGTGCCTGGGTGGCTCAGTCAGTTAAACGTCCTACTTTTGGTTCAGGTCATGATCCCAGGGTGCTGGGATCAAGTCCCACATCAGGCTCCCTGATCAGCCGGGAGTCTGCTTCTCCCTCTGCCTGCCGCTCCCCCTGCTTGTGCTATCTCTCTCTCTCTGACAAATAAATAAATAAAATATTAAAAAAAAAAAAAGAACAGGAGTAAATGCTCAATAGGTCTTATATGATAAACAGTAGCATGTGGCCAGAAATAAGATACTGTGTAATCTTTCAGAGCCTGATTTCTTCATGTGTAACTATTTCACGGTCCCCTGACATAAGACAAACCAAGATGGGGTGACTTGCACTTTGGTGCTGTAAGTCCCAGACCCCCGATTATTCCCATGAACGTAGAACAGGGATGCTGTTGAGGGTGCTGTGGTTCTGTGTGAAGAGACTTCATTGGGACTAAGACTGCAATGATGATTTCTTTTTTCATATCGGGAACACAGTTTCTGCTGAGCAATTGGTTTCCATTTTATCTAAAAATCCTGGGCATGCCCCACTTCATGTCATGCAATTGCATGACTGTTGTAGAATTCGCAGCAAATTATGTGCCCTGTTCATGGACAGGGGCGATATTAAAAATATTTAACAAGCAGTAATGAATGGGGATAGCAGTGTCTGGGCAAGAATCCTAAATTGCTGGTGTAGGCTGGTGGTCTAGAAAAGGGGACCAGCAGTTTGAGCACTGGTCAGGGGCACTTGAGGGATTGGGAAACAGGCAAAAGTATTTCACTATTTTCACAAGCTGTCTGGCTGTGCTGGTGGATACCCAGTGACCACCAGCCCTGCCCCCTAGAGGAAAAGACAAAACTTTTCTATAGGTAACTCCACGGCACACATCTTTATATTAGCTTTTATTTTATATTCTTAACGTTATGTCTTTCTTTAAAATGTATTTATGTTATTATTAAAGTTTGCTTATTATATCATTATAAGAGTAAAAACTTGGTCATTACAACATATTTGGAAAATATAATAATCAAGAGAAAAAATGAATATCATCTAAAAATCTCACCACTCTGAAATAACCATCAACTTTTTGGTACATATTTTTTGGTCCTCCCTTCATGTACATACATCTTCAACAGGTTCTTGATTTTAATGAGAATGCACTTCATGTATTACCATTAGGCGTAATGATTGTGGGTGGTTTCAGAGAGAAATTCTGTAGGATTTTGAAATATCTGTGTTTAATGTTGGTAATTAATAGTTTTTCTTTCTCAAATTAGAAAAGAATGGGAAATTTCACAAAATAACTTACTGGCATATGTCAAAATTCCCACATGGGATTTCTTCTTTGATGTAATGAATTATTTAACTTAGGTCTCTAATTTTGACTCATCTCCACATTTATCTAATGAATCCTAATCAATCCTGGTATACTGATTAGAAGGACTAACCTATTTTAGAATTTTCAGGTGGAGGACTACTGCTGTCTTTGATATCAGTGTTGTGTTCACTTTGGAAAAAAAAGAGGGAGATTTTCATTTTCTTATGCTCTGGACAAATTCACAGGGGTAAGACCATGATGTGAAGTCTGAGGCCCTAAAGTTTTGAAGGGGGAAAAAAAACAACCCACAAAAACCAAACCAAAACAAAACAAAAAATAAGCAAACAACAACAACAACAAAAACCCAAAAAACTTTATTTGAGCTTTAGAGATGGAGCTTTGACTTTTCGAATTTTTTAAAAAAATGTTATTGGCATATTTATGTTTCATTTTTATTCTTTTTAGTCAAATTTTGACATTTATTTTTCCCCAAATAACTTTTTTTTAAAGATTTTTTATTTATTTATTTGACAGAGAGAGAGAGCACAAGCAGGGGGAGCAGCAGAGGGAGAGCAGGGAGCCCAATATGGGGTTCGATTCCAGGACCCTGGGATCATGACCTGAGCCTAAGGCAGATGCTTAACTGACTGAGCCACCCAGGCGCCCCTCCCCACATGACTTTTTATGATGTTTACATTTCCATATTTTTTAAAAGACTTTATTTATTTATTTGAGAGAGAGAGAGAGTACAAGCAGGTGAAGGGGCAGAGGGAGAGGGAGAAGCAGACACCCTGATGAGTAGGGAGCCTGACTTGGGGCTCGATCCCAAGATCCTGAGATCATGACCTGAGCCGAAGGCAGATGCTTAACTGACTGAGCCATGCTTAACTGAGCCACTCAGGCACCCCAACATTTCCACTCTTACTATAAAATGATCTCAATACTTGGGATTATTTTCCATTTCTTATTAGTTTTGTACATTATCTCCATTTTTTCACTTTTTCTTGACCAAAATATCTCCTTTGGTTGGTATTTTAAAAAAGAAAACAAACTATTTCCTGAATTTGTCATTTAAAATGTTTTTTGGAATTCATTTTTTAATATTATTATACATTTCTTCTTGCTGTTTTTAGATAGCTTGTTGCTCTCAGTACAGTATTATAACCAAATCATCTATATATTTATCTATTTAATAATGAAAACATTTAGGATATGAAATTCATTCTAAATGTGGAGAGAACTGCATCTCTCCTTAAAAATCTGTTTATTACTATGCATGTTATCATTATTCCCTAATTGCTAGCTTGAATTCCACTATGATCCAGAAATTATTTTTTAAAAATATACTTTCTTGGGTGCCTGGTTGGCTTAGTCAGTAGAGCGTGTGACTCTTGATCCCAGGGTCATGAGTTCGAACCCCACATTAGATGCGAAGTCTACTTAAAAAATTATAAAGAAAATATTTAAAAAATGTATTTAAAAATACTTTCTAATTTCTAGTGGGTGGGCCTTTTATTTAAAATTTTGATATCAGTTTCTTGTTATCATGTTCAGTGAATGTAACTAGTGCATCTACTTTGGAAAAAATTGTTAAGACTTTATTTTTGGACTATAGCAGTTTTTCTGAATATCCCATCAGTTCTATTAAAGCAACAATAGAATTAACCACAGAAGCAATGGAAATTCAAGCCCTCCTTTCTACCACACCTACTTGTATAATTTTGGTATATGTTATGACATCCTTTAACTAGGAAAGCCAGTTAATTTATCATCCCAAATGGGCACACTTTTAAAAAATTCTTTAGTAGGGCTTTTTTTTTTTTAATTGAAGTATAGTTCACACACAATGTTACATTAGTTTCAGGTGTACAGCATAATGATTTGATGAGTCTGTATGTTGTACTATGCTCACTACAAGTGTAGCTACCATCTATCACCGTAGAACACTATTACAATATCATTGATTATATTTCCTATGATGTACCTTTCATCCCTGTGGCTTATTCATTCCATAACTAGAAGCCTGTATCTCCCATGCCCCCTCACCAATTTTGCTGCCCCCCTCCCCGTACTCTGGCAACTATCAGATTGTTCTCTGTATTTATGGGTGTGTTTCTGCTTTTTGTTTGTTTATTCTTTTCTTTCTTTAGATTCCACATATAAGTGGAATTATTTGGTATTTGTCTTTGTCTCATTTATTTCACCTAGCATAATACTGCCTAGGTCCATCTATGTTGTTGCAAATTGCAAGATCTCATTTTTTATGGCTAAGTAATATTCCATGGTGTGTGTGTGTGTGTGTGTGTATACTTCTTCTTTATCCATTTGGTTACCAGTGGACACTTGGGTTGCTTCCATATCTTGCCTATTGTAAATAACACTGAAATATACATAGGGGTACATATATCTCTTTGAACTAGAGTTTTCATTTTCTTTGCGTAAATATTCAGTAGTGGAAATAACTGGAGCACACAGTATTTCTATTTTTAATTTTTTCGAGGAACCTCCATAGTGTTTTCCACGGTGGCTGCATCAATTTGCGGTCTTAATGGGCACACTCTGAGGGTGAGAGGGGGAGTGATTATTACTCTGGACAGCAAGATAAACTGGGATATGCTGTGTGAACCTGGGAAGTAAGATCGGCCGTACCATAACCCAACTTAAATTCCCTCTGAAATAATGTGAAATATCAATAAACCTTGCAGTTATTATTTGTTGTAAGGTTTAAATAATATTGAAATAATATTTGTGGTCTAACATATGTGGTCTAACTTGTAAATAATCTGTGAGTGCTGAATTAAATCCCTACTTCTTAATTGACTATTTGAGTCCATTTTATTTTTTTAATTTTTTAAAAGTTTTTTTATTTATTTGACAGAGAGAGACACAGCGAGAAAGGGAACACAAGCAGGGGGAGTGGGAGAGGGAGAAGCAGGCTTCCTGCTGATCAGAGAGACCGATGCGGAGCTCGATCCCAGGACCCTGCTGAAGGAAGACGTTTAACAACTGAGCCCCCCAGGTGCCTCTGGGTCCATTTTATATATCACTGAAAGTAATTTCAAATCCCCCCAGTTGGAAAAGATCTAATATTAATTCAATATTTGAAGACTTCTAAATCTTCTGTAAGGTTTAACTGATCAAATATACAAAATATTTGGTTCTGTGCCTGGGACATAACAATTACTAATGTTACATTAAATAGTCATTAAAAATATATTTCTTAAAGATTTTATGTATTTATTTGAAAGAGAGAGAGAGAGAAAGTGAGCATGAGTGGGGGGAGGGGCAGAGGGACAAGCTGAGTGGGGAGACTGATGCGGGGCTTGATCCCAGGACCCTGAGATCAGATGCTCAACCGACTGAGCCACCCAGGAGCCTCTATATAGTCATTTTTATCTTGATAGGGCTTAGAACTTTAGAAATGGCTGAGTCATGTTTTTAAAAGTATGGAATCTCATTGTATTCCAGCTATGGTTTTAAAAAGGTGATAAAACATGCTAAGGAAAAATAGATTTATATTTTAGTTATGGAAAATTATATTTAAGTGAGGTTTTAAAGTGTGATTTTCAGGACGCCTGGGTGGCTCAATCCATTAAGCATCTGCCTGTAGCTTAGGTCATGATTCTGGGGTCCTGGGATTGAGCCTCTGCATTGGTGTCTCTTCTCAGTGGGGAGTCTACTTCTCCCTCTCCCTCTGCCACTCCCCCGCTCATACTCTCTTTCAAATAAATAAAAAGCATCTTAAAAAAATAAAGTGTGATTCTCAAATATTTTTAAACTATTAAGTACAAAACACTGGCCTTTAAAAATAGAAATTTAAAGTAGCCAAGGAAAACATAGATGATGGAGTACATAGGAATAAAAATGGTTTCAGTGTTCTGGTTCCTTTTTTAACAGCAGTCACAGTATATCTTGAGATTCAGGCCTCATCCAAAATGAATTTTAAGAATAAATTAAGTTTCTTTTCTTAACCCCATGCACTTCTACCAACTGTGTATTAAATTTATAAATGACTATATTCATTTCACTTAGCACTCACAAATTTGGTTGTGATTTTTTTTTTTTTCTCTTGGATTTTCCAGGCTAAACTAGAGAAACACTTTAAGGGAATTCAAACATTAGAAAGACATCAAAAACGACCTAAATGTCCAATAATTAAATGTGAATATATATCTATGTACATATATTACATTGACATATACACTCTATATATAGTGAGGTGCATTTGTAATTGTGCAATCATTGTACATGTTTTTATATTTGCAATACATCGTTACACGAAGTCGCAGGCAGAAATTTATTTTTCTTTTGGGAGGTGGGGACCAATTTAAGTAATTGTTAGTGAAAATTAAAGAATGGACAAAGGGACCACCTCCAATCATTAACAAAACATCTCAGGGTTGGATTTCTCAGAGTAGCTTTCAAATCTGATTAGAAATTTGAAATATTGCCGTGCATATAAATGGGCGAGATAAAGAACACTCTTGAGGAGATACGAACACACAGGAGGACATCAGGAGCACATTTAGCTGACAGCAGGCAATGCCAGGAGGTACCTGGTCACTGTTTCATTCTGTCCTCTGGTCCTCTCTTAACAGCGCACCAGAAAACAATGTTGAAAACAAAAGTGGTGTCTATACTTTCATAAGCATTTTGTAAACATCGTCAACTCCTCATTTCCTCCATTCCTGACCACCTTGTACCATTTAGCTTCACTTTTCGGTTTCTCCCAGCCTTGCAACTCCTCATCTGCAGGAGCGCATACAATGCAGGCTCCCTTCTGCCTGCCTATTGTGATGGAGTCAGGGTTTGGGGACCTGCAGCTGCAGGTTGTTGGGGACCTACAGCAGGTTTCCATGGCAACTGACTAATCCACAAGTGGAAGGTGATGGGGAGCCTCAGACTCCAGAATTCTATTTTGAAAGATCACTATTTTATCACTCTTCTGTTCTGAGGCATGAATTAATTGTGCAAGATCTGGGTGGGATAAAAATCATGACAGACTGGTACAGGCATGTATGTACCCTTGGTGAGAGTGTGTTTGATGCTTATAGATACCCACTGTCTGAGCTAGGGGTTCTAGCAGAGAAATGAACCTATATATCAGATAGATAGAGATAGATGATAGATAGATAAATGCTGATATAGATAGATACTGATATAGATAGATAGATGATAGATAGATACCTAAATAAATAGATCAATTGATAGACGGACAGACACATAAATACATACCAATATAGATAGATGATAGATGGATACTGATATAAATAGATCAATCTATAGGTAGACAGATACCAATATAGATAGATAGGTAGATAGATAGGTGATAGATAGATAGATAGATAGATGATAGATAGATGGACAGATACCAATATAGATAGATAGATTCCAATACAAATAGATCGATCAATAGATAGGTAGATACCAATATAGATAGATAAGATAGGTGATAGATAGGTGATAGATTAATAGATAGATAGATAGATACCAATATAGATAGATAGATAGATAGAGATATAGATAGATGATAGATAGATGATAGATAGATGGACAGACAGAAAAGAGAAGGCGGAGTAAGACTTTAGTGCAAGGAACTGGAGTATCTGATTGTAGGAACTGGCTAGGCAAATCTGACACAGTAGAGTCGGCCAGCAAACTAGAAATTTTCAGGCAGGAGCCAATGTCAGCAATGCACATGTTGCCTTTCTTCTTACTTAGGGAAACCCCTGTTTTGCTCGTAAGGCCTTTCAGTTGACTGCATGAGGCCCACCCTGATTACTGGCGATAATCTCCTTTACTCAAAATTAACTGATTGTGGGGGTGTCTGGGATGCTCAGTTGGTTAAGCATCCAACTCTTGGTTTCAGCTCAGGTCATGATCTCGCAGTTGTGGGATCGAGTTCTGTGTCGGGTTCTGTGCTCAGAGTGGAGTCTGGTTCAGATTCTCTCTCCTTCTCCCTCTGGCTCACAATCTCTCTTAAATAAATAAATAAAATCTTAAAAAAATTTAACTGATTGTTGATGTTAATCACAACACACCTAGTTTAGTGTTCAATTGCAAAAGTGCGTATTATAGCCTAGCCAGGATGACACATGAAACTAACTAGCATACAAACCATAGATATTCTGAGGTCTAACTTACCAGAATATTTTGTGATTGTCATCAAAATGTGTGGCTGTCATGAGCTCAGTTTGATTATGTATCAGGGGTAGAAAAAATTACCTTTTTTTTTTTTTTCTCCTGAATCTAATTACTTGGGAGGTAGAATACAGCTTCATTGATGAAACCATGGGACTCTACGCAGACTGGTTAGCCATCTTGAGTTTTGGACAGCAAATGCTCGGCAAGCTTCTAGCTGGAGAGATGGGAGAATGCTCTCTGAACTTTGTTATACCCAACAGTCCTGTGCTCCAACTATCAGCAAGAACAATAATTGTTTGGGGTCTTGGGGGAACCGGGCCATATGAACTTACATCCATACACCCCAGGGACTGAAGCCACCTACCTGTGAGGCAGAAACTCTCCATTAGCCACTGGGCTAAAGTTATTTATGAGAGGAATGGATGAGGAGAAGTATGGGGACTCACACCACTTTATTATTTTGTTTTTACCGTAACCGACTGAAGCTGTTGGTTATGCAGCTGTGTGGTTAATCCACAGACTCTAGAATCAGTCAGTTTGAGTTAGTTCCCTGACATCATCACTTAACTTGAGATAGTGATCACAACAGAGAGATCTGGAACATGGGGAGCATGAGAGCACCAACTTAAAGGGTAATTGTGAGGATCACATGAGTAGATACATGCAGAGGTCTTAGAATAGTGTTGGGTGTGTTCCAGGTAAGTGCTCAGTCAAAGGTAGCATTGTTGACAATATTACTGATGCGTCCCTGGGCACTCACTGCATATGCATTACCCTCTTAAGGCCTCCCAATACTCTTATGGGACTTTTATAGTCAAAGGGATTGAGTATCAGAGAGGTAATTAGCTTCCCCAAGGTCACAGAGAGAGGTAGTACATGGAAGCATTTGAGTAGCAAGCAATTTCAAAGCTGAACACCTGAATCACTACACTATACTGGTTTTCTAATGAAGAATTAAAATAGGAATAAACTGAACATTTTAGATCAACAGAAAGATCTCTACTATGCTAATTTTGAGCCTCTATCTTTCCAGTATCTATATCCAGTCTTTGTCCATCTTTAGCAATGTGCACGCATAGCTCAGGAGGTTTCACATGTTGGGGAGAGAACACATGTCATTCATTATTGCATCTCCAGTGCTATCAATGTGTCTGGCTCAAATTTAAGGCTTGCTAAAAAATGACTGAATATGGTGTGCATGACATAAGCCACCTTTTTATAGTAAACCAGCATACTAATAAAGATATCATAAATATGAACTTTATCTGGTAACACATCACTTGTTTTGTTTCTATCAACAGGGAAACATGAGAAATCCACCATCTTGTAAAGAAGGAAAGATGGGGCACCTTCCTGATGGAAAGTGACAGAGGAAGCAGTCTGACAAATGCAGGTTTTCATGCAGAATTCTTCAAAAAAATCGGGTGACAAAAATCTGACAGAAAAAAAAAAATGTCTGGTTGGCTGAAACTCTAAATGAGCTCAGGAAGAAGAGTAGAGGACAAGGATAATCAAAACAGACTGTCTCCCTGGATCCTCGGCTTGGTTCCATCCAGGATAGCTAGAAAATGGAGCTACAGCTCACATGGTGATAGCTTCAGTAGACACAAAGGAAACACAGCCATTGACAACTTCTGTTTCACACCAGCACTCTCTGTGAAGAGCTTTGGAGTCAACTTGTGTGACGTGAGTGAAATGGAAGGAGAACAATTTCCTCATTGAAGGGAAACAACTACTGTGATTCCAGGAGGATGAAAAGAGGAAGTTGTCATGATGTGAAGAGTTTTGAGACACGTTTGAACTGATTCTGTGGTGTGTTGGTCCCTGGTCTTTGAGGAATGGGGGACTGGGAAACAGGAGAGAAACAAAAGGACCCCTGTTGTTCTTCCCCTGAAAGTAGGGAGGAGAACTTCACAAACAAGAAAACTGCTGCTGATAGTGCTGAAGGTTCTGGAACTAGTTGTTGTAGAGTCAATACAAATTTTCTAAGCATAGTCTGTTCCCTCTACCCCGAGGTACTGTGGCAGTCATAATATAGATGGGTTTCAGTGAGGTACACATCCTTGCACAAGTCCTTTCTGGAAGTATCTATAAACAAAGAGAGGAGTATGTATGATGTCCCTGCAGTTAGGAGACTAAGTATTAGCCTCACAGCTTGCTGGATGGGGAATTGAGGCCCAACTGGAATGTGATCTCCAGTGGTATATTACAGGGATCTGTCCTCAGCTCTATGCCATTTGACATTGAAGGGGAAATGCTGAAAATCTGGGGAAATCAAAACTGCAGAGTTCACAAATTGGGGCAGATTAGAAAACATTTCATAATAGATCCAAAGCCTTAAAGGTCATGGTCAACTGATCAGTAGGCTGAATAAAATTAGACAAAATTTAATGGGAATCAATGTAGTGACCAAAATTTGGGACAAAAAGGTCGATAGCACATGCCCAGGAGGGAGATGGTGTGATTGTATAGAATCCTACTTAGCTGACCCTAAGTTCATGCATGAGAAGTCAAGACAGTGGTCTGCATGCCAAACTTCTGATTCAGACTTCAGCTCTTTTAAATAAATATAAAATCTATTATAAGTAATAAGAGACATTTAGACATATGAAATATTTCCATTATATCTAGAATTTGGACTTCATTTTTATACCCAACTTTTTAAGTCATAGAATGGATTTATAGACTTGAAGTCTTATAAACTAGGACTTGAGTTCTGACTCTTTACTAATATGTTTTCTTGGGCAAACCACTTAATTTTTCTTTGTCTCCTTATCTGTTAAATGAGAAAAATAAGATACCATCCACAATGTTCTTGTGAGTGTTAGAAGTATGTTAATGCACTTAACACACAATAAATAGCCAATAAATGTTAGTGAAGATATGATTCAAGAGTAATAATGTTTCCTTCAAATTTACATGTTAGCATGGGGTGGGAGCTCAGACTGGGGCCCCCAGAGAGGTTTCCCAATCTACCTTGATGTCAACACTAACACTTAGAGTGTGGTCACACTCCATCCTATTCCCTCTCCCTCACACCCACACTCTTACCTGAGTTTATGGGAAGAGAGAGGAAGAAAGAGAAACCAGGCAGTTGATTTGTGCTTGGATGCAAGCCAAGTAGTCAATAGTATGTCACCAGAAATATGCCCCTGGCACCAGAATTTTGTGGAATCAGAGTCATTTTGCTGGAACTGAAACTGGCTAGCCCCTATGGGTAAGGGCTATCGACTGGGTCCCTGGGTGGAGTCCTGATTTGGGTTCACTAATACTCACTTTTGTCCTTTCCTTTCTCAAGCTGTTATCCTCTTTCCTTATGAACTATACTTGTGTCTCTAAGGACACGAGAGGTTAATCTAAAACTTAAAATCATGAAAAGGCTCTTTGGACCTCTAAAAGGAAGTTGTTGTTAAAAGAGCTATTTCTGGGTGGAATGAAGTACCTTATAAGATAGTGTGCCCTGTTGCTAGCGATGTATAAAGAAAGGCTGGATAATTACTTAACTCAGGCATCAGAAGGGAATGTGTATAGGCACAAATAGTTAAAGATTTTCCTGGGATGGAATTCTATGAGTCTTGTTACATGGCTGAGCATTGTGCTATCTATGTCAATTTATGCCTTAGCATTTTAAAATTTGAAGTGGTAGAACACTCTTTAACAATATATTCAACACTGGTATATAATCCTTATATATTTTGCAAGTAGCTGTAATGTTGTTTTTACTAAACTATTGCACAATATTTATTTATTTACTTACTTACTTATTTATTTATTGAGTGTGAGCAGGGGGTGGGGGTGAGGGGCAGAGGGAGAGGGAGAGAGAGAATCTTAAGCAGGCTCCACACCCAGCACAGAGCCCGACATGGGGCTGGATCTCACAACCCTGAGGTCATGACCTGAGCCAAAATCAAGAGTCAGATGCTTGACCGACTGAGCCACCCAGTGCCCCAACTATTGTACACTTTCAAACATATTCTTATACTACTCACATGGTGGTAGATCACCAGTTATCATGACTCTTATATAAGACCAATGTTAAATTTTTGATTTACCATAATAATTTTTTAAGCAAATCACAGACCTCATATGATTTCATCCATACATGTATCAATATGCATCATCTGCTGAAAAAAAAAGGATATTTTCTTATATAACCATTATGCCATGGTTATAATCTTACAAAATTATCAATAATTCATTGATATCATCTGGTACCCAAGCTATATTTAAATACCATAGATTTTTCTCAAAAGTATTATTTTAGTTGATATTAATGTACCCTATTTATTCAATCAATGCCTTATTGAAGGATATTTGGATTTTGTTGAATCTCTTACTTTTATTTTTATTTACTTATTTACTTATTTATTTTTTATTATTTTTTATTTTTTAAAGATTTTATTTATTTATTTGGGACAGAGAGAATGAGAGAGAGAGAGCACATGAGAGGGGGGAGGGTCAGAGGGAGAAGCAGGCTCCCTGCCGAGCAGGGAGCCCGATGCGGGACTCGATCCAGGGACTCCAGGATCATGACCTGAGCCGAAGGCAGTCGCTTAACCAACTGAGCCATCCAGGCGCCCTTTACTTATTTATTTTAAAAAATTATTTTTATAATAATTCCAGCCCCAATGTGGGGCTTGAACTCACAACCCTGAGATCAAGAGCTGAATGCTCCACCAACTGAGCCAGGCAGGTGCACCAAATCTCTTGTTTTTAAAAATAATGTCACAAAGAATAATCTTGCGTCTAAGTAATTTCTTACTCCTGCCAGTGAAATAAATTTCTAAAATTGAGATTATTCAGTCAAAAAGAAATTGTGTATGTCATTTTGCTAAATACGGCCAATATTTTTCCAAATATGCACCATTTTACATTTCCACCAGCAATGCATGAAAGTGTCAGTTGATTCGTTGCTCTTCCAATTGAGTATGGTGTCAAAGCGTTGGTGAAATGTCAGTCTAGTTTAAATCTGTGTTTTTAGGGGTGCCTGAGTGGCTCAGTCGGTTAAGCACCTCCCTTCGGCTCAGGTCATAATCCCAGGGTCCTGGGATTGAGACCCGCATCAGGTTCCCTGCTCAAAAGCAGAGAGCCTGCTTCTCCTTCTCCCTCTCCCTCTGTCTCCCTTGTGCTCTCACTCTCTCTCTGTCAAATAAATAAATAAAATCTTTAAGAAAAATAAGTCTGCATTTCTCATCTTATACATGAAATTTAGCATTTATCATATGTTTATTGGCTATTTATACTTCTACTTTGAAGTATCTTTTCATATAAACTTTCCAATTTTCTATCAGCTGGTTGATCTTATTTTGGGATTTTTGTGATCTCTGTTTCTGTCTCTCTGATATAAGTCACAAATATTTTTTTTTCCTGTGATATTTGACTTTCAACTTTGCTTTTGTTTGTTTTCCATGTAAACACTTTTTAAAAAAAAAATATAGTTGAATTTATTAGTGTTTTTAATGGCTTCTTGATTTTGAGTAATTTTTTTTTTTAAAGATTTTATTTATTTATTTGAGAGAGAGAGAATGAGAGAGAGCACATGAGAGGGGGGAGGGTCAGAGGGAGAAGCAGACTCCCTGCCGAGCAGGGAGCCCGATGCGGGACTCGATCCCGGGACTCCAAGATCATGGCCTGAGCCGAAGGCAGTCGCTTAACCAACTGAGCCACCCAGGCACCCGATTTTGGGTAATTCTTAGGAAGTTATTTTTCCTCCACTCACAAAATAGAAATGAATTCACCTATATTTTCTTCTACTTGTCTGATTTCACATTTTTACACTGAGATCTCTGATTTATTTGGATTTTGTACTTGTTTTTTTATATGAATGAGACCCCTTATATTTTTATTTATATAGCTATCATATGACTACCCAGTTGTCCCAACATGATTTGTTAAAAAAAATCTAACTTGAGGTGCTATCTTTACCATATACTAAATGTATTTCTAGATGTTCTGTTCCCTTGGACTATCTGTCTATACACGTGCCAGTATTCACTGATTTGATTAAATTGGTTTTATACCCACATTTCCCCTTTTAAGGGTTAAACTGGCCATTTTTGTTTGTTTACTGTTTTCAGTTGAACTTCGTAACCAGTGTTTTAACTCCAAGAGGAAGCTATCTATTGATATTTTTATTGAGATTGTATTAAATTTATAAATTATCTTGTGGGGGGGGCATTTATCTTCATGATAGTGAGTCTTTTTATCCCAATGCATGATATATTTTTCAATTTGTTTTAGTAAACTTTTGTGCCTTTGCATATATTTATTCAAGTTTATCCTGAAGACATTTATCATTTTTGTTTGTTTGTAAATATGATATTTGATTCCCTTATTGTATATAATAATATCTATATTGATTTTCACAGATACGTAATCAACCCAAATAAAGATTGTTTACCTCTCTCTTTCCAAGTATTATTTTTCTAAATGCTTTCACTTATCTAGTTGCATGGGCTATATCCTCCAACATCATTTTTATGAAGTCATGCACATGAACAAAGTCAATTGAAAATATTACTTATAAATACGTCAACTGAAGCATTCTTTCTAAATTCTGCCGACCCGTTCTTTATTTTGAAAATTTGGTAGAGTGTTTTTCCTTAACATGCCCTGCAAGTATTTGCAGAATAAACTACCAAACAGTACATATTCTAGATTATAGGTTGTTTAACATTGTAGAGAGAGCTTGGCTTGGAGTTGAATCTTGATTCTGCTACTCACTAGATCTTTCACAGTGGACATAGAACTTACTGGAGCCAGTTTTCACAGGTAGAAAATGGGGTTTCTGCAAAGAAAAAAATGATATGAATAAGTGTGTATAAAATGCCTGGCAAAATATTTACCACACTCACATGAATTAATATTAGTTTCTTTCATCCTTCCATGAGAGCAAGAACAGTGTCTAGCTAATCATAGCATTCTAGTAGAACATCTTGGATGGTGTAGGTTTTCAAAATATGTTTCCTGAATTAAATTTTTACAGATGGGAAATGTCTGCTGAACATGATTGCTTTTATGGTTTTTCTAAGACATACTAGATACATAGGTAAGAAGTAGAGGGAAAGTAGTATTTTTTGTGTGAAAACTTTCTGAATGTTCTCCCTTTTTATGCATGCAAGAATTATACATATTTTGCAAATGAGATAACTCTGACTCAGACAAATGAAGTTCAACTAGCAAGAGTTAGATCTAGAAATTGAATCCATGTCTTTCTTCTACATGTCACTTAATGACCAGTACAAGCCTGTTATTTAATAAAGCTAGGATTCAAAATCAGTCTGTGACTTATGGGTAGAAGCTTTCAAAGTGCTTAATATCAAGTGTTGTGTACATTGCAGAAATGAGTACTCACATACACTGTACTTGAGAATGAAGATTGATATAAAAGTTCTAAAGGTGAGTTTTGCAATTCTTACCAATGGTTTAAAAATAGTTTAGGTGGGAATGCAAACTGGTGCAGCCACTCTGGAAAACAGTATGGAGGTTCCAATCTGAGGGTTGCTAGAGGAAAAAGGGGTGGAGAGATGAGGTAATGCGGTGATGGACATTAAGGAGGGCATGAGATATAATGAGTGCTGGGTACTAAATAAGACTGTTGAATCACTGAACTCTACCTCTGAATCTAATAATACACTGTATGTTAATTAATTGAATTTAAATAAAAAAATAAAATTAAAAAACCTGAAAAAAAAAACCAATATGGAGTTTCCTCAAAAAGTTAAAACTAGAACTACCTTAGCACCCAGCAATTGCTCTACTAGGTATTTACCCAAAGGATACAAAAATACTGATTCGAAGGGGCACATGTACCCAATGTTTATAGCAGCATTATCCACAATAGCCAAATTATGAAAGAACCCAAATGTCCATCGACTGATGAATGGATAAAAAAATGTGGTAGTACACCTATTCGATTTTTTCCTGGCCTCCAATATAAATATTAATAACTTAGCCACTGTTAAGATACATTATCTATTGCCCTTTTTAGCTATTACAAGAGAAACTGACTAGAAAACACTGGCTTTTTGGTTTGTTTTCATGTAATATAGTGAAGACAATTTTCCTATGGGAGCAAATTCCCAGATTTTTAATTGTTCTAAAATTCATAAATGTAGGGGTACCTAGCTGGCCCAGTTGGTGGAGTGTCTATTGATCTCAGGGTTGTAAGTTCGAGCCCCACATTTGGGTATAGAGATTACTTACAAGCTTTTAAAAAAATTGATAAATGTATTCTATAAAACCAAGAAATGTTTTAACAACAGTAACTTCCAAAAACATCTTTTAAGTTGAATTTTAAAAGCATCACTAAATAACCTGTATAACTCTCTCTCTATATATATATAGTGTGTGTGTGTGTGTGACACACATAAAACACAGAGTTGAAGCAAAAAAAAAAAAAATGTGGTAGTACATATACAATGGAATATTACCAAGCCATCAAAAAGAATGAACTCTTGCCATTTGTAATGATGTAGATGGAGCTAGAGCATATTATGCTAAGTGGAATAAGTCAGAGAAAGACAAATACGATATGATTTCACTGATACGTGGAATTTAAGAAACAAAACAGATAAACATAGGGGAAGGAAGGAAAAAAAAAATAGAAAGGAGGTAAACCATAAAAGACTCTTAACTATAGAGAACAAACCGAGAGTTGATGGAGGGAGGTTGGTGGGGGATGGACTAAACGGGTGATGGGGATTAAGAAGGGCACTTGTTGTTTTGTTTTGTTTTGTTTTTGTTTTTGTTTTAGGGTACTTGTTATGATGAATACTGGATATTGTATATAAGTGATGAATCACTAAATTCTACTTCTGAGACAAATTGCACTATATGTTAACTAACAAGAATTTAAATAAAAACCTGAAACAAAAAAAATAAAATAAAAATCATTTAAACCTAATGAGCAGATATTATCATATCTAGGAATTTGCCCTAAAGAAATAATGAGAAATGTACATGTTGATTGTTCTCTAGTGAGAGCTCCACATCTTTGCTTTTACCTCTCGTATCTGAGCTCCTTAGGGATCTGCTCTGCACTCTTGCTTTCTCTTCCCCTCAGCCCAAGTGAACTCAGCTTTTTCTTTTCTCTTTCCTTTTTTTTTTTTTTAAGATTTTATTTATTTATTTGGCAGAGAGAGAGACACAGTGAGAGAGGCAACACAAGCAGGGGGAGCGGGAGAGGGAGATGCAGGCTTCCCGCCGAGCAGGGAGCCCAATGCAGGGCTCGATCCCAGGACCCTGGGATCATGACCTGAGCCAAAGGCTTAATGACTGAGCCACCCAGGCATCCCTTTTTTCTTTCTTTTTATGACTTCAAATACCAACCATATTATGGCACCTCTCCAGACAGAATTTCTCCACATATCCCCTGAAATGAAGATCTGTATTTTCGAATGCTTCATGGACATCTCTATTTTTTTGCCATAAAAGTCATCAAACACAAAACTGAAATCATAAACTCTATAATATTCTACATCCCATAGCCAAATGTGTTCCTCTCTTGAGGGTCACAATCAGTGAATGGCATCACCTTCCACCCAATTGCTCAAACAAAACCCTGGATATCGCATTTGACCACTGCTGTTCTTTATTCATCCACCATGCTTCCACATCTGTCCTATCGACTTTGTCTTCTAAATATCAGTGAAGAGGCGCCTGGGTGGCTCAGATGGTTAGGCATCTGCCTTCGGCTCGGGTCATGATCCCAGGGTCCTGGGATCGAGTCCCACATCGGGCTCCCTGCTCTGCGGGGAGCCTGCTTCTCCCTCTGCTTCTGCCTCTCTCTCTCTCTCTGCTTTCATGAATAAATAAATAAAAATAAAACATTTTAAAAAAATCTAAATATCAGTGAAATCCATCCACTTCTTTTTGCTCCATCCCTTTGCCACTTCTTTGTTCCAAGCTAATATCCTGTCTTCCTCAGCATCCTGTAGGATCCCTTTGCTTGTTTCCTCTCCAGCTTTCAGCATCACTTTCTCTTTCTTCTTGCCACTCAGTGAAGTTTGGGGCTGGAGAGGGGTTCTTTCTAAAATACAAAATACAATTATGTCAAATCGCTTCATAAAGCTTGTCCATAGATTCCCCTTAGAATGAGTTTAAACAAACCAGGCATCCTGTCACCTGCCACTCTTGAGCCTGCTGCGAGCTCAATGCACCATGTTCCTTGTTCATGAGAACGACTGTCAGCTCCAGAACAGCCCATACACTCTTGTACCTCCAGGCCTTCTCATGTGATGTTTTCTTTGCTAGGAATACCACAAGCTCTTCCATCCCACTCTATGTCCATTTGAGAGATTTCTACTCATCCTCTGTGTTTCCATTTAGATATTACTCCCTCCCAGAAGACCTTTTGACTACCAATTCTGAATAAGTGGTCCTGTCATACCTTCTTCATATGCTATCACATTATGCTTTATCCAAACTGCTTGTTTAACTTCCTTTAATGCTATGAGTGTAGTGATTATATCTGCATCATTTATTCCAGTGCCTTGTGCCTCACTCCATGCATGATAAACATTCCACCAACATAGACCAAGTAGAAGTTCTGCACTACAGTGGTATTTGCAATAGTAAAACATTGAAAATAGTGTACTTTCTCAAAGATCTAAACGTGGTTGTACATACTATGGCTCACCCATATGATGAAATCCTATACGATGATTAAAATTAAGCATCCTGTTTTGAGGTACGTTTAAGGACAAGGGATTTTGTGGAAAGATATAGGTTAAAAAGCAATTTACAATGTGTTCCTGATTTTATACTGAAAATAGCTAATATTTGAGAGATTACATTTGTAAACACTGTGCTAAATCTTTAACCAATTAACCTGCTTAATTATTATAAGTACAAAATAAAATGGGTACTATTATTGTCTTCATTATGGAACTGGCAGTCACCCAGGTAGAGAGTGATTGAATAAATGTAACTTTCTTTATTCATGGATTCAAAACCAGGTTTTGCCTGACTTTTAAGTACACACTTTGAAACTCTAGGAAGAGACAGATGGATAGAGTGAGCTTTGTTTGCACACACACATACACACGTCAAATATAATATCTTCTTATTGTCCATATTAGTTTATGGGAACATAACCTTTTCACAGTTCTCATCTCAGGAGGAGAGGAATGAATATAGGTGACTAATTTTAAAAATAGTTTCCTCTCCTACTTTTCCCATAGTGACCATGCATTATCGGCATTATTGCACGATGCTTCTCTATCTCATTTGTAGCTTGAGAAGGAGTTGCTTGGGAAACAAAGATGAGACTCCATTTCCTCTTGCATATCCTGGTTTATGGACACATGTGTCAGCCAGTCTTGCATATGTGAGGTACAGTTAACCAAATCATCTGTACGATAGAGACCTGTCCTAGACAGATGGAATATAGTCATAAGCACATTG
The DNA here is from genome assembly GCF_011800145.1 of Mirounga leonina. NCBI lineage: Eukaryota > Metazoa > Chordata > Mammalia > Carnivora > Phocidae > Mirounga > Mirounga leonina. The sequence goes on from NW_023270464.1 coordinate 12,758,562, forward strand.
TTACTCTAGGGACTGCATTTAGGTTTCATTCAAATGGCCAGACCCAAATACATAATTCTAAGAGTAGAAATTGAGACTCTTTTTTTCATTCGCAATCACTTGACTGAATCTTTTAAATACTTTATATGCCAAAAACCATGTAAAGATTGGGGGAACATAGAGATGAGAGATGCAAATTTCTGCCCCAGAAAGAAGGAATTCATAATAGATTGGGGGAAAGAAATATTAGTAGAGGTGAAGAGGTGCAGTGATTGGTCTGAAGGACACATGAGCATTGGGACAGGGAGTACAGCTCAAACTTTGGTGTTGGCTCTGGTGGGCCTGGTAGAGACTGAAGTCTCTGTCCTATATGTAACACCAGTCCTTTCAGAGCTCCTTCAGTGAGGTTCAGATTTTATTTTAGATGGTACTTTCAACATATGGCCCAATTAACACTGGTGTGGATGGCTGCCTTCTCGTCTTCTGGAAATATGCAAATTGACAGCACATTCTTTGCCCTCACTGGTTTGTGTCAGAGTTGGTGTAGAGGTCAGTTTTTACCTGTTCCTCTTTCTTGCTCCTGACCCTCTGGACTTTGTGCAGACTTAATTGTGTCCAGCTGGGTGTACTTTGCCCTTTCCCTGAATAGGACAAAGGAATACTTACCCTCACCCATTTTCAAAGACTTTTCCTTTCCCTTTGGATTTGTGGTTCAACAAACCACATCTTCCTTGACTCAGCTCCCAAATTACCTTAATAGCCTATGGCATCTAAAGGGTGACCTCCATCCTGTCCTGGATTCTCTGGTGCCTTTCAGTCACACCTGCAGTCATTTAAAATGGTGTCACCAAGCTGTGGTCAATTCCTGGCAACAGCTGCAAAGCAGCATTCAAATCTTTTATTCCTTACTGGACAGTCATGATTTATAATTAAAAGAGTTCTTTGTCTTCAACTCTCAAATATTAAAAATAAATTACATCTAAATTCTCTTCTCTCTTTTTTTTCTCTCTCTCTCTCTCTCCCTCTCCCCCTCAACCCTCCCCTCCCTCCCTCTCTGTCTCTATTCTTCTTTCCCTCCCTACCAGCGGCATCATGGCATCATAGTCCAGCGTAAGAGCATCCATTGACTTCAAAACCTTAGGTTTCAGCCCCACACCTGATAGTCCCAATTGTCATGTCAAAGCTTCAGCTTCTTCACCTGTAAAATAAAGAACAGTTTATGCTTGAGGGAAGAAATGGTGAGAGAGTACTAAACACCCTAAATCAAAATAAAGGTAAGGGAATAGAGAGTATGGGTGATTAGTTTTAGATCTAAGGATGAAGAAAGGCTCTCTGAGGATGTAACACTTGAACAGGAGGCCAAAAAGAGTGACTGAGCAAACCATGAAATTATCTGGGGAAAGAACATTCCAGGCACAGAGGAGAACAGATGCATCCAACTTGGTTATGGGGAGCTGGCATGGTAAGCTCAAAACAGTGAACCAACAGGTATGGCTCAAAGTCTGTGAGTGAGGGGGGAGGTGATCCGAGATCATGTCCTACATGGGCTTAGAGCCAAGAGGAAGGTTTTGGATTGGGGTATTAAAAGCCATTAGAGGATTTTTAGCAGAGGGTGAGAGTGACATGGTAACATTTTCATATTAAGACAAACACGGCACTGCATGGAAAATAGATTGCTAGGAGACAGAAATAGAAGCAGGGAGACAAGGTTGAAGCTTCTGCAGCCTACCAGAGGAGTGATGACAAGGGCTCAGACTGGGGATTCATCATGACATCCTGGAACAATTACATTCAGGATAAGGTTGTGAGAGAGATGAGTAATCAGAACTAAGGCTTTTGTCTGGAGCAATTGGGTGAAAGAAGTCACCATTTACTGAAAAAGGTACGGAGAACTGGTTTATGGTAGTGGAAATCAAGAAGTTGGTATCAGATGAAGTTTGAGATGATTAACAGATGTCCAAGTGGAGATTTGGAGGAGAAAGCTAGATATGCAAGTTCAATTTAAAGATGGGGCTGGAGAACAAAATTTTGAGTCATTAGTATATATACCAAATGCTATAAGGCCATTTGGTAAGGCAGGGGCTTAGCACTTGGAGTTGACCACGTGCGGTTGTTGGTAACAGACATGTGTTTGAACTGAAGAGATGGGCACAAGCCCCACAGGCTTGTGTTCTCGAGAAAATCCGGAGTAGAAACAACTAATATAGACAATTAAATTGAGAAGTTTTGAGACAAAAGGGAAGCCAGGAAATGATGCCCATCATAAAATGGAAATTTTCTATGCTAAAAATAGGTGGTTAAGAAATACAATGTAATATTACAATAAGTAAAATATCTGACCACATTTTTTCAGTTGTTCTGATCTGATCACAATTAAATGAAAATATGCAAAGAAAAAAATCCTGGAAGAAAATACTTCCCAAACAGTGGTGTTTTTTTTAATTTTATGGTGGGATTAGGGATAATGTAAAAAAATATTTATTTTTTCCTTTGTTTTTGTACATACACCTTATGCATATACACTGCTTTCAATTTTTATTAAAATGCACACTTTTCCCATTTATTTATTTAAAAATTTTAAAGATTTTTATTTATATGAGAGAGAGAGTGAGAGTGAGAGAGATCACAGAGGGAGAGGGAGAGGGAAAGCAGACTCATCACTTAGCAGGGAGACCAATGCAGGGCTCAATGCCAGGACCCTGAGATCATGACCTGAGCCAGAGGCAGACGCTTAACCGGCTGAGCCACCCAGGTGCCTCTCTATCTCCCTTTTAATAATTTAAGCATTATAATTAAATGTAATGTGATCAATATTGCCAATCCTGCCTCAAAGTATATTCCAGGCTCCTTCTTATAACTCGTAGTGTGGGTTTGGAAAGTAATCTCCCTAACCTTTTCCTTATATTGCATAACTATTTAGGTACATTTAGTATCTTAAACATAATTTTCAGTCCAGAATTTATCACTATGTGTATCTTTCTTTTTCAGTATGTATATCTTATATCTGAGTAAACTTGTCTTCTCTTTGTTCACCCCATTCTTTCATATGCACTTGACCTTAGATTAATATTGTGGAATAAACTTACCAAATTGATAAAAACTTGACAGGGTTTTATATGTTTGTTTAAAGTAATTCCTGAATAACCCTCTTTTCCATTTTGAACTTTAAGTATATTCTCTTATGATTCTTTTAGGAAGGTTCTGTAAATTATAGAGTTTCTCTTTCTGAAAAAAGTCTTTATTGTCTTCTTCCATCTTGTAGTTTGGTTAGTTGAGCTTAGGATAACATGCTAGGCTCAAAATCGTATTTCTCAGAACTGTGATGATGCTACTGGGCGTTCGCCTATTCACCACTGCTGATGAGAAATCTGGCGTCAATCTGATTTCCATTCCCTTATAAATAATCATTCTTTTCTACTGCATCTTTTAGGAATTTTTTTTTCAGTATTGATATTATGAAATTTCATTTCTTGTTTCTCAATGTGACTTTTTGATTTGTTTTTGATTAAATTTATCCAGCTCTGTGTCCTCATTTAATTTGAAGTCAAATGTCATATATATGCATGTATTTATTATTTAGGTAACAGTTCTGGGATATTTCTTGCTATATTTTTTTCAAATAGTTCTCCTTCATACTCTCTTTACTCTCTACATAAATGTTTTCAGATGGTTGGTAGAAATTTTGGTTCTATCTTTAAAATATTTAGATTTTTCGTTCAACTTTTGTTTCTATTTTTCTCTTTGTTTTGTGATCTATGAATGTTTCTTTTTTTTTTAAGATTTTATTTATTTATTTGAGAGAGAGAATGAGACAGAGAGAGAGAGCACGAGATGGGGGAGGGTCAGAGGGAGAAGCAGACTCCCTGCCGAGCAGGGAGCCCAATGCGGGACTCGATCCCGGGACTCCAGGATCATGACCTGAGCCGAAGGCAGTCGCTCAACCAACTGAGCCACCCAGGCGCCCTCTATGAATGTTTCTTAACATAGCTTTCTATCTTTTCAATTTGCCTTTCAATACTATGTAACTTGCTCTTCAATATGCATAATTATTTATATAGGTTATTTTATACAATATTTTTCTTTGCAAAATTTCTGTTTTGTTCTTTTTCTTATTACCTGTATTTGTATCACCACCCACATTTTTTTTCTTTCTTTCTCCTAATGACTATCATCCCACCAGGTATTACCTTCTATTTTAAGGTGTTTTTTGTTTGTTTGTTTGGTTGGTTTTTGTTCATGTACTTGCTCCATTACTTTCACTATCCTGGGTGTAACATTTTCTTCACTCTGGACTTGTTATTTCTTTTTCATCTTGCTATTTCTTTTTCATGTAAATGGCCTGTCTCAAATGTTTGGTGAATCCTGGTTCTGTACTCATTGTCTAGATAGATGCTTCACCGACTGAGCCACCCAAGCGCACCTATTTAATTTAATTTTAAATTCCAGTGTAGTTAACATACAGTGTTATATTAGTTTCAGGTGTACAATATAGTAATTTGACAACTTTACGTCTTACTCAGTGCTCATCATGACAAAGGCACTCCTTAATTCCCATCTTCTATTTTACCCATCCTCTCTTGTGTTCACTGTGAGTTCGTCATTGTTTTTCAAATGTACATATCATTATTTTTTATAAAATTATCATTATATTTTATACATTATATATAATATATATACTATACTATATTTTACACAATATCATTAAATTTTGTACTAGACTGAAATGTAGTTTATTAGTTAATTTCACATATCTTGTTCATATCTTCTTTATTTATTTCACAAATCAGCTCTTCTTATCTTAAAACCATAAAAAGCTGGACATACCCTTGGTGGTAGGCAATTCCACTATTGACCCATTATCCGCAGAGTTTATGTGCTTCTGGGATTCTCATGGCCTTTTTCTCATGGTGCCAACACGGCAGCCAAGGTCTAGGTATTCCATCTTTCCACCAATATCCTATTAGGTAAGCCTGAAGTGGACCAAACAGAGTTTTCCTTCACAGAAATATTCTCCCACACTTTCTTTCATACTTCACTGGCCAGAAATGGCAAGGTATACGCTCCTTAAAAAGAAACTGAAAAATGAACATTACCTGCCAAAAGAGAATGAGATTTTCATGACTGGGTCACGTCAACCTCATCTGTTGGGCCTGGGCAATTACAATCCTAAAGTATATCACCAAAGTGTTCTTAAAAAGGGGGGGTATGTGGATTTTGGATAAATAAGTAAATCATTTGCCATATTGTACAGTTTATCTAGTTTTTTGAAATCCTCGATTTAGAAAATCAAATGGCTTCACTTTTATGATCATAAATAATAACAGAAAAATCTATTTATAAGACTCATTTTGGATCTGTCATTGTGACTTTAAAAAAGTTTCTTATCGGAGGGGGAGACGAACCATGAGAGACTATGGACTCTGAGAAACAAACTGAGGGTTCTAGAGGGGAGGGGGGTGGGAGGATGGGTTAGCCTGGTGATGGTTATTAAAGAGGGCACATACTGCATGGAGCACTGGGTGTTATATGAAAACAATGAATCGTGGAACACTACATCAAAAACGAATAATGTAATGTATGGTGATAACATACATAATAAAAAATAATAAAAAAATAAATAAGTTTCTTAAGCTTTATATAACAATAATAATGACAGGAAAAACTTGAACTTCTAGGGGAGTGTGGGTTATAATACAGACTTTAAAAATAAAGAAAACCAACTCTAGCCTTAAATCTGCCTCCTTTTCCAATCAGGAGATACCATGTGCCTCAAAACTCTTCCAGAGAAGAAGAGATACATTATTTGTGTTTGGGTCAGCTAGGATCAAACTTCTATACCTGGTTTATATGATTCTTTCAATGAGCATCTGTTGACTGAATGAAGTTAGGGCAGAACTTTATGTATGGATAATGTAGGCTTTGTCTCAGCTCCAACAACAATAATAATAGCATTGCTTTCCAATGGGAGAGGTCCAAAGTAAAAGTGCTATCGTTTTGACAAAATGAGGAGAAAAATGTTCTCTGCAGTGAGAGGTAACATAAAGCAAATTAAAAGATTAAGAAAAAATCTGGTAGAGAATATTTTGTGCAAATATTTAAAAGTTTATAGTCTTAATATTTCCAGACACCATACAAATCCTTAGAAACGAATGAGTAAGTAAATGGGAAAGAAAATAAGGAGACTAATCAAAGGAGAAGAATATAGATAACTAAAATAAAAATGAGATTCACAAGTTGCTAAAGATGCATAACAAAACAATGGCAGCACTTATTTTCAAGCATTGAAATATGCAATGCAGGCAAGGGTATGCTGACAGAGATACATTCACATATTGATTATGTTATAAATTTGTGCAACTTTTAAGAAATGAGCTTGGAATTATGAATCGCAAGACTTGATTAGTGCTTATATATTTTGACCCAATGATGTCCTTCTTGTGTACCTTTCATTAGAAAATTTGAAATCCAGATAAAGTTTTATGCATAAAGCTCAAATTACAAAACAAGAGGCATCTATACATTGGAATAATATGTGTCTGTATGTTTATGGAGACAGTTTAAAGGCACAGAAAAATCCTTTTGATAAGCAGTAAGCAAAGAATCCAAATATCTAATTATTTCCAAAGTATCGCCTTATTATGTAAAAGATAATTCAGAGGCTTAATCCAAAAATTTACATGGCTTCCCTCTAGGGATTTCTATTTACTTACTTGTATTTTTCTGCTGGTTCCAACATTTCTACCTTAAGGAGAGTTTGCTTTGACAAACTATGAAATCCAAATGTTAACAAGAGCAACAAAATATCTGTGGTTCACCTTTGTGAAAATATTATAGGCTTTAAAATCTTTCTCCATTGATTTGGTTCTCTCGATTCTGTAAATACAAAAAAGGAAGTATTGCCTTCTTCAACCTGAATTAGGAACATGAGGTTCAACTGAGTAACTTTGAGGTCATCTAGCTAGTATGTAGTAGGACCTCAATTCTTATTTCTTGGTTTCCAATTCAATGTTGACTCCACTCATCAAGATGTTTCTTTCCTTTGTATGAAGTGTGTAATTCACTGCTTGAAGACTTCATTGTAGATTTTTTGGGCAGGGTTTGGTGGAATCTGAATCCCCCTTCTGGGTTTCAGTTAAACATTTCTGAATAATCACAGGAGTCTTCTTAGTAGCACGGTTGGGACAGGATTTTCTGTGACAAAATAACAGAGAATATAGAATCTGTCTACAGGACCAGGCCTGTATATAAACACAGAGGACTGCTCTGGATTGGTGCCACAGTGGAATCCACTGAGAAACCATTTTGGCAGTCTAGAGAAAAGTAACGCAGTGCAGGTCAGGAACACTTTCTTTCTATCACCATGACCTAAGCATCTGTGCACTCTATTCTCTCTAAAATTGAGGAAAACTTTTCTTCATCTGGCATTCTGGGTTGGCATGAGTATTAATCATACTTTTTACCTAAAATTTCCTCTTCAAAACAAAAACACCTGTGCATGCAATTAAGTATAAACTTATGAAAGCAATTATTTCCACTTAGTCTTTATGGTCTAATGAGTACTGTATTATTACATGTCCTCTGGGACTATTAACCCTTGTGTAATATATTAATTCAAGAAAATCTAACAATAATAAATATTGTTATATAGTCATAAAGTGACAGAAAAATGCCCTGAAGAATCATGATTCAAAGAAGTTTCTGTCATATTATATAAAATAAGGAAAGATACAAATAGCCAGAAATAATTTTTAAAAAATCAAAACAAGTAAACAACAAGGACAACAAAGAGAGAAACAGACTCATAGATAGAGAGAACAAACTGGTGGGTGCCAAAGGGGAGGTGGGTGGGTGGGGATGGGTGAAATGGGTAAGGGGGATTAAGAGGTAAAAACCAGTTATAAAATAAGTAGTTCGTGGGGATGGAAATTACAGCATAGGGAATATAGTCAATAATGTAAAACACTTATTGTGGTGAGCATTTCATAATGTATACAGTTGTTGAGTCCCTATGTTGTACACCTGAAACTAGTTTAACATTATGTGTCAACTATATTTCAATTAAAAAGAATTAATGTCTCATCCCCACTTCTTTTGAGCCACTGAGAAGAAAAGCCCTTCTGCAGTAGGGCTAGTGGTATAAAACTTCACTGATCTAGCCCTACCAGACAGCTTTCCAACCCCCAAGAAACAACATATATTTCATTGGTCTAGGAACTTGCCTTTGCTCTTGTCCAGAATGCCCATCTTCCTCTTGCCCACATGAGATCCTCCTAACACCTGCTTTGTTCTAGCACAAGGCTGACTCCTCCCTGAAACTTCTAATCACTCCTTGATCATACCTCATAGTACTTAATAAACAGCTAATATTGTGCAGTTATCTCAAAAAATTATAGATATTTGTACATAAAACTGGTTTTCCCATCAACTGCAAATTCTTTGGTTGTATGGACACTGTTCAGGCATCCTTATTACAAGGAATGCAATAAGTACTCAAAAATGTTTATTTGATAGAAGTTTCTTATAATCTGGTGTGCTCCTCAACAGGTTTTCTCTCCTATAGTATTGGACTGTACTGAATAAAAATATTTTAAAATACGGACACGAATATGATCAAGTTTTCTTTCTGTATTTAAAGGAGACTTGAAATGGAAATTGACTCAGAATGTACACTTCAAGGTAAAATGAACCTCTTCAATGTTTGATAGTGAGTGGAAAACTATAATTTTTGTTTTTCAAAATGTCTAAATACAACAATAAAGAGCATCAAAATGTGTGTTTACATAGCGTTATTCTGTATATGTAAATGTGTATGACCTAACAGTGGTACTCAGCGTAGGCTGACATGGGAATCACCTGGGAGCTGTATAAAAATACCAGTTGGGTCTCACCCAGTTGGTTCTAAAGTATGGTGGGCTAATATGCAGCTAGGTTGATAATTTCTGCTTTAAAATAAAAGCTTCCAAATGCCATATGCACAAACCTGGAAACAAGATGGACCTTGGTGAAATATTAGCTCTTAGCTTCTGGTGAATCCTTAAGTCTTTTCATGAGTCATGGAATTGAAACTGAGATTATCTGCCTCTGAATTAAAACCACAAAAGCAAAAAAGCAACCCTATATAAAATAAACCCTTTTCTTATTCTCTACATAGGGTCATTGACATACCAGTGGACCTAAAGAACAGAGTTGGAGATCCAGCATGGGATCCTCATGCTAATGATTACAGAAATATGAGAGGCTGTGGTAGCTTACCCGTTTGCATAATTTCTTTATGAAATACCTTCTATATTCTTTATGGATGAACTGTAGATAATTATCTGGAAATTCAAACATTAATAATTTCCTATACAGTGATTGAAAAAAAAATCCATTTGAGAAACAGCTTCCTCTCCTGCCTGGAGCCAAATATCCAATAGATACTATAATGAAAAGAAAGCAGAGACATATCCAGTAAGGATTTAACCAGCAGTGAGTGACCTGTATTTTATTATGGTATGTAGCTGTTTTTATTACATGCACACACACACACACACACAAATCACAATTAAATGACTGGGAACAAAGAATTTGAATCAGAACACAATTAGCTTTTCCCACAAAATCCAAATATGGGTTTGGCTTATATTTGCAACAAGCTGTGATTCCCACGTGAAAGGTATCACTCTATTTCCTTTTCCTGTCAATCACTTATGCCATGCAGGGTGCTGGTATGTTGGGTCATGACCTTCATCCTGGACGTGAGCCAAAAGCCACCAGTAATATGGCTGGTGTAATTATTTAGACTGTTTCTAATAAGCCTAAAAATGCGATGTTAACATTTTTCACATGTTTGTAAGCTTCAAGTTATCCTCAGCATACCATTGTCACTTTTCTGTAGTTATACTGGAAGAAAATATAATTTTTCAATAGCTGAGCTTTGACCATTGCTTTTTTTGGAAACTAATTTGCCTACAGGACCATAAAGTATTATTTCTTTAAAACTTTGGTGTTTTACCATGACAGGCCAGACTTTTGACAATAACCAAAAAAATCCATTCAACATGAATTTACTGAGCATTTACTGGGTGCTAGGTGCTGGGGATTAAAAGAAAAATAAGGCCAAATCCAGGACACTCAAGTGGATTTGCTGGCAAAAATTAAATTGACATTTAATGTGATCAGTAGAGACACACGGTTTGAACCCCAGCTCTACAGATTAGTGAGTATGTGACTTTTGGATATAAATGTTATTATTGAACAGACAGGGAAATGAGGCACAAAGTCACACAGCTAGTATGAAGCAGAACAGGTATCTCTCTACACCTAGGAAATTTGACCCTAGAGGCTGTATTCCTAACCATTATGCCATTCTGGATCTGGAGTCTGAGCTGGTTGCTTGGTTTAAACAGAGAAGAATGTCAAATGTCACTTTGAAGAAATGGAAACATCGAACATGTGTATATATATATATATATATACACACACACATACACACACATATATAAGATAGAATTTAGCAGTATACAAAAAGCCCTATGGCCTTAACCTAAGCCAATAAATCCTTTTCACTTTAGAGAAGGTTATCCTCAGAATTAATTTTCACATAGCAAAGGAAGAATAAAATAAACAGGTGCTTGTGAATTGTTTCTGCTAGAGCTGGGTCCCCATCATGAACATTCTTCAGGACTGGTCTTCCTGATTGACCTGGGGACCTGTTCCTGGTAATCACATGAGTAAATGTCTTTAGCCAATAACAAGTGGCATACAACAAGAGTCCAAATGTTATTCAAATTCATTCTTTGCAGTTTAAGGAATTGGATTCACTTAGCTTCAAAAACATTTATTGAGTAGAAACTATAAAAATAGCAGTGTGGAAAAAAAATGACAATCTTGGTGTGATGATTAATTTTATGTGTCAGGTTGAGTGAGCCACGGGGTGTCCAGATGAAATTATTTCTGGGTGTGTCTATGAAGATTTTTGTAGCTGAGATTAGCATTTGAATCAGTGGAATTCAGTAAAGCAAATCACTATCCTCAGTGTGGATGAGCTTCACCAAATCCGTTGAAGGCCTGAGTAGAACAAAAAGTGGAGGAAGGAGGAATTCGCCCCTTTTCCTGCCTCACTGCTTGGATGGGACATTTCATTTCATCTTCTCCTGCCCTTAGACTGAAATTTACATCATTGGCTCACCTGCTTCTCAGGCCTTTGAACATGGACTTGAAGTACAGCACGGCTTTCATGGGTCCCTACCTTGGAGATGGCAGATTGTGGGACTTCTCAGCCTCCATAATTTCATGAGCCAATTCCTCATAATAAATGTCCTTCAATATCATACTGGTTCTGTTTCTCTGGAGAACTCTGACTAACAGACTGGGCATACAAGAGCAAATCTAAAAGGACCACAGCCCTTTAGCTGCCTCCCTGGGTAGAAGGGGTAAAGGTATGTGCAGGTAATATGGCTAAGGTGGAATGCTCAGCAAAGGGAGGCTCAGGGGCTAAGTGAAGTCACCTGATAGGGATTTGATGCCAAAAGTTGATTTTCTCATTCCATTCATTTAACAGAATGGACATCCTGTTGAAAAACAAAGTAGAACAAGGCAGAATGAGTTATTATCCTCTTTACCTCCTTTTGTAAAATCCTCTAAAAGAATAAAATGGCCAATTAAGAAATACATATGTATATACTTTCAGGATGGATGTATTTCTTAGTTTATATCCTGGTTCATCCACTTTCTAGCCATGCTATTTTGAGCGCGTAGATTACTTAACATCTCTGTGGCTATGTTTCCTTTCAGGAGTGGAGCTATTGATGGTATTAATGATGATATCTAACTCATGGGCATATTATGGGGGATAAAGTAGGAAAAAAATATAAAGCCTTTAAACTGTAGTGCTTAACAAACAGTGAAAGCTCAATAACTTTTATTTATTGTGCTATGATGATTATTATTGCAACCAAATGGAAATGCCTTTTGAGAACCTAAACACAAAAATGGAAAATAGCCCTGAGCAGGCTGAGAAGGACAAGGGATTTCTGCATTCTGGTTCCAAAACTTCAAGAAAAAAAAAAAAAAAAGATTCGTGAACAAAACGAATGTTTCAAAAGGTAGTCATCTTTGGCCTCTAACCTATGCCTTGTCCGCCTTATTTATTTCATCCACTGCAAACTCTCAGATAAGATTTCTGTAGGTGACAGTCTGACAGTCTAAGTTCAGAAAAGGATCTTTCGGCCTGAACCAAAAATGCAAAATAGCAGAAGGTTGGGACTTCTTCTTCCAGCAACTAGTGCAGGAACTGAAAACACATTAGAGTTAATATTTCAGGTTGGACTTAAAGCAGGTACCAGAGGCAATTCAGTTTCCTTGCCTCTTGAGTTGGAATATCCCAAATTTATCTGCAAAAATGAGCGAGGTGACCTAATTGAACCTCTGCCTTTCATATAAATTTATCTTCTTGAGTGACAGAACATTGCTTTTTTAGGCAGGGGACTTCTGTTTAATAATGCAATAATTAGATACACCACTGTCAGCTGTGAAATTCCTAACAGCTTTTCAATGACAACATACTGCCGGCCTTTGCGGTCCTCCAAGGTCCCTCTCAGATGTCTGTAACAGGAAGGACAGAGGGATGTGAGAGCCTCACTCAGGTGTGTGCAAATCCAGGTGCAGAGGAGGCTGTGGGTTGAAGGCCAATGCCTCTTATTTCCTTTCCTTCAGATCACATTATCTGGGAGAGCCTAGGCATGGCTTGAGAAAGTGGGAGAGAAGTAGAAATAAAATGCCTCATCCTTCATGCATTCAGATTCCACCCGAGACCTCAGCCTAGGGGTCATTCAATGAGCATCACCTCGCGGAGACTTAAGGAAGACAGCTTCCACAAAGGTATGAGTTTTGTTTTGAGTCTCAAAATTTTTTTTGCAAGTATTTTATTTTATTTTTTTCCCCAGAAAAAACCTCCGAAAGAAACAAAGAAAGGTGAAAGCCACTAAAAGCAGCATGCTAATTAGCAACTACACCCTAGCCACTTTGCATTAGCCAACTTAGGCACAGTATGTTTTATGTCTTTGTTCATTGGCAAGGACTTCCAGCAGCCTAATAATTCACTCTCAGACCAGCTTTATCAAGAAGACACTGTGTTTCAGAAACTATAAAAGATCATTTAGGGCAGTAACAAATTACTGCTTTTAATAAAATGCTTTCTCTTTTCACTCAATAGGATACTGTAAAAAAAATAGTCTGTGGAGAAGTATCTATAGAAAAGGAACATTTCTGTCTTTGAGAAAATAATACTGGGAGAATGATAATGTAGTAGTAGTGACTCAAGGTACAAAAGGGGGAGAAAAAGGCTCATTGTCTGACATCTTTCTCTGTTGCTTCCCCGTCAACCTGCCTGATTGTTCCTTTATAGACTCCTTCCCAGGTGCCTCTTTCTCCAGGCCCCCTCCTTCGTGCTGGCTTCCACAAAGATCAGTGCTTTGCTGCTTACTGATCTCACTTTCCACCCCATCCCCCCGGTAGCCCGATCTAGTAGTTTCAAAAAGGAGACACGCCCCAGAATAATTGCTCATGCGGATTCCTGGTCACCATCCCTGACCTGCAGAGGGAAAATCGCTAGGGGCTGGGCCCAGGAATCTGGGCTTTCATGACCTTTTTCAGGTGATGCTAGATCTGGGAGTCTAGGTTACAACATCCCGGAAACTGGTATCCGGGAAGCTACCCAAAGACTGGAACGATCTGTAGCTGTTGCCTCCATGGCTCCCTCCAGCCTGAGGAGAGGCTATCTAACTGTCTGATAGATGTTTATATCTGGATGTCACTGGGACTCTTCACAGGCAACACGCCCCAAAGCAGGTTTTCCCTTGCATTCATTGGGTGACTGTTGTACCCAGCCTGGCCGAGGAGCAACCTAGGCTCCTAACTTTCCTTCAACCTCTACATATAGACATCAAAACCTAAGATGTGCCTCTTCGCTCCATTTTCCTCACCTTGTCCTAGTTTAGGGTCACCTACAGCTTCTCTTGGACTAGAGGGACAATGACTAGATCTGAAGCTCCAAACAGGAAGTGAATTACCTGCCACTTCTGGTTTTGGCTACCTCATCATCATACGGGGACTTTTTATTTTCTTGCTTTCATAGACTCTGGACCCAACACCTGGGACAGGGGATTCCTCTTCCCTGAAAGGACTCAAATAACATCTAAGCCTTAGACTTGTGCCTTCTTAATTATTCCAAGTTCCTCGCTGCCCAGAAGCCTGTCCCTTTCCATTTATCAGGGACTTCCTCTAGGTTTTGAGGGCTTACAGTAAACCTCTGTGATCAGACCCCCAAGCTCTGCTAGGGATATGTAGAAGGAATGTTTTTGGAATTTAGAAATCTTTTATTTGTTCAACAAAGCTAGGCTTTTAAGACCACGGAATTAAGAAAAAAAAGTTAGTGTGAAATTCAAGCTGAGCAATGACTTCTTTGTCCTAGATGGCATTTGCTGCCCCCCACCCCCAAACAATTAATGCCATTGATCCAAAGGGTGAGAAACCTCAGGGCAATGTGATTGACAGGGAAGGAAAAATACATTGTTTTCAATATCACCCGCCCTTCCCCTCCCCCCCCCACCCACTTTCTCCCCAGGCCAGACCTTTGCACCTTTGAAAAGCACATTTGTTTCAGGCAAGTTCTCCCCACCCCTCCTCCCAGGAAAGAGGGTGTCAGTTTTCTGTGTGAAAGAAAGCTCCTCCACTCTCTGAGGTTGTGTTGAATCCAATGTAAGCAGAGCAGACTCCATCTTTAATGATGCAGGGTGAAAATAAATGCCCTGAAATGAATGTGGGTCCCTGTTACCCTGAGGAGGCCTAAGTAGCCTGTTGGGGAAAGTCCTACTGCCCATGCTTAAGAGACATTGGACTCACATCCTGTGTGGGTTTGTTTTTGTATGTCTTGTCTTTACTCCTAAGGATTTCACTCCCTACGTCCATTCCTGTTGGCTAGGAGTAGAAGAGGAAAGTGAAAATTGCAAACAGAGAAAGGAAGAAGCAGAAAAGTAGCTGGCTGAGGTGAAGCTGTATGTTTTTGTTTTGTTCTTTCAAAGAAGTCTTAGGAAAAATAACATTGAGGGGAAAAATTTGGATTTTAATATTATTATTTGTTAAAAAGGGAGCTGAGAGAAAGAAGGCTATCATGGGTGGATGCAAAGTACATCACTGTGAAATTATGGGTAGAATTGAGTCCATATAATCTGAGATGCTGAGCTATTTCTTGTTTCTTTTTTTTTTTTTTAAAGATTTTATTTATTTATTTGAGAGAGAGAATGAGACAGAGAGAGAGAGCATGAGATGGGGGAGGGTCAGAGGGAGAAGCAGGCTCCCCGCCGAGCAGGGAGCCCGATGTAGGACTCAATCCCGGGACTCCAGGATCATGACCTGAGCTGAAGGCAGTCGCTTAACCAACTGAGTCACCCAGGTGCCCTATTTCTTGTTTCTAAGACCAAAATCTCTCTCTCTCACACTCTCTCTCACTCTCTCTCTCATGCACACACACACACACACACACGTGCAAATTTTGGGGGGAACATAACTCAGCAATTCTGTTGTGCATATCTGGTACAACAGGGCAAAACAATTTATAAGCATTTTGTTAAAAATAAATGAGTCAGATCCTGTAAATATTTCAAGCAAGTAATGACAATAAAAGGATATTATTTGGTGTAACTTTGTTTAAAGAGATTTATAAAATATAACAAATAGGAGATATTGTAGACCATCCCAGTACTTTTTTTTTAGTTATATCTTCTATGTATTCATAGATCTGTATATTCAATTTCAGAGCAGAGGGGTCATGCGCAAGAGGCAAAGCTTAACAGCCCAACCTAATGAAAAGTAAACTATTTTGTTCACAGAGGAGCCACATATGAAGTATTTAGAAATAGTTTTTAAAATCCCCTTTCCTCAACTATACATGTGCCTTAGACTTCAGAGTTACTCTAGCACAAAATTTTCTTCCTTCTCTTTTCACCTTTTCCCATCCAACATAATTCCCTTTCTCTATATTACTTGTTCCTACAACTCTCATTATGCTGTGGCTTACAGTCATACGTGCTTTCCTCACCTTTCCCTGGTGATTTTGGTTCTTTGCCTTCTTAGGTCTTTGGATTCTACATTAAAAATTTAAAGAGCAGAACCCTGACAATAACATTCTGTGTCTGATCAAGCTTTCTGTAGATCCCCCATGCATACCACAGTGCTATGGACAAAATGGACTTTGACAATGGGGCCAGGAGGCAAGAGGGAGAGACAGGAAACCTGGAACAAGTGAAAAGAAAAGCTGTGTTAGTTTATGAATTTTTTCAAATATTCTTTGCATGGAAATTTTACAAGAGAAATCTTACCCATGACTAGTTTCTGCCTTTTGGATTATTATACACAGTAGCATAACTTTAACATGGACCAAAGTATTTTTAAGTTCATCATGTGGTTAAATGGATGGTCAAACACAGCTGATTACCAAATAACAGAGAATTGTTAGAAGGTCCATTAAATGCCAGAAAGTTTTATTTTTATCTGGGATCTTTGGCACTTGGTTCAACCAGAGTCTCATAGGTTAGAACTAAGCAGTTCACTCATGGGGTTGGAATGATGATGGTGGAGAATAAAGTCACTACATGGTGAACACTTTGGATTTGATCATGGATAGGAAGTTAGAAATGACTCAGGTAGGGAATGGGTAATGATAAGTTGTCACAAAGATCGGATTCAAGTAGAAGGTAACTCAAGGCTCAATGAACAAAGAAAACTCATGGTCGTAGGAAAATAAGGAGCAAACTCATTTGAGATAAGAAGTTTGATCCCCAGGGGCTCACCTCCCTGTATCATTTAATTTTTGTTTCAGATATGACACAGCTAGTTTTGCTTCTCCCAACTACTATTACAAATGCAACAAATAAAAACATTTCTTATTTCTCTGAATTTTCATAGTCTGGTTTTACATTGTTCTGTATTCTGAGAATTTTTAGGGTGAGTGTGCTGATGGGTATTATAATCTTACAAGTTTAAGATTATGTGCAATGGAGAGTTGATGGTGTAAGTGAGAGTTTCTTAACATGCCGAGGTGACAGGGAAACACACAGGTGTTAAAATCTTCCATGGAGGGTGCCTGGGTGGCTCAGTCGTTAAGCGTCTGCCTTCGGCTCAGGTCATGATCCCAGGGTCCTGGGATCGAGTCCCACATCGGGCTCCCTGCTCGGCAGGAAGCCTGCTTCTCCCTCTCCCACTCCCGCTGCTTGTGTTCCTGCTCTCGCTATCTCTGTCTCTGTCAAATAAATAAATAAAATCTTTAAAAAAAAAAAAAAATCTTCCATGGATTTGAAAATCTTCCAGTAGATATACGTGCCTTGTCATAAACTCTTATTGGTTCCCTGTATCCATCCCTATGTGTATACGTGTGTGTGTCCTTTTATTGTCATCTCAATGGCTTCCTTTCATACTCATTATTTTCTGTCATCACTGCATTCACATAGTGTGGATATGTGACAAGAATATACACACCGTAGCCTCTGTCGAGGTGATGGAAACTCCCAAAGGTCTATACATGAGTGCCATCTTGAGCCTTTTCCCATATGGCCTTATTTCCAGTATGTGAGACCCCAGGGCATAAGACCCTCTTATGACACTAATTGAGAAGTTCCCATGTGACGGGAAGGCAGGAGAATGGAATGCAACTTAGGGCCCTAAGCAGTACCAAGGATAAATCTATGGGTTCACAAGCCAACTTCTGGAGAACCTTGCTATGAGAGCAATGTTATTTCAGAGCTGTAAAATTATTCCATGCTAAGTCAAGTAACCCAGATTTGCTATCCTCACTTCATTTCATTCCTTTGAATACACTGCTCCCTCTGTTAGAAGTCCTCTTTCATGTCTTCTTTACCTTAGTAGCTTCATTCTTAGACTTAATTCACATGTGATCCTTGTGCATGTTCTTCCTTGTGTTCAACAACCACTAGTTGAATCTTTGGCTCTACCTGTGGGGGGTAGGCAGGATAATGCTCCCCCACCCCAAAAGATGTCCAGTCCTACTCTGTGGAACTTGTGCCTATGCTATGTTATATTGCAAGAGGAAATTAAGGCAGTAGATGGAATTACCATTGTTAATTGGCTGACCTTAAAATATTATCCTGGATTTTCTGGGTGGGCCCAATGTAATCAGAAGGGCACCTAAATGGGAAAGCAGGAGACCAAAGAGTATGAGAAAAATTTGATGGGCAGTTCTGGATTTGGGGATTGTAGGGAACTATAACCAAGAAAAGAGGGCAGCTTCTAGAAGCTGGAAAGGCAAAGAAACAGATTCTCCCCTATAATCCACCAACATGGATTTTGGCCAGTGAGATCTATTCTAGACTTCTGACATCCAGAACTCTAAGATAATACATTGGTGCTGCTTGAAGCTATGAAATATGTGATAATTTGTCACAACAGTGATAGGAAACTGATGCACTGGGTAAGGAAAAACACCATCCAAAAGTGTTTCCTAGTATGCTTCCTCTACTAGACTGTCAGCTCCCTAAGGCCAGAAGGTAGGTATCTTTCTTCTTCTGTGTTTTAAAAGATTTTATTTATTTGTCAGAGTGAGACAGAGAGAGACAGAGAGCACAAGCAAGGGGAGTGGCAGGTAGAAGAAGAAGCAGGCTCCCTGCTGAGCAAGGGGCCTGACGCGGGGCTCGATCCCAGGACCCCGGGATCATGACCTGAGCCAAAGGCAGACGCTTAACTGACTGAGCCACCCAGGTGTCTCCAGAAGGTGGGTATCTTTCACGCCTGCAGCCCCAGGATCTATCACACTACATAATAAATTCTGATTCAGAACAGATAAAGAAGAGAGAGAGTAAAGTGGAAATTCTGACTGTATGTTTAAATCTGTGTGTTAATAAATATTCTCCTTACAGATAGACTACCTGAGAGTATGGGCTGTGGTTCAAATATGGGTGTCAAAAGACTAAATAACAATTTTCTCATTAGTGGTTTTGATGCTCTGGTCTATGTGAGCCCAAGTAATTCATTTTCAAAACTGTTATTAAGAAGGTAAGGCCTCAACCAGATGCATACCTAAAAAGATTTGGCAAAATACAATTATGGGGCATGACCAAAGTCATACTTGAGGATAATATTGTAATAATACATTAAACAGAAATAATGTTTATTATTTAGAAAGAGACAAAAAAAACAACAAACCTTTGTTATGAGAAAATAATGTAATAATACACCTAGTAATTCTATGGAAATCAACTGAAATACAGAACTAATAGCATCTTGTAAAGTGGCTGGATAGCTACGTACAGAAAAATCGATAGCTTTTCTATAAGTTATCAGTAAGAATCCAGAACATACTAAAAAAGAAAAGAATGAGTCCACAGCTGTTCAAAACATATAAAATTCTTAGAAATAGCCTAAGTAGAGAAACTGTAAACTTATAATTAAACCACAGAACCTTATAAAGATTAAAGAAGCTTTCAATAAGTTATATATAAAATATATAAATATATATGCATATATTAATATTCCTCTATCCCCTTGTTCCTAGAATGGCTATAATGACTGACACAACAACAAATTCATTTAAATAATTAATGCAATTTCCAATGAAGTGCCATACAACCTGTCACAAAATCATCCTAAAGTTAATCTAGAAGAAAAGATGAGAATAGGTAAGACATATTTGAAAAAGTATAGTAATAGAGGCATACTTACTGTATAATATATTAAAACATAAAGCTATAATAATTAAATTATTAGAAACTAGGGCATATACTTACAGAATTATTTAAAAAATGTTTATGCCCCTAAAGTAAATGTCCTTCTGTGTGTGTGTTTCAACCTACAATATAATAGTGAAAACACTTGAAAGATGTGGAAAATGACCAATCACTCAATAAATCAGCATGCAAAAATTGGCTAGTTTTTTCAAAAGTAAGTTAAATATTTGGGTTACAGCCATACATTAAACAATTTTATTAAACTGAGAACAGTTATGAACAATTATGTTACTTAATTTCAGGGTGGAAAAGGAATCAGTAAGGTGTAAAAGGGGAGAAGTACACATAGTTAGTAATATATAAAATTTTTATATTATATAACTTCTGAGGAAGATAAAAATGATGAAAATGGGAAACATATTCATGACAAATTAAAAAGACCAATAACTAATATCATTTATACTTAGGGAATTACTAAAAACCAATGAAGAAATTATTCAACATTTCAATGGAATTTCCAAAAGACATTACCAGAAAATTCACATATAAAGAGCCATAAATCTCCAATAAGCAAATATTAAATAAGGATATTTCCAGCCTAACTGTAAATTAGAAAGAAAACAAGTTAAAAGAATACCACAATATGGTTTTGCTTTTCTAACAACTGCACAATATACACAAAGCCTTTCAATACTATATGACCAGATTTGATTGTGATAAATTCTGTCATTCTCTATAGGTAAAAATGGAAATTTTCAAAAATATCTTGAAAGCAATTTGTCAGACTATTGTCACGAGTCAGGAATATATATAAATTGTGATTTAGTAATTCCATTTCTATAAATTTACCTTCCACAGATAAGCAGCATGCTTATAAACTTTGTACATAGGATGTTTATTATGGTGTCATTCTTAAAATAACAAAATATTGTTAGTAATTTACATGTACAAAAGTACAACAAGTATTTTTTTTTTTTAAGATTTTATTTATTTATTTGACACAGAGAGACACAGCGAGAGAGGGAATACAACAAGCAGGGGGAATGGGAGAGGGAGAAGCAGGCTTCCCGCGGAGCAGGGAGCCCGATGCGGGGCTCGATCCCAGGACCCTGGGATCATGACCTGAGCCGAAGACAGATACTTAACGACTGAGCCACCCAGGCGCCCCTACAACAAGTATTATACAGCAAATAAAATGCATGTGTTGTGGAACATTTTCTGACATGGGAAATTCTCTTCATACAATTTTAAATAAAAAAGCATCATGATCTCTATTTTATGTATAATTTTATGTATTACATGTATATAAAATACATTATATATGCTTTGAAAGTTAAGAGGTAGGTTAACCCATTAAAAATAACTATCTGGAACACCACATCAAAAACTAATGATGTAACGTATGGTGACTAACATAACATAATAAAATAAAATTAAATAAAAACTACCTGTGGTTTATGAAAGAAAAAAATTATTCTTTATCTTTCTCTATTTTCTAAATATAATGTAGTGTTTTTTCCATTAATTTTATAAGTAAAGCACACACACACATTTTTTAAAAGGAAATACTAAAAAAAATCATTTATTATTAATGTCACCTCTTGAAATAATGAATCAAAAATTTAAAATTTTATTTTGGCACACACTCCAAAAAAAAACTAACTGAAGCATCAAAAATAGATGCCAAAAATAGAATTAAATAGGATAGTAAAAGGATTTATATACTGAATCTTGAACTATTAATTTGTGGTTCTAGTAAACTTTTCACTTGCTTATAGGTCTCTGCAACCAATGCAGCTTTTAAGAATGTAGGGGGACACCAATTGCATAAAGAAACCTTGGATCTCGGGCGCCTGGGTGGCTCAGATGGTTAAGCGTCTGCCTTCGGCTCAGGTCATGATCCCAGGGTCCTGGGATCGAGTCCCGCATCGGGCTCCCTGCTCCTTGGGAGCCTGCTTCTCCCTCTGCCTCTCTCTCTCTCTCTGTCTCTCATGAATAAATAAATAAAATCTTTAAAAAAAAAAAAAAGAAAAGAAAAGAAACCTTGGATCTCAGTTGACCATACCAAAAAAGCACCTTAATATTTGGGTCAAAGAGCACAACTGTGAATTGTCACACTGGTTGGGTGTCAGTCCAGAAAATTCTTCCTAGAGGAAATCATGGAGGAAAAAGGCAGTGTGCTGTGGAAACTTGACAAATTTTTGAATATAACGCTTGAATGAGAAAAACAAAGAAAAACAAAAAAGAACTTCTTATATTTGGAATTATTTGTTGAACATGTTATTTTATAAGAAGCAACAAATCAGGGGCACCTGCATGGCTCAGTTGTTAAGTGTCTGCCTTCGGCTCAGGTCATGGTCCCAGGGTCCTGGGATCGAGCCCCCACATGGGGCTCTTTGCTCAGCGGGAAGTCTGCTTCTCCCTCTCCCACTCCCCCTGCTTGTGTTCCCTCGCTCACTGTGTCTCTCTCTGTCAAATAAATAAATAAAATCTCTAAAAAAAAAGAAGAAGCAACAAATCATTTTGAGTTTTGACCAGAACATTGCCCAGTTCTTTTTTAGTTAGCACTCAATTAAACTCAGCTGAGGTGCTAGAAAATGAATTATACTATTCATTTAAGAAATAAGAAGCAAGAGTGAGAATAAATAAGACAAAATAAGAAATGTTTTAAAATAAGAAAAAAGGCCTCTAAATTTAGAAGGAATGAAGAAAATTTCAAATTAAAATTACATCCTGGATATTAGAAAATATGGCATGATAGCCTCAAATAGTTTTGTAGCATTTTTTTTCATTGTATTTTAAATTTCCCAATGCGTGTTGGACTCTTCAAATAATAGTAAGCATAGAGGGAAAATATAGGTAATTGGCAATTTGGGGAGAAAACAGAATTTTAGGTTTATGCTTGTTAGTTTCTTTCTTATTAATTAAGTAAGCTATTAATGTTTAAAGAAGACAGTATTCTGTCTCTGGAATTTAGAAATCACACAGAGAAACTCTACTAAAGAAAAATAATGTTGGAAACTTTTCAGTCCATTGAAGAGTATTCCAGAGATTAGGGGGCTGTGTACTTTGCTATTCTCCAAGTTAGCAGGATAATAAAGATGATTTTGCTTTTGCAGATGTTTAAAGCCATAATGCCAAAGACAAATTTTTCAACTGGAACCCTCAAGAAATGTCACTTCTGTGTCTTGCCAAGAGAGAGCCAGCATTCTCTCTACATAAACATCTGCTGGAAAAATTTTAAAGGGAGGCATTTTAAATAATGATGTTTGTAGTTTCATGCTTTTAATAAGCTAGGAAAATAATGAAAATGAATTTGTGATACATTCCCTCCCAAAGCAACTTTTCTTCACTGATGTGCATCCAATTGGAGGATCAGAAAGTGAAAACATGAACACTGTGTTGGGTGGAAATGGTTAAAACGTGAACTGTCTATCAATCATACCTGAGAGACACTCATAAATCACAGGTTCCTTTAACTCCAGAAGCTCCACCAGTTCATTGTTATGCTCACTTGTTTTTGGCAATTATGCTATGTTTATATTTACATAATAATTGGATTTTCTATTAAATTAAACCAAAAAACCATCAAAAGTGAGAGTCAGGGAACCATAAGTTAGCTATACAACCTGAGCAATGCAAATTCATTTGTAGTTAGAATGGAAACTTCATCTTGTTCAAACCAAAGTAGATGTTTGGGGATAATTCTCTGTAGGAAATGCAAAATATATAGCCAGGCTCTTTAAGGTTCCAAGAAAGAGACACACATGGATTGCCTTTGGTAATAGGTGTTTATTGCAAGGATATACTAGAATGCAATTTAACAAGAAATGCTGTCTCGTAGCTCCTCTGGGTTTCACTGCTACAAAGAATCAGAAGTACTGCAGGCATCAGGAAGTGGGAAGACAATTTAGTGTAAAAATAGTTTAGTGTCTTTTGGATTAAAAACTAAGCTCAAATGATCTGCCATCTCTCCCATTATTCAACATTTTTACTTCCCCCAAATAACTGATTTGCTTGATAGTTTTGCCACCACCCAAAAAGGAGTGTTCCCATCATTAAGACTTTCACCTCAAGGTACTCGTGTACCAGTCTCTAGATGGAAGGTTTGGATTCTCTTGACACTTAGAGTTCAAGAAATTAGTGACTGATTCAGTGAAGTAATGGTTTGGGCTTTTTTTAGAAGTTAACAATAGCCATAGTTGAAACGGTTCTCCTGGAGTCTTCTTGCAGCATATTCAATAAATTAATAATGGATTAAAATGCATAAAGCAAGGATTCAGTACACATACCTTCAAATGGAGTTCAAGAGTGTCACCTGAAGCTAGCTTCAGAGACCCATGCTATACTAAAAAACAGTACTGGTAATCAGTACTTCCTGAATGGTGGCGTGAAAACTCACTGGACCCTCTCCAGCAAAACAATAATTAAATTGGTAAAAATTATGAGGAAACAATTATTTGTAGTTTATGGAAAGTGTCCTAAGGGCATATAGCAAATGGATAAATATTCACTCAAGAAAATCAACTAAAGCTCTGTAAAAAAAGTGAGAGTCTATGGTTCTGGGGCCTCCACCTATTCCCTTCATACTGCTTTCTTCCCTGAGCTCCATATTAGAGAAGGTCTACCCTCAGGGGCTCTACTCTGGATCAGTGCAGAAGACAAGGGAGTCCTTGAAAGCATTCCTCAGACCACCTACAGAATCATCACTGACATTAAAAGCTTAGTACAACTTTTGAGCAAACTGCCTCTATGGTAACTTATTCTGACCTGAGGCTAGCTCCTAGGAATCCAGACATAAAATTTCCTGGTAATCTGGAAGACTCTGTGCATGCTCAAGGTCATGCCCTTTCAGAAGAAATCAGAGAGGGTAACTCCAAGCTACCAGCCACTGGCTAAACATAGGTTAAGTAAGTAAATAAGTAAACAAGTAAACAAACAACCTGAACTGTGATAGCAGCCTCCAAGTGACACAAATATCCAAAGGTAAAAGGTAAAATTCATCTGACTAAGTGGGTGTAGTCATTGTAAATATAGTCTTTGATGAATAAGTGGTTTATGTGGACCCAGGAACAAAGCCAGATGGCAAGATAAAAACGGGTTAAGATCTGAGTGGGGATGTCAGAAACTTCATACTGTAGGGGAAATAGATTTGGCAAAATTAGTTCAGCAAAGTCACTAAACAAATAAGCAAACAACCAAGCAAAAAACAATGTGTGGGTAAGGGGAATCAGTATATAGAGTTGTTAGAATATATAATTTAATTTTTTTGTTTTCAAAATAACAAAAACAACAACAAAAATGAAACCTACAAAGATATAAAACAGTGTCAATCACAAAGAAAAAAAAACAGGTAATAGAAAATGCTATTGAAGAGGTCCATTTGGTGGACTTAGAAAAATATTTCAAGGCAATTATCATAAATATATTCAAAGACTAAAGGAAACCATTCTCCAATAATTAAAGGATGGTATAATGACAGCATATTATCAATATATTATTAGTAAAGATATAGAAATGTTTTAAAATAGTCAAATGGAGATTCTGGTGCTAAAATTGTAATAACCAAAATAAAAATTTAATAGCAGGGCTCAATGGTAGATATGAGCAGGCAAAAAAAAAACAATCAGCAAACTTGAAGACAGATTCAAAAGATATCATACAATCTGAAGAATAGAGAGAGGGATGAAAATAACAACAGCAAGGGGGCGGAGCAAGATGGCAGAGGGGTAGGAGACCTGGATTTTGTCTGGTCCCAGGAATTCAGCAGGATAGCGATCAAACCATTCTGAACACCTACGAACTCAACAGGAGATTGAAGAAAAGAATAGCAACAACTCTGAACAGAAAAGCGACCACTTTCTGGAAGGTAGGACATGCAGAGAAGTGAATCCGAGGCAATATTTGGGAAGATAGACTGCTAGAGAGGGGCCTCCGTTGGCCGCGTCTGGCAAGTGATAGAGCTGCAGAGCACAAAATCGGAACTTTTAGAAGTCGACTCCGCTGAGGGAAGTCGCTCCAGTGGCTAAGCGGGGGGTGGAAACCTCGTGGGACAGTGTGGTCTCAGGACCCTCGGGGTCACAGAAAGACGGGGGGTGCCTGAGTGTGGCAGAGCTCCCAGGTATCAGAGCGGGGAAGCCGGCTGCAGAGACAGAGCTGAGGTGCGGGCTCTCAGCTTGGGGTTGCCATAAACCGTGATCCGCAGCACAGTCGGGCCACTGCTCCTCCAGCAGGGACCCAACAAGCGGCAGATCCAGGGAGACTCCCCTTCCTCCCCCGGGAGGAGAGCTGTGGGAGCACACTGCAGGGATTTGCTGGGTTTGGAGACTCCGCATGGGGTTGGGTGCCAGAGATAGAAACACTCGGTCACAGGCCGGGTGAGCACGGAGTGCAGCCGGAGACCGGGGAGACAGGAGTGACTGACGGCTTTTCTCGGGGGTGCACTGAGGAGTGGGGCACTGAGTTTGCAGCTCCTCTGGGATGGAGATTGGGAGGCTGCCATTTTTCACTCTCAGCCTCCGGAGCTGTACAGAGAGCTTGCAGGGAACAAAAGCTCCCGAGAGCAAACCTGAGCAGATTACTTAGCCCAGTTGTGCAAGGGCGGGGCAATTCCGCCTCTGGCAAAGACATTTGGGAACCATGGCAACAGGCCCCTCCCCCAGAAGATCAGCAAGAACAGCCAGCCAAGACCAAGTTTACCGATCAATGAGAATGGCAGAATGCCAGCACAAGGCGAATACAACATATAGAATTCATTGGCTTTTCCCCCCAATTCTTTAGTCTTTCAAAATTAATTTTTTAAATTTTTTTTTCTTTTTTTTGAATTTTTCTTTTTCCCTTTTTCAACCAACATCTGCTCAATCCCTTTTTAAAAAATCTTTTTTATTTTTCATTTTTAGAGTCATATTCTATCCTTTCATAGTAAATAATCTTATTTTTGGTATATATATAAGTTGCACTCTCTTTAAAATTTTGGGATACAGTTTCTTCTAACAGACCAAAATATGCCCTAAATATCTAGTGTATGGCTTTGTTCTAGTCTCCTGCCTGGTCACATTCTCTCCCTTTTTTTTCTTTTTTTTTTAATTCCTCTTCTTTCTTTTTTCAACCAACTTCTTATCTTATCAATTCCTTTTATAAAATCTTTTATAATTTTCATCTTTACAGTCATATGCCATCCCTTCATTGTATTTACCCTTATTTTTGTACATATATAAGTTTTTCTTTCTTTAAAATTTTGGGAGGCACTATCATCTAACAGACTAAAATATGTCCAAAATCTAGTATGTGGCACTGATCTATGCACCAGCCTGATCATATTTGATCATATATTTTTTTAAAATCTTTTTTTTTTCTTTTTTCTTTCTTTCCCTTTCTTTTCCCCCAATTTCAGGTCTCTTCTGATTTGTCTAGTGTATATTTTTCTGGGGTCATTGTTACCCTGTTAGCATTTTGTTCTCTCATTCATCTATGTCCTCTGGGCAAAATAACAAGAAGGAAAAAATCAACTCAAAAAAAAGAACAAGAGGTAGTACCAACTGCCAGGGACCTAATCAATATGGACATTAGTAATATGTCAGAACTAGAGTTCAGAATGACGATTTTAAAGATACTTGCTGGGCTTGAAAAAAGCATGGAAGGTATTAGAGAAATCTTTCTGGAGAAATAAAAGAACTAAAATCTAACCAAGTCGAAATCAAAAAGGCTATTAATGAGGTGCAATAAAAAATGGAGGCTCTAACTGCTAGGATAAATGAGGCAGAAGAGAGAATTAGAGATACAGAAGATCAAATGATGGAAAATAAAGAAGCTGAGAAAAAGAGAGATAAACAATTACTGGATCACGAGGGCAGAATTCCAGAGATAAGTGATACCATAGATGAAACAATGTTAGAATAATTGGGATTCCAGAAGAAGAAAAAAGAAAGAGAGGGGCAGAAGGTATATTGGAGCAAATTGTAGCAGAGAACTTCCCTAATTTGGGAAAGGAAACAGGCATCAAAATCCAGGAGGCACAGAGAACCCCTCTCAAAATCAATAAAAATAGGTCAACACCCCAACATCTAATAGTAAAACTTACAAGTCTCAGAGACAAAAAGAAAATCCTGAAAGCAGCTTGGGACAAAAGATCTGTAAACTACAATGGTAGAAACATTAGATTGGCAACAGACCTATCCACAGAGACCTGGCAGGCCAGAAAGGACTGGCAGGATATATTCAGAGCACTAAATGAGAAAAATATGTAGCCAAGATTACTATATCCAGCTAGGCTGTCATTGAAAATAGAAGGAGAGATAAAAAGCTTCCAGGACAAACAAAAACTAAAGGAATTTGCAAAGAGCCCTACAAGAAATTTTGAAAGGGGTCCTCTAAGCAAAGAGAGAGCCTAAATGCAACATAGACCAGAAAGGAACACAGAGAATATACAGTAACAGTCACCTTACAGGCAATACAATGGTACTAAATTCATATCTTTCAATAATTACCCTGAATGTAAATGGGCTAAATGCCCCAATCAGAAGACACAGGCTATCAGATTGGATAAAAAAAACAAGACCCATCGATATGCTATCTGCAACGGACTCATTTTAGAACCAAAGACACCCCCAGATTGAAAGTGAGAGGGTGGAAAACCATTTATCATGCTAATGGACACCAAAAGAAAGGTGAGGTGGCAATTCTTATATCAGACAAATTAGATTTTAAACCAAAGACTATAGTAAGAGATGAGGAAGGACACTACATCCTACTTAAAGGGTCTAACCAACAAGAAGATCTAACAATTGTAAATATCTATACCCTTAACATCTATGCCCCTAGCAGCCAATTATATAAGACAATTAATAACAAAAGCAAAGAAACACATCGACAATAATACAGTAATAGTCGGGAACTTTAACAACCCCTCACTGAAATGGACAGATCATCCAAGCAAAAGGTCAACAAGGAAATAAAGACTTTAAATGACACACTGGACCAAATGGACTTCACAGATATATTCAGAACATTCCATCCCAAAGCAACAGAAGACCCATTCTTCTCTAGTGCCCATGTAACATTCTCCAGAATAGATCACATCCCAGGTCACAAATCAGGTCTCAGCTGGTACCAAAAGATTGGAATCATTCCCTGCATATTTTCAGACCACAGTGCTTTGAAACTAGAACTCAATCACAAGAGGAAAGTCGGAAAGAACTCAAATCCATGGAGGCTAAAGAGCATCCTACTAAAGAATGAATGGGTCAACCAGGAAATTAAAGAAGAAAAAAAAAATTTGTGGAAACAAATGAAAGTGAAAACACAACTGTTCAAAATCTTTGTGATGCAACAAAGGCAGTCCTATGAGGAAAGTATATAGCAATACAAGCCTTTCTCAAGAAACAAGAAGGTCTCAAATACACAACCTAACCCTACACCTAAAGGAGCTGGAGAAAGAACAGCAAATAAAGCCTAAACCCAGCAGGAGAAGAGAAATAATAAAGATCAGAGCAGAAATCAATGAAATAGAAACCAAAAGAACAGTAGAACAGATCAATGAAACTAGGAGCTGGTTCTTTGAAAGAATTAATAAGATTGATAAACCCCTGGCCAGACTTATCAAAAACAAAAGAGAAATGACCCAAATAAATGAAATCATGAATGAAAGAGGAGAGATCACAACCAACACCAAAGAAATACAAACAATTATAAGAACATATTATGAGCAACTCTATGCCAGCAAATTAGATAATCTGGGAGAAATGGATGCACTCCCAGAGATGTAAAACTACCAAAACCGAACCAGGAAGAAATAGAAAACCTGAACAGACCTATAATCACAAGGAAATTGAAGCAGTCATCAAAAATCTCCAAACAAACAAGAGCCCAGGGCCAGATTGCTTCCCAGGGGAATTCTACAAATATTTCAAGAATGAATACCTATTCTTCTGAAACTGTTCCAAAAAATAGAAATGGAAGGAAAACTTCCAAACTCATTTTATGAGGCCACCATTACCTTGATCCCAAAACCAGACAAAGACCCCATCAGAAAGGAGAATTACAGACCAATATTCTTGATGAATATGGATGCAAAAATTCTCACCCAAATACTAGCCAGTAGGATCCAACAGTACATTAAAAGGATTATTTACCAGGACCAAGTGGGATTTAACTCTGGGCTGCAAGGTTGGTTCAACATCCACAAATCAATCAATGTGATACAATACATTAATCAAAGAAAGAACAAGAACCATATGACCCTCTCAATAGATGCAGAAAAAGCATTTGACAAAGGACAGCATCCTTTCTTGATCAAAACTCTTCAGAGTATAGGGATTGAGGGTGCATACCTCAATATCATAAAAGCCATCTATGAAAAACCCACAGCGAATATCATTCTCAATGGGGAAAAACTGAGAGCTTCCCCCCTAAGGTCAGGAACACAGCAGGGATGTCCACTATCACCACTGCTATTCAACATACTATTGGAAGTCCTAGCCACAGCAATCAGACAACAAAAAGAAATAAAAGGCATCCGAATCAGCAAAGAAGAAGTCAAATTCTCACTCTTTGTAGATGATATGATACTTTATGTGGAAAATCCAAAGGGCACCACCCCAAAACTGCTAGAACTCATACAGGAATTCAGTAAAGTGGCAGGATATAAAATCAATGCACAGAAGTCAGTGGCATTCCTATACACCAACAACAATACAGAAGAAAGAGAAATTAAGGAGTCGATCCCATTTACAATTGCATCCAAAACCATAAGATACCTAGGAATAAACTTAACCAAAGAGGCAAAGGATCTGTACTCAGAAAACTATAAAATACTCATGAAAGTAATTGAGGAAGACACAAAGAAATGGAAAAACGTTCCAAGCTCATGGATTGGAAGAACAAATATTCTGAAGATGGCAATGCTACCTAGAGCAATCTACACATTCAATGCAATCCCTATCAAAGTACCATCCACTTTTTTCTTTTTTCTTTTTTTTTTCTTTTTTTAAATTTTTTTTTAAATTTATTTAACAGAGATAGAGAGAGAGCATAAGTAGGCAGAGCAGCAGACAGAGGGAAAGGGAAAAGCAGGCTCTCCACCGAGCAGGGAGCCTGATGCGGGGCTCAATCCCAGGAGCCTGGGAGCATGACCTGAGCCGAAGACAGTTGTTTAACCGACTGAGCCACCCAGGTGCCCCCCATCCACTTTTTTCAAAAAAATGGAACAAATAATCCTAAAATTTGTATGGAACCAGAAAAGACCCCACATAGCCAGAGGAATGTTGAAAAAGAAAAGCAAAGCTGGCAGCATCACAATTCCGGACTTCCAGCTCTATTACAAAGCTGTCATCATCAAGACAGCATGGTACTGGCACAAAAACAGACACATAGATCAATGGAACAGAATAGAGAGCCCAGAAATGGACCCTCAACTCTATGGTCAACTCATCTTCAACAAAGCAGGAAAGAATGTCCAATGGAAAAAAGACGGTCTCTTCAACAAATGGTGTTGGGGAAATTGGACAGCCACATGCAAAAGAATGAAACTCGACCATTTCCTTACACCACACACAAAAATAGACTCAAAACGTTTGAAAGACCTAAATGTGAGATAGGAGTCCATTAAAATCCTAAAGGAGAACACAGACAGCAACCTCTTCAACCTCAGCCACAGCAACTTCTTCCTAGAAACATTGCCAAAGGCAAGGCAAACAAGGGCAAAAATGAACTATGGGGACTTCATCAAGATAAAAAGCTTTTGCACAACAAAAGAAACAGTCAACAAAACCAAAAGATAATCGACAGAATGGGAGAAGATATTTGCAAATGACATATCAGATAAAGGGCTAGTATCCAAAATCTACAAAGAACTTATCAATCTCCACAGCCAAAGAACAAATGATCCAATCAAGAAATGGGCAGAAGACATGAACAGACATTTTTCCAAAGAAGATATCTAAATGGCCAACAGACACATGAAAAAGTGCTCAACATCGCTCAGCATCAAGGAGATCCAAATCAAAACCTCAATGAGATACCACCTCACACCAGTCAGAATGACTAGAATTAACAAGTCAGGAAGCGACAGATGTTGGTGAGGTTGTGGAGAAAGGGGAACCCTCCTACACTGTTGATGGGAATGCAAGCTGGTGCAGCCACTCTGGAAAACAGTATGGAGGTTCCTCAAAAAGTTGAAAATAGAGCTACCCTACAACCAAGCAATTGCACTACTGGATATTTACCCCAAATATAGAAATGTAGGTATCCAAAGGGGTACATGCACCCTGATGTTTATAGCAGCAATGTCCACAATAGCCAAACTATGGAAAGAGCCAAGATGTCCATCAACAGATGAATGGATAAATAAGATGTGGTATACACACACACACACACACACACACAATGGAATATTACACAGCCATCAAAAGGAATGAAATCTTGTCATTTGCAACTATGTGGATGGAACTGGAGGGTATTATGCTGAGCGAAATAAGTCAATCAGAGAAAGACTTGTGTCATATGATGTCACTGATATGAGTAATTCTTAATCTCAGGAAACAAACTGAGGGTTGCTGGAGTGGTGGGGGCTGGGAGGGATGGGGTGGCTGGGTGATAGACATTAGGGAGGGTATGTGCTATGGTGAGCACTGTGAATTGTGTAAGACTGTTGAATCACAGACCTGTATCTCTGAAACAAATAATACATTATATGTTAAAAAAAAAAAGAAGAAAGTAGGAAGGGAAAAATAAAGGCGGGTGGTAATCGGAGGGGGAGATGAACCATGAGAGACTATGGACTATGAGAAACAAATTGAGGGTTCTAGAGGGGATGGGGGTGGGGGGATGTGTTAGCTTGTTGATGGGTATTAAAGAGGGCACACACTGAATAGAGCACTGGGTGTTATATGCAAACAATTAATCATGGAACACTATATCAAAAACTAATGATGTAATGTGTGGTGATTAACATAACATAATAAAATTAAAAAATTAAAAAAAATAGAAGTAGAAAAGCGAAAAAAAAAAAAAAACAACGACAAAAATAGAGCCTCTGAAAAATGCAGGACAACAATAAATGTACTCACATACACATAATGGAAGTACCAGAAGTAGAGGAGAGAGAGAGAAAGGGATAGGGAAACTATTCAAAGAAATAATGGATGAAAAATTCCAAAATTTGATAAAGACATTAACTTAAACATCCAAAAATGATCAATGAACTCTCAGTTGGATAAAAACAAGGAGATCCATCAACATCCAGACACATAAAAGTCAAAATGTTAAAAGTCAAAGATAAAAATAAAAATGCAAAAACAATAAAAGATAAAGCTCTCATGTACAAGGAGATCCCACTATGATTAATGAATGCTTCCATCAGAAACAATCAGAGGTCAGAAACAGTGGGGTGGCATATTCAAAGTGGTGAAAGTGAAAATAACTGTCAGTCAAATGTCAAATATCCAACAAAACTGTCTTCTAAAAAATGAAGTTAAATAGTTTCTAGGCCAAATAAAACCCAAGGTAACTCTAGTGGACCTGCTTTATAAGTACTATTGAGAGTTCTTCAGATTGAAAGCAGGTAACACCACTCAGTATTTCAAACCCACGTGGTAAAACAAAGAGTATTCAAAAGATAAGTATGTAGGCAATTACAAAAGACAAGGTAATTGCCCATTTCTTCTCCTTTCTTCTCTTAACTCATTTAAAAAGTAATTAGTAAATGGGGTGCCTGGGTGGCTCAGTAGGTTAAGCAACCAGCTCTTGATGTCAGCTCAGGTTGTGATCTCAGGGTTGTGAGATCAAGCCCCACATCTGCTCCATGCTCAGTGAGGAGTCTGCTTGAGATTCTCTCTCTCTCTCAAACTCTCACTCTTTCTAGATGACATGATACTCTATGTGGAAAACCCAAATGACTCCACCCCAAAACTGCTAGAACTCATACAGAAATTCAGTAAAGTGGCAGGATATAAAATCAATGCACAGAAATCAATTGCATTTCTATACATGAACAATGAGACAGAAGAAAGAGAAATTAAGGAGTCAATCCCATTTACAATTGCACCCAAAACCATAAGATACCTAGGAATAAACTTAACCAAAGAGGCAAAGGATCTGTACTCAGAAAACTACAGAATACTCATGAAGGAAATTGAGGATGATACAAAGAAATGGAAAAACGTTCCATGCTCATGGACTGGAAGAACAAATATTCTGAAGATGGCAATGCTACCTAGAGCAATCTACACATTCAATGCAATCCCCATCAAAATACCATCCACTTTTTTCAAAGAAATGGAACAAATAATCCTAAAATTTCTATGGAACCAGAAAAGACCCCGAATAGCCAGAGGAATGTTGAAAAAGAAAAGCAAAGCCGGCGGCATCACAATTCCGGACTTCCAGCTCTATTATAAAGCTGTCATCATCAAGACAGCATGGTACTGGCACAAAAACAGACACATAGATCAATGGAACAGAATAGAGAGCCCAGAAATGGACCCTCAACTCTATGGTCAACTCATCTTCGACAAAGCAGGAAATAATATATATCCAATGGAAAAAAGACAGTCTCTTCAACAAATGGTGTTGAGAAAATTGGAGACACATTTTAGATTCAAAGATGCAAACAATCTGAAACAACCTGCAATCTATAACCTCAAAAGAACTGGAATGGCTATGCTAATATCAGAAAAGATGGGTATCAAACACAAAATGTTACTGGAGATAAAGATAGATATTTTACAATAATAAAAGGGTAAATCCATCAGAAGGCTATAACAAATATAAACATGTATGAACCTAGTAACAGAGCCCCCAAATACTGGAAGCAATACTGACAAAATTAAAGGAAAATATAGCCAATTCAAAAATATTACTTGCAGACTTCAATCCCCACTTTCAAAAATGGATATAGCAGTTAAAGTAGAATATCAACAGGAAAATAAAATGGTTGAACAACAGTATAAATCAACCAGAGTTTGCAGAGACCTACACCCAACAAGAGCAATGTATACATTCTTTTCAAATGTCCATGGAACATTCTCCAGGATATACCAAATGTAGCCCATAAAGTAAGCCTTGTTTAAAAAAAAAAAAATCTAAATTAATGCAAAAGGTATTTGTTCAGCTCACAATAAAAGGAAAGTAGAAATTAATAATAGAAGGATATTTGGGAAATTAATGAATATATGGAAATTTAAAAAAAGCTAATTAACCAATAAGTCAGAGAACAAAATCACAAGGAAATATAGCAAATCCTATCATATGAACCGGAAACAACACATACCAAAATGAGTAGGATGTAACTAAAACAGTGTTAAGAGGGAAATTTATAGGGGTGCCTGGGTGGCTCAGTTGGCTAAGCACCTGCCTTCAGCTCAGGTCATGATTCCAGGGTCCTGGGATTGAGTCCTGCATCAGGCTCCCCACTCAGCGGGGAGTCTGCTTCTCCCTCTCCCTCTGCCCCTGCTTGTATTCCCTCTCTCACTGTCAATCTCTCTCTGTCAAATAAATAAATAAAATCTTAAAAAAAAAAAAAGAAAAAGAAAAAGAAGAAAGATCTCAAATGAATAATCTAAACTTCTACCTAGAGAAAAGAGAAAAAGGACAAACTAAACACACAGCAAATAGAAGACAGAAAATAAAGATAAAAGAAAAAATAAATGAAACAATAGAAAAAAACAATAAAAATAATGAATGTAACCAAATATTAATTCTTGCAAGAGATCAATAAAATTGACAAATGTTAGCTGGAGTGACAAAGAGAAAAACAAAGAGTCAGACTGATAAAACCAGACATGGTAGAGGGGTCCTTATTGATGATCTTGCAAATATAAAAATGATTCAGAGAATGGTATGAGTGATTGTAGGATGACAAATCAGATATATAGATGAAATGGGCAAATGCCTAGAAAGATATTACTTACTTAAATTGACTCAAAAAGAAATAGGGAACATAAATAGATTACATTGTGTAAATATATTGAATTTGTAACCAAAAGATCCCCCCAAATCCACACAAAGCCCAGGCCCAGATAAATTCACTGGTGAATCCCACCAAACATTTAAACAAGCATTAACACCAATACTTACAAACTTTTCATGAAATCAGGAAAAGAGAGAGCACTTCACAAATAATTCTAGGAGGCCAGTATTACTCTGATACCAAAATCAAACAAAGACATCAGAGGAAAAGAATTTATAGGTCAATATTTTTTTTACAAATACAGATATAAAATCCTCAACAAAACACTAACAAACTAAATCCAGAAACATATAAAAATGATCATAAATCACTCAATGTAGTGTATATACCATATTAGTAGAACAAAAGACAAAAGCTAACAGTTAGCTTCTGCTAACAGAAGAGATGCAGAAAAAAACATTTAGCAAGATCCAACAGACTTTCATAATAAAAAGGCGCTATGAATAGGAAGAGAATGGAACTTCCTCACGCTGATAAAGGACATCTATGACCAGCCTGATTAACGTGAAAATTAATGGTGAAAGACAGAGTGCTTGCCCCCTGAGATCAGGAACAAAACAAGGACAACCACTCTCACCTTTTCCATTCAGTATGTACTGGAGATTCTAGCCAGGGCATCAGGTGAGGGGGGGAGAAAAAGAAAAAAGAAAGAAAAGAAAGTAAGAAAAGTCATCCATATTAGAAAGGAAGAAGTGAAACTCTATTAGCTGATGACATAATCTTGTATATTGAAAAATGTAAGAAATTCACAGAAATAATATTAGAACTAATAAATGAGTCCAGCAAGTTTGCAGGAGACATGATTAATATATAAAAATTAATTGTATTTGGGGGCGCCTGGGTGGCTCAGTCGTTAAGCGTCTGCCTTCGGCTCAGGTCATGATCCCAAGGTCCTGGGATCGAGCCCTGCATCAGGCTCCCTGCTCAGCGGGAAGCCTGCTTTTCCCTCTCCCACTCCCCCTGCTTGTGTTCCCTCTCTCACTGTGTCTCTCTCTGTCAAATAAATAAATAAAATCTTTAAAAAAAATTAATTGTATTTCTATACAGTTGCACTGAATACTGAAAATAAAATTAAGATACAGTGACTTGTACAGAATATTGTATTCCATTCCCCAGATATTTAACAGAACCATGTTTTAAAAGACAACTCCTGCATATTTTGAATAGTCTCAGAGTTGGTAAAAAGAACAGATTTGATTACCATGTGGGAATAGAATGGCGGGATGGTCATTCTTTTAATGTATAGGAGAACTCTTCATCAGCGTGACTGGTGCATATGGCAGAGAAAATTTTTAAGAAATGCAAGTCAAGTCACACCCCTCCTCTGCTTCCAAACATCCAATGGCTTCTCATCACATATCAGTTAAAGGTCAAACTCCTAAAGGCACATACAACCCCACCCCTGCTTCCCCTGGAGATTCGGGTTTTCTTTCTTTTCTGGATCAGTGTATTCAGCCATACTGATCTTCTCCCAGTTGCTAGCACTCACCAAGCTCGTTCTTTCCTTGGGGTTTTGCCCTTGCTCTTCCCACTGCCTGGAGTGGTCCTTGTAAAGACCCTCCTGTGGTTCTCTCACTTCACCGAGGCCTCTGCTTAGACATGGCTGTCCTCACTAGTTGACCTGAAGTAACCCCCACTTCAATTCATTCGGCATGTCCTCCACCTGATTTCCTTTCCTTTAATGGACTTACCACTCCCTGAAATTATATGACACATAGGCTAATGTATTTAGTTATTTGATTACTCATTTCCTCTCTCCCCCAATAGAATGTCATCTCCTTAGGGGTGTGGATTTTTCTATTTTGTTTACTTCTCAGACCTAGTGGAGTCCCAGGTACAAAACAGATACGCAATAAATACTCAATGAATGGATTAAATTGGGATCATCCTGTGTAGTCTATTGCACTTGAGTGAAGAATTTGAGAGGTTAACTATTCTTTTTTCGATTTGGCCACTTACGTTTTTAATGAATGGCATGAAAACCTGGGATCAGTGAGCCATAAAATGAGAAAATATCTCAAGAATTAAAACAGCCTTGACTGTTGGGGTAAGAAAGTCCCAGAGAAAAGATTCTGGTAGAGGAACAAAAGGTTTCATAATATGAGTAGTATTCTATTTATTATGAAATCAGATCCATTTCACTACTGTGTTTATCCTGGAGAGATATAGAAACCAAAAAAACCTAAACTTATAAATACTACAGAAAGACCCTCAAAAGGTGCTTTATTAGATTACATATGTGCATATATGTGTACATATATGTACACACATATATTTATAGCTACACACACACACACATACACACACAGTGAAGACATGCTTAGCCCCCACAATGGAATCAGATACATCTGGTCCAAACCTGGGCTCTGCGATTTCCTAACTGTTTAAACAGGTTATTTGACTTCAGTAAGACTGAATTGGCTCCTCTTTAACATAGGGATCAAGCCTAATTCACAGGAATGGTGTGAAGGATAAATGCAATAGTGAATGTTAAGTGCTGGGCACGGTGCCTTGGACAATGGATGCATTCAATAAATAAGAATCCATCATTTCTCCTGCAGAACCTCCTGGGCTTCGATTCTTCTCTCTTTAAATCTTTCTCAGCTTTATAAAACACATGGTCATTAAATCTGAATCTTCCGGAGTCCTGTTTCTTCTCGCAGATTTCTCCCAAGTACTACAAATTTACCTGAGAAGTGACAGGTACATAAATTTGGCAAGCTGGCCCCTCCAAACAAAATAAATAAAAAGAAATGGAATAAATTACGGAAATCCTCACGCGATCTATTTCTGGTAGAAATATTTTATTAGATTTTCGAACAGAATCTAAAAACAATATCAGGTGGAGGCGTGTGTGCTTTTCAGGTAAGTAACTGGAGGAGCATGTGTTGCAATATATTGAGTTTTGTCCAGACGGAAATGCCTTTAGGATACTGTAGGGATGGAAAACTTTCAAGAGGACAGAGAAGGGGCAGAGGTTCTGACAGAGCATGAATTGTGGCCTGCTAGCCAGGATCCAGATGCTAGCCAGGATAGAACTTTAGCCCATAGTCTACGATGGAAAAAAAAATCAGGAAATTCTTTAAATTTAATATTTATCCTATCTTACCATTTCATTCTGGTTTACTTACCGAAAGCCTCAAATGTGTTTAGCCTAACACTTTCAATAGTAGAGACAAAAATTCAGATGATCTGTTGTTTCCCTCTTTTCTATAACAAATGGGAAGGAAGGATTTTCAGCCCCTTCCTGGGTTGAAAACATCTCCACAAAGGAAAGACAAGATAGTAATTCATCCAGGCTTCAAATATGCTGGTGCGTCTAGAATACATTCTAAAGGTCTTCTGGAACAGGATTAAAAAAAAAAAAAAAAAATGTCAACTGAAACACTGCAAAGGCTTTATCTTGGACAACGATCTTCTTCAAAAGACTTACCCGGCTGAGAAAATGACTCTATATAGAAAGTTTGACTTGTCAGTTTCACGGACTATCTTTCCCGTCATTCTAAGAAGTTTTTGTAAATCACATTTTTGTTTTTTGTTTTTTCTGATTTCTCTATGAATCTGTACATCTCTGTGTCTCTTCTCTGCTTTTTCCCGTGCTACCTCTGCAGACCAAAAAAAAAAAAATTAGAAAAGTGGGCTGGAAGCATTTAGCAAGTTGCTAAAATGCACTGCTTTAGAAGCTTACTAGCACCGCAGATGATCCACCCCTGTTCTTTGACTTCAGGTAACTGTCACCCTAATCCCAAAGACGAATCTTCTCCCAGGGAGGGAGCTGTTTGATTTCTACAACGATGCTTGCTTTACAGATTGAGGGTCCCGAATTCAGTGAAGTGTCCCTGAACTGTGCCCTCTCCCCTGCAGGGATTGAGAGACGTACCCTAAAGGGTAATTTTATTAGGGCCTAAAGAGCAGTATTTCAGTATCATTGGCTGAAGCCTTAACTTTCACCCTTCTTTGACCTTTCCTCTGTGTCTGTGTGCAGATATGTTTATTTGTTTGGATAAATATTTTTGGCTTCAGATTGAGATAATGCCTCTCTGGGAGAAATTTCTATAGATTTAATATGTAATCTTTTGTGGGCCTTTTATAAATAATCCCAAACCCATTAAAAAAAACAAAAAACAAAACACAGTACTTAAAATCGTGTTTTGCCCGTTTTATAGCCTATAGGAAGCCAAATACCCAGAAGTAACATCAACATCATTATTTCCCTGTGGAAATAAAGTGAGTGTTATAAATTCCTGCTTAACTGAAAACATATCAGTAACTACACATTCTTACAAAAAAAAATTGAGTTTGGGGTGCCTGGGTGGCTCAGTTGGTTAAACGTCTGACTCTTGATTTCAGCTCAGGTCATGATCTCAGTGTGGTGAGATCAAGCCCCGCATTGAGCCCCCCCATCAGCTCCTCCCTGGTTGTGGAGTCTGCTTGAGATTCTCTCTCCCTCTCCCTCTGCTTCTCTGCCCTCCCCCTCTCCCTCTTTAAAACAAGCAAAAAAAAAAAAAAAATATATATATATATATATATATTTGTTATACATATTTGTTAGTAGAGTTAGTATTTTGTAAATATAGCTTTAATATTAGTCCCCAAATTAGTTTTAATATTAGTCCCCAGATCTGAGACCCCTACCCTTATCACTCATTTAAGATGCATTGTACTAAACAGATTTCCATATCATCATGGAACTACCTAAATTTTCTAGTTTACAATAAATTATACATCATCAATGATACGTGTGAAAACAAAAAACAATTTACTATAAGGTATCAGCAAGTTATCTTAGAGACTCTATACTATATATTTTATATAGGTTATTTTTAAATTGCGGGGTGTGGGAGGGAGGGAGGAGAAAAATGAAAACAAATGAAAATATTTCCATTTCCTTTCCTTTTGCTCTTTCTTCAAATTGAGGAGAAAAATGTTGAGAAGAAAAACAGCTTTTTCAGAAAGTTTTAGTACAGTGATCTATAAACAGTAAGATGATCTTTTCAACTTGGTGGTCCCTTGAATGGTGGGCCCTGGACTCAATAATAGAGCCACTACATCTTATACATTAATATTTTCTAGT
Organism: Mirounga leonina; assembly: GCF_011800145.1. NCBI lineage: Eukaryota > Metazoa > Chordata > Mammalia > Carnivora > Phocidae > Mirounga > Mirounga leonina. The sequence goes on from NW_023270464.1 coordinate 12,799,294, forward strand.
AAGCAGACTAAAAAAGAAATCAAGGGAGAAGCTACAACATGAAAGTTACCAAGGGAGAAAAAAATCATGTCCCAATCTCTCCAAATGTATTGATATTCTTCAGACTGTTAATAATAAAGAAAGCATTACATGCTTAGTTCCAGAAATTCTCCATTTCCATTATTGCTGGAAAAGCCATCTAAAAAGCACTTGAAGTTGATGATGTATGTTGTTTACTCTCTTGAAAAAACATCCTCTCCAAACAGGGGGAAAGGTTAGAAATGATTGTACTGCATTGATCAATTTATCCGAGTTGTCTTTCGACAGATTGTATTAATGGAACTTCATTTTCTTTTATTCAGTTGATGGCCAATTTTTTGTTGTCTCTTAAAAAGATCAATGAACATGTCTCGCCATCTTTTCACAAAACAAGATGATTTTCCCCTTAAACTTTAAAAAAGACTTTATTATTTTGTTGTAATAGATTTTTGTCTCCCTCTTTTGCCTTCAACCCCCTGCAGTGAGTTTTCTTTTACTTCTTTGTAGTTTCGACTTCAATACCTTGAATTTCACTTCTTTTCCCCATCATTCTGGGTGCCACAGATATCTTCAGGGACAGAAGCTTCTCCACGCTTTGAGCTGCACTGGAAGGACAGGCTGATGGGTGCTCACCATGCAATGTAAAAACATAATGAAAATGAGCTCCTGCAAGAACAAGACTGCATTTTGATTGGGGCATGATGCGCCACATCTTTCATATTCTTTAAAAATGAAAACTTGCTGCTTTTACCAAGGCCAGGTGGGAATAGCTGATTATCTTTCTGCGCAAGGAGGGAGGGGGCCTAGTACCCCTCATTTGCCATTTCTTGACATGTAGAGTATGTTTCTATGAATGCAAATGCATCTTTCTGGCTGATGGAAACATTCTTGTTTGTTTGTTTGTTTTTTATTGCAAGGGAGAATACAAAAAGTCAAAATACAGTAAAACTCAATTTATCTACCTGGCTCTTCCCAGTAGATGCCGATCCTTGGTTCCTTCTACTCCTCTTCTGCCCTCTTATAATTACCCCCACAAACCCATCTTGGGCTAACACATCACCAGCCACCTGGCATTTGTAAATAGTAGCCATGCCTGGAGAGAATTGGCACATTCAGGTTTTTTTTTTTTTTTTTTTTGCAGATCTTGAATAGTTGAGGAAGCCATGTGATATATACTAACTTCTCCCAACCACCCTCCAAAAAATTAATATATGCACATGAGTGACCTCAACACTTTTTCAATACACATATTAAACGCAGGGAATATAAAAGTCTACATCTTGAATACAGTATTTCACTGCTTCATTTTTATAGACTCAAAAACTTCCTTCAAACAGATTTCATGGAGGAAAGAAAAGAAAAACAGTATTGGGACTCTCATGCACGGATTTCTTTAAAAATCATTACAGCAAAACAGAGTAAAATCCTGATTCCTTAAGTTGAGGATCTGTTCCCAAACCATCGCTTACAGGGGAATAAGCCAGTCAGGATTAGGATTGATCATAAATCATCCCTCGAGTTCTGGATGCCATGGCCTTTGGAGGAGGACAAGTGGGTATCTAGACTAACCAATGGGGAGGGAGAAGGGCAGAGAGTTGTTTTTGTTTGTTTGTTTTGTTTAGTTTTGTGTTTTTGTTGTTGTTGTTGATGATTATCATCATTATCACTCAAGCAGGACATCTGGGCATAATGCTACATTCCCCCTTCTTATTTAAGCCACATGTAATATTGATCACCAAAGCTCCTGGCTTCTCTTCCCTAAACATCTCATATCCAATACCTCTCCTCTTCCTTTTGCCATTTTCCCAGTTCAGGCTTGCTTCATTCCTCACCTGGATGACTGGGCTAACCTCCCAACTTGTCTCATTTCCTCCAGCATGGCCCTGGGAGTGATCCCACATACTTGGCCAAAATAAGCTTTCTGAACTGCAAATCTGATCCTGCCCTTGCATTCCTCAAACTGCTGGACAGCCCCTGTTAGTTGTAAGATGAAGCTTACAAGGTGACCATTTCTCCTCAGGGCCTCTCTGGCCCCCTCTCCGGCACCTCTCACAAGTGTAGAAACTGTCTGCAGCTCCTTCGTTCATCCCGACATTTTACTCCTCTGAACTTTAACATGTGCTGTTCCCCTGCCCAAAAATGCCCTTTCTCTCTTTCTCATCGAGCAATTTCCTACTAACTCTCAAAAGTAAAACAACATAAGCAAAAATGATGGAGCCATCGAGCACAAAACTCAATCTCTAATAAAATATTGTTTTCTTAGAGGTCCCAGCTAGACTCCTGAGTGCAATGAAGGGCTCCATTCTAGGCTTTCAGAGCAGCCTCGACTAGGTCTTCACAAAATTGGTCACAGTTCTCCGATGATTGATTTAGTTGATACTGGGAAGCTCCCCAGTGTTGCTCTAGCCTTGATTCCCTAGTGAGAATAGGTGCATAGAAGACATTCAATATTTTTGAATGTTAAAGGAGGGATTTTCACTGCACATCTGCCCTTAACAGGCTTTTCTGGTTGGAAATCACAGAAACAACCCAAAACTAATGTAGTACTAAAGGAGTATTACCTATGAGAAAATCTGGTCATCATGGAACCCAAAGGCATGAATTAACTAGTCTATGAAGGCCAGTGCCAGGGAGCATGGGGAAAATCAAGTCTCTTTTCTCCATCTCTCTGGGATTACATGCTCTCTTGTCTCTGCTTCTCTTTGCCTGTTTCACTCTTCTCTACCTGGTTTAAATGTGCTCAAGCATGTCCTAGCCACAGCTTTACAGAGCATTCTAATGCAGACACTTACTAGACAGACACTACTCAAAGCATTGAATCATCATGCCAAAGTCCTAGTTGAGAGAAACTGATTTCTCCTCTGGACCTTGAGTAGTATTTGCCCTTGGTCCAGGAGGTATTGCATCTGGCAACAAAGACATGAATTCATCATCTATTACTATGGACAGGGGCAGGTGAAAGGGGGCAGTTGTTTTAGGAGGATGGGTGTGGATCTACAGGCATCAAAACAGTGGACGGCCAATTCTCAGCCCTATTTCCCAGTTTATTACAATAGCTTCATAAGGTCCTAGACTAGCAAGTCATCTGATCATTCTGCTTAAAAATGTGCTTTTTTGAAGGCCACTTAGTATTTTACAAAGAGTTGATCCATGAAGTCCTTTTCCAGTTGTAATATTTGGTGATGTTGTGCAACCATAGAGCCCACACTCCTGGAGGCAAAGCTGATGGTCAGAAGGCAGAGAAACCTATTAAACCAGATTCACTGTTAATGATTCAATATAAATAGTGACAAGAATAATGCAGTCCTAAACAAATATGGGTGATTTATGCTGTTGTTAAATGGGAATAATGCTAAAGACCTAGTTGAGGATGTCCATTGCTTAGGTGTTGTGTGTTCACTTAAAAACAAGTTCAACAACTCTTTTAGGAAGCACAGTGTTATGGGATGACTTGTGTCCCCCCTCAAAAAAATTCATATAATGTAGTCTTTACCTTCATTACCTCAGACTGAGACCTTATTTGGAAATAGGATCATTGCAGATGTAATTAATTAAGATAAGGTCATATCAGAGAAGGATGGGCTAATCCAACATGACTGATACCCTTATAAAAGGGGAAAATTTGGACTTTGCTATGGCAGCCCTAGCAAACTAATACACACAAAAAGATGAAATTGGAGTTTCTAAGCTTGATAATCATACAAATACCATGAGAAATTTGGTAACTGAACATTTACTGTTCCAGAAAAAAAGAGGTGCGTGTTTAAGATATGCATGCAAAATGTTCAGTTCATTAACTGAAGGCTAGAGTTTGGAAACTCGGTACTTCTGTGAATATTTCTTGGAAGGTTTTGCTTCCTTCTTCCCCCTCATTTAATTTAACTCAACATTAGGTCCCACAAAATTACCACTCCAAGAAATCTCCCACATTGATACCAAGGCATCCTTTCCAACCTCGGTTTCCTTATCTATAAACTAAACACATACCAGAAAATACGTCTTATTAGAGTTTATGTGAGGACTGAGTGAGAAAAGGCACGTAAAATCTGTAGTCTGGTGCCTGGCATAGAGTAAGTGCACAATAGAATTTATCTATTTTTTTCTTCAAAGTTGGAAAAAATTTGTACCCCTTCAATTTGCAATTTGATACCCATTGTCTGAGATGGTTTTCTTGTTTTCTTTGTTGGTTAAGCTTGATCTTTCTAAATAGGTCATATTTCAAATAGATCTGTTCTCCAAATAGATCACTTTGGGAAAGAGAGGATCATGGATTTACATTGTGTTTCTTCCCCTTTCTTCCCAAAGTCCAGCATAATTATAAGCACACTGTATATAATACTTTTTGTACAAATATATGATGAATGAGGAGACTAATGGATAAGGTAGAATTGTCCCCCCCCCCAAAAAAAAATCTAACCATTTCAGATGGTTTAAGTCACTTTGGAAACTGGCCCTATAACAATGTTCTTAATATTGAAGGTTCCAGATGAATAGAAAAAACAAACAAACATGGACTTTGTAGTCATTCAGTTTCAAATCCTATTTCTACCACTAATTTGCTTTAGGGACTTGGAAGTGATTTAGCCTTCCTGAACTTCAACAAGCTTCTCTGTAACATGGTGGCTCTGTTGTGAAGATGGAGAAGATACACTTTAAAAACTTTGTAGAGTGCCTGACATTTAGTAGGTGCTCAGTAATATATGCTTTATGCTGGAACCCCAAGGAAATTAGGTAGGTGGATAGACAGATTTTCACAAAACTGGTTTATGTGATTGTGGGTGGGGGTGTGGGATAAACACGTCTGAAATGTGTGGGGCAGGTAATCAGTAGGAGAAGATAACGAATAGGCTGGAAATGTGGACATGGGGCAAAGTTGCTAGCCTCCCTGTAGTGTTTAGTCAAGTTGACCTATCAAATACCCTCACTCACACATAGAAAAAAGCAACTTTTTGAGGTGCCTCAGTGGCTCAGTCAGTTAAGCCTCTGACTTTTTTTTTTTAAAAGACTTTATTTATTTATTTGAGAGAGAGAGAATGAGAGACAGAGAGCACTAGAGGGAAGAGGGTCAGAGGGAGAAGCAGACCCCCCGCCGAGCAGGGAGCCCGATGCGGGACTCGATCCAGGGACTCCAGGATCATGACCTGAGCTGAAGGCAGTCGCTTAACCAATTGAGCCACCCAGGCACCCAAGCCTCTGACTTGATTTTGGTTCAGGTCATGATCTCAGGGTCATGAGATTGAGCCCCATGTCAGGCACATGCTCTCATGCTCAGCACAGAGTCTGAGATTCCTTCTCCCTCTCCCTCTGTCCCTGCCCCTGCTCGTACTCTCTCTCTTTCTCTGTCTCTCAATAAATACTAAATAAATAAATAAATAAATAAAATATTTTTTGATAAAGGAAAAGCAACTTCTGAATACAAGAAACCACTTCTCCTCTTTACCTTCTGTCATGGTAGTGATCAGCTCAGACTGAATGAAATAGATGCTTGACACCAGCGTTGCACCTGTTTCCAAATGTCTCATCCTATATGCATAGTGTTTGTTGCTCTCACTATATATCTGAGCTTTTCTTTTTAACCAAGGTAATGCATGCTCACAGTTAAAAAAATAAAGTTTTCCAAAAAATTATCACGCAAAGCAACTGAAGAAGCAGGAATGAAGGAAACGTAAAGAAGATACAGTGCAGGTGTAGAGAGCATGTAGGCATAAATGTACAAAGTGTTACTTCTCACTTTCCCATCAGGGGCTACATAATGGAACAACGTAGAGACTTTTTGTTTCCATTTTAAAGAGACCAAGGAATCTAAACCAAACTAAAAATTTGGTTGCCATGTTTCCTGGTGGATCAATACAAATTTGTGACTTGATTATGAATTTCCAGGAAAAAAAAATCCAGATTTTGATATTAAGTCTAGAAATAGGAAGGTTTTGCAAAGAATCAATGGCACTATTAATATAGAGAGCAGAAGTTTAAGACTTAAAAGAGTGAAGAGAAACAAAAGGGGCAGGGGAGAAGTCAGCGGAGGAAGATCTGAATGCTAGCTCAACGTGGTGGATTGGACAAATAGAAGTCCAGTGAAAGTGAAGAGAGTGAGCATGAGGAAAATTTACTGCAGGTGAGATTGTAATAGATTTCTGGAAGATGGAAAGCAGATGGCATATGCGGAGGGATGAGAGCTGCAGAGATATCCAAGATTGAGAATTTGTGTAGAAGGTCCTGCAGCTGAGCAAGGAAGCTGTCCTTTCAGCCAAACCTAGGGAGAACCGCTAACCTCAGGGTTGAGGGATACCTTATATAGGGATTAGAGGTTGGTCTAAAAACAGAAATTAAAAGCCGACCACACAAGAGCTGGGCCAGGCATGCTGCAATTCACCTTTTGCACATACCCTGCACTCATAAGCCACAGACCTTTAGACATTTGCCACTCAGGGGGTTTACCTGAACAATTTAAATGAGCCATCTTGGGAGAATTTGGACTTCCAATGAGAGCTTTGATGCCTCAGAGTTAACCCAAGTCCTTCTGCTCCTGGATTTTGGAGAGCTCCCAGGCTAACCAATTAATGGTTGGTTTTCCACTCTCTAACCTGGAAGGGAAGGGAAGTTTTGGACTATCTCTGTGCATCAGACTACCAGCCAGCCTTCCGTCTAGGGAGCAAGGTGATAGAATAGGATACTCATGGCCATTTTCTTAGACCATCAACCAAGTACTTAATTCACAAACATGCCATTCCCATCGTTACAGTATCTAAAGCATCTCCAGGTTAGGGACAACTTTGCTTACATCTGTTTATCCCCAGTATCTAGCACAGGCTAGGCGAAGACAAAAACATGAATCTTCACTTTTTCCTATGAAGGCCAGATGCTTCCCACGGAGTGTCAATTCCAACATTGAGTCTTTCTGTTGTCTTTTCGAAAACATGGTTGTTGTTCATCTATTCGTTCATTTAAAAAAGTATTTTTTGATTACTTAAGAGTGCCAAGCACTTTCTGCAGACAGTGACCAGAACTTCCATTTTAATATTAATCTATTGTGAAAGCATTTTGGGGATGACAAAAGAAAATCTCATGATTTGAAATAAAAGATGTCCTTATTTTCACTTGAAGTTGTTTATATCTAATGGGGAAGAATATGATGCTGGTAGCTGTTACTCTTTAAGATGAGCCAAGCATTTATTTCCTTCTTCTGGTTTTCAATCTCTTGCATTTCATCTGAGGATTATTCTTTATGTTTAAGAGAGAATGCATGTAAAAATACATTCTTTGACATCAAAGATGCAATGATCTTTGCAAATAACATAAAAAAACCCACAAAAATGCCTAGATGAACCATGGATGCCTGCTTTCCTCACTCCTTACTTAGTGATTTTAGAAAGTTGTGCCACGTTTTCTTCCTACCTTAGTGCTTAAGGCCTCCAAGTCAATTGTTATTCAAAAGGTGAGAACAGAAGGTCAGATATTTCTGATAGCTCATCTTGCAACTCAACAATAAAATGTAGGAGGAAAAACAAATCAAAGGAACAACAAAACGTATGTGGTTGAATAAAGAGTTCTCACAGTCACTGAGATCCATTTCCAATAGTGACATTAGCAACACAGACACATAAAGCATCCTGGCTTTGCAAAGCCAGTGCCTCAGAAATAAAGGTTAGGAACAGGGGAAGGGACAGGGAACAGAGAGATAAACCTGGGCCCTCAAAGTGGTAGGTAGCTCCTGTCTGCTTGCACTCTGTGTCTGAGTGGCAACAGGAAAACTGTCTTCTGTGAGTGTTTTTGTTTTTAAGACTTTATTTGAGATAGAGAGCGAGAGAGAGAGCGAGAGATATAGAGAGAGCACTAGCGGGGGTGGGGGTGGGAGGAAGGGCAGAGGCAGAAGGAGAAGTAGGCTCTCCACTGAGCAGGGAGCCCAACATGGGACTCCATCCCAGGACACAGAGATCATGACCTGAGCCAATGGCAGACACCCAACTGACTGAGCCACCCGGACACCCGTTCTGTGAGTATTTGTCAACACAAATTTGCAAGCATGTGCCTTTAAGACAGAACTCAGTTTATCTCTGATTGTATTCAAGCCAAATTGGAGATTTGTTTTAAATACAATGGACCCATACTGGTAGTGTTTTAAATGCCTGGAAAGAAAAATGTAAATCCTTTCTGTGTTAATAAACATTGTTTTGCCTTTCAAAAATGAAGATCTGATTGGCATATAAGAAATAGCTCATATTTAATACATTCAAATTTGGTAAGTTTTGCCATATGCACGCACTTGTGAAGCCAGGACTGCAATGAACATATGCATCCTCACCCCAAATTTCCTTGTGTCCTTTGTAATCCTCTGTCCTGTCCCTTCCCATCCCCTCTACTCTCTGGATACAGACAACCAGTGATCTATTTTCTGTCACTATAGATAAGTTTGCATTTTTCTTATTTTCCTGTATTTTATATACATGGAGTGATACTGTACATGCTGGGTTTTTATTTTTATTTTTTGTCTGTCTTCTTTCACTCTGTGTAATTCTTTTGAGATTCATCCATGTTGTTGTAACAGTAGTTCATTTTTTTTTCCAAATTAAAAAGTGGAGAATGAAACTGTCTTTATTCACAGAAGACATTATCACTTATGTGTAAAATCCAGTGAAATATACTAGAATGACAAATGAGTTTAGAAAGATTGTAGAATTTACAGAAATCAAGTGTATTTTTATATACTAGTAAGAAAAATCAGAAGTCAAAATAAGGAAAATACCATTTCTAATAGCATAAAAATACGAAATATTTAGGTATAAATCTGACAAAAGATGTGCAAAATCTATATAATAAAGATTAAAACAAATGGTTGAGATAAATTAATGAAGACATAAGTAAATGGAGAGATATATTGTGAGTGTGTTGAGAAACTCAGTATTTTTAAGGTGTCAGTATTCTCCAAATTAATCTATAGATTCAGTATCATCCCACCCCCCATTTTAAAGGATTTTTGTAGAACTTGTCAAGACGATTTTAAAATATATAGAAATTCAAAGTGTGTAGAAGATTCAAAAACAATTCAAAGAAGGACAAAAGTACCTGATTTCAAAATTTATAAAGTCACAGTAACCAACAGTGTAGTATTGCTAAAAAGATATGCAAATAAGTTAATGGACTAGAATACAGAAAGATTCCCCTCAAAATATAGACAACTGATTTTTTACAAGGTCATTTAGTGTAGAAAGAATAGCTTTTAATAAATGGTCCTAGGGGCACCTGGGTGGCTCAGTCAATTAAGTGTCTGAATTTGGCTCAGGTCAAGATCTCAGGGTCCTGGGATCAGGCCCTGCGTTGGTCTCCTATCTCAGAGGGAAGTCTGCTTGTCCCTTTGCCCACCCCCCTGCCCCAGCTGTACTCTCTCTTTTCTCTCTCTCAAATAAATAAAATCTTAAAAAAAATAAAAATAAATGGTACTAGAATATTTGAATACCCATAAGCAAAAATTGAAGTCTTCTTCATACCTCACACTATATAAAAAATTAACTCAAGATGGATCATATACTTAATTGTACAACCTAACACTATGAAATTCCCAGAATATAGGAGAAATCTTTGTGAACTTGAGTTAGGCAAAGATATCTTGGCTATGGCATCAAAAGCACGATATACAAAAAACTAAATTGATAAATTAAGCTTCATCAAATTTCAAAGCTTCTGCTTTTTCAAAAGACTACCCATACTTTATCCTGGAGATGAAGTGGAGCAACTGGAATTCTCTATGCTGTCAATGGGAATGTAAAATATTATAAATACTTTGAAAGTCACATTGGAACTTTTTAAAAAGGTAAAACACCGTATATTTTACCATACGATTCAACCAGTCTTCTCTTGGTGTAACCAAAGAGTAAGGACGGCATCCATCCACTCCAACACTTTTACATCAATGTTCATACCAGCATTATTTGTAATACCCAATAACTGGAAACAACTCAAAAGTCCATTAGCAGTGCATGTATTTAAAAAGGTGGTATATCCATACAATGGAATACTACACAGCAATAGAAAGGAATGGGCTATGGATACATGCAATGGCATAGATGAATCTTCAAAATAATTTTGCTGAATGGAAGAAACCAGACAAGAAGGCCTCTTGTATCATTTAATTTATATAAAACTCTAGAAAGGGCAAACCAATCTATAGTGACGGAACTAAGATCAGAGGTCATCTGGATTGGCAAGGGACAGAAAGGAACTCTTGGCTGATGACTATGTTCCTTGTCTTGGTTGTGGTGATCATTTCACATTTCACAGGTGATCATTTTATTATTTCACAGATGTGTGTGTGTATATATATATATATATATATATATATATATATATATATATATAACACAACACTTATAAATTGGTACACTTACAATATGTGCAATTTGTTGTGTGTTAATTATGCCTCTCAATAAAGCTATTAAAAACTCAAAACCAGGAATGATAACAATAGTAAAATAAACAACAAACATGGCACTGAGTTAACCAGGCACACAGAAGCACACTCTCTGTGATTTCCTTTACAGGAGTTCTTGAGGAGACAAGACTAAATCCAAAGGGATAGCACTCAGAATAGTAGTGCCTCTTTCTGGTGGTGGGAGGGATGACTGGGGAGGGACAGGTAGGAAAATTTTCAGGGCAGAATGTTGTATGTCTTGATCTGTTCCATATTTATATGAAAAAAAATTGTTACAATGTTTAAATGACATTTGAGAAAAGGAGAACTTTTAGCAGCCTGAAGATACAATACAATGGAAAGGAACGCAAAGAATTGGACTTTGCAAACTATTTTCTATGAAACATTGTTGCTTCCTGTCATTCACTTCCCTGGAGATTTTGAGGCAATTAGCATTTCAGAGGCTCTGAGGGTTTTGCAATATAGGAACTTGCTTAACTTTGCTTTACACCAGCTTTTCTAAGACTTGCTGGACCACTGAAACATTTTTTTTTTTTTTTAACACTTTTAAACATCTGATGGAACAAGTGTTCCAAAGGGATATATTTTAGGCAACGCTAAACAAGCCAATTAAAAATATGCTGTTTAGAATCTCTGGAGGTTTGGAGAGGTTAATTGTTTTTGTCAGAGCTCACACTGCCAGCAGAGGACAGAGGCGGGATTGGAAACACAGGGCTGTCTGACTCAAAGGCCAATCCTTATTCCTCCCAGTCCTCGCCTCCATGCCCTGAGCCTCGGTTTTCTCATCCAGAGAATGAGAACATGAGCCCACATAAAGTGCGAGGTAACAATCACACCTCACTTTCTTCATTTGTGTTTTGGGGTGGTTTAATCAAACTTTCTGAACTTCAGGTTCTGTAAAATGAGAATAATTTCACCCTGACTGAAATGAGTATTAAACAAAAGAACTTCGGTAAAACACCAAATGCTTCTCGTCTCATTATTTTTATTTTTATTTTTTATTTTTTTAAAGATTTTATTTATTTATTTGACAAGAGAGAGAGCACAAGCAGGGGGAGAGGCAGAGGGACAGGGAGAGGCAGGCTTCCGGCTGAGTGGGGAGCCCGATGCGGGGCTCCATTCCAGGACCCTGGGATCATGACCTGAGCCTAAGGCAGACATTTGACCGACTGAGCCACCCAGGCGCTCCTCTTCTCATTTTTTTAATCTAAAAAATGACCAGGTAAAATAAAAGGGGCTTTCACAACAGGTATGGCTTGCATTTCTGTTGCTGTTCAACCATTTTGCATGTGAAAGATTGGCAGTTACTCTCCTGCTTTGGGTTTCTGTCAATGAATACCAGGCTTGGCCTGCAGGTATATTCATTAACTGTTCTACTTCACCCATCCAGTTTTAAAAAAATAGGAACAATTTTATTTTCAATATTTGATGTATTTATCAATAAGGGGAACAGGCATCATTTATGATATAATACGCCTGATATTATGCTACTAATTCATTGCTATATTATTTCATTTGATCTTCACACACAATCCTAAGGAGAAATTATCATCCCCATTTGTGCATTGGAAAAATAAATTTCAGAGTATTTAATCAAAGACCGGAAGGGGGTATTTGGAGGTTTTAAAAAGGGAAACTGCAGTTTATAGCCGATCCTTCTGCCTTTTTGGTCTCTCTGGTCCCCTCTAGGTCACTACTGGTTTGAGTGTTTCATTTTTTTTAGTTAGTTTTTTGTTGTTGTTGTTGTTTTTTAAAGATTTTATTTATTTATTTGTCAGAGAGAGAGAGAGCACACGCTCACACAAGCAGGGGGAGCAGAAGAAGGAGGAGGAGAAGCAGACTCCCTGCTGAGCAGAGAGGCCAAGGCTGGGCTCTATCCCAGGACCCTGGGATCCTGACCTGAGCTGAAGGCAGACGCTTAACTGACTGAGCTACCCAGGTGTCCTTTGAAAAATGCTCACGGACCAGAGATCTGTCTAGGGCTTGCTGTCTTATTTTCTACCTCACAGAGAAGAACAGAACTCATCTAGGGTGCCTCTGAAGGTTTGGAAAATACATATATATATATACATATGAAAATGTTTTTCATTATAATCACCATTTATCAAGTTCTTAGGCTCTTTCCAGATTCCTCTTTGAGAAAAATAGGAATAACATCAGTTATTTCAATATGGAGATAACAGAAATGGAATAAAAACACAGAAAATGTCCCCCATTTCCCCTCCCAATAAAACCCCAAAAGCAAGGTGATCTTTTCCTTTGCATTCATGGAAAATGACATTATTGTAACATGTCCTTCCAAATCATCAAGAAATAAAGGTGTGCTTATAACATTCTTTTTTTTTTTTAAGATTTTATTTATTTATTTGAGAGAGACAGAGATAGCGACAAAGATAGTGAGAAGAGAGCATGAACAGGGAGGAGAGGGAGAAGCAGACTCTCCGCTGAGCAGGGAGCCTGACATGGGGCTTGATCCCAGGACCCTGGGATCATGACCTGAACCGAAGGCAGACACTTAACCGACTGAGCCACCCAGGCATCCCTGCTTATAACATTCTAATTTATTATGCAAAACACATTAATTATGAGAGAGTAACATGTGACATACAAATAATCCTACCTGTGTGAATAACCAGATGTTATCGATTGGATTATTTTTAAACATTGCTCTGCAAACACCAACTTTTTATACAAATTAGCCAATAATATTTACTAGCCATTTATTCATAAATAAACTCATGTTTTCTGAGTGTCTACTATATTTCTTGTCTTGAGGTGCAGATAGAAAGATAAAGTGATGCTTAATTCACACTTATGTAATATACTGATATTTTAAAGGGCATTAAATGAAAAATGGAAAGAGCTACAGTCTAAAAAGAAACCAGTAAACTAAAATAATAAAATGTCAATAAATTCAAGGGGTCATGATGCAAAGTTCTGTACCATCCAGTCCCTGTGGACTTGTCTAGTTTCCCTCAATATTATATCCCCTGACTGTCTATTCATGCTAAAATTGTGTGAGCATTGTGCCATTTCTTACCCACTTCTGATTCCCTTTAATATATGAATGTTATATGATTTTAAGTATTTCTACTTTTTTGTTTCTATAGCTTTTTCTTTTGTTATGATTAGTTGTGTATACTGTTAATAACAGTGGGCAAAAAATACAGGTCTTGACCTAAGAATTCACTGACTTAAACACTTCTTCCCTAAATATCTACTGATAATCTACTAGGTGCAGGCACCAAATTAGGTTCTAGATTAAGGAGATGCCTCTTTATTTGGGTAAATCTGAGCCTTCTTGCCAAAGATCAGCCATGCCTACCAGTTCCCTTCAAGAATACACCAGGTAAATTGATGAAATGCCCCTATTTTTAAATATCACAAACCATACAGTATCTCAAGTCATGCCTAGGTCTTCTGTGCAACCATTTTATTTGGCATAGAGGGCATAATATTAGTAGCTTGCTTATTTTTGGAGTGATTAATATACTCAAATATATAACTATCTCATTTGATCTTATTCAAATGTTAGCTTTCCACAGCATACTCTCTTGAAAGTGTTTTTTTTTTTTTTTTAAGATATATTTATTTATTTGAGAGAGAGAGAGAGAGCAAGTAGGGATAGAGGAAGAGAGAGAGAATTCCAAGCAGACAGTGCTGAGCACACAGCCTGATGCTGGGCTCGATCTCATGACCCTGAGATCATGACCTGAGCTGAAACCAAGATCCTAATGTTCAGCCAACTGAGACAGCCAGGCACCCCTCAAAGGGGTTTCTTTCTTCCTTTTTTCTTCTTTTTTCTCTCTCCCTTCTTCTTTTCTTTCTTTCATCACTATCTAGAACTTACATGCTAAGCAAGTAGTTTACAATCCAGAGAAGTAAACAAGCAAGAACAACACTGATGTGGTTGAATGCTACTACTCCAGAATTACAGGAAGTTAAGAAAATATGAGATAAGCATAAGGAGTCGGAAAAAGTCACTCTAATCAAAGCTATATTCTTGAGATTTAGTAGGCTTGTTTTTATATGAGGACTGTAGGCAATACTTCGTTGGCTACCATATTTTAACATTCAATAGTCCATGGGTCCTGAAAAGAAACAAAGTTTTTAAGAGAGTAGTGGTCTTCAGTAACAGAATGGAGGAAATGATGATCTGACCTAAGATTTCTAGCTTTCCAGGCAGAACTGACTGGTCGGTGGGCTGGGTTATGCTAAGCAACATATTGATCCAAAGTTCTGATTTCTCAAGGCTCTTACAAAGAACATGACCAGGACACGATAAAGTGCTAAAGCTGAAGGAAGACTTGCTGATGAGAAACAAATGATTCTGCCATTAGCATTGATTGTTAATTGATGAAAAAGAGAGTAAGTGCAAACCTACACAATCAGTTCAGACAAGAGACACATTGACTGATGGTGGCAAAATGTCTGCTTTAATCTTGTTCTACAAGATGCTTCTCAGGAAGGGCTATTCTGGCCAGGAGATATGGACCCTCTAGTGTAAAGAGAGACTCATGTAAGGAATGTAGACATGAGAAATACAGGAGAGCATTGTTTTTAAGATTTTTATTTATTTATTTGAGAGAGAGAGAGAGAGAGAACACGGTGGGGTGTGTGAAAAGCAGACTCCCCACTGAGCAGGGAGTCCTTTGTGGGACTCGATCCCAGGACCCTGGGATCATGACCTGAGCCAAAGGCAGACCCTTAACTGACTGAGCCACCCAGGCACCCCAGAATAGCATTTGTTATAGATGTAGAGCTAAGCATTCTTCATTGTGGAACTGTATTAATTATTAGATCCACACCAAGCTATTTAGGTAATTAGCTGTTTCTGAAAATTTCCTTATGGCCATGAACCAAATCCCTAATATATTTTGGAAATTGAGGAATCTGTTTTGACAATGCCATATAGAGCTAAAGAATATAATGTTTGCTTCTTCAGGTTCAGTGAGCTCAGCAATGGATGGAGACCGGGAAGGCAGGACTTGGCATACGCAGTATCATCTTGTTCTGAGGAAGGAGACAGAGACAAAGCGAACACTTCTGTCATGAGAAAACTGTGTGAGTTAATGTTCTCAGTGGTTTTCAGATGAATAAAAGAACAGAGCTTCTTTCTCCTGCCCTGGAACCCACTGCACTTAGTTGTGAAAGACCAACTAAAAACAAGAGGCACCATCTTCTAGGAGAGCATGTTATTTTTTAAAAGAGGGGGAGAAGGGTAACCTAAAGGCCCATTAATA
>NW_023270464.1:12814990-12934278 GCF_011800145.1 Mirounga leonina
AGTGGACAGGAAATTGCTCATTATAGTTTTTGTGTGTGTGTTTGTGTGTGTGTTTGTCTGTTTTCAGAAAGCGCTAGTGTCAGTCACCTTTCAATTAATTGTATAATAGAATATTTTTAAATATTGGGTGTTTTGATATGAAGTCATAAGTGAAAATTAACTGCTATGGATTCTAAACTCATTTTTGATTTAAGGGAAACTATTTCCTGGTAATGAGTAACATGAAACCTAAAAGTGTTTTGAATCAACTCTAGTGACTATAGGATTTCTTCTGACTACTGCTCTCTTGGTAAATTCGTGTGTAAGGTTCCTTTTCTGTATCAAGACATTCTCAAACATTTGCAATTTTAAATCAACTTGGACAGAGTGATTTGAAATCAGCTTATAAATGGAGTCTAAATTCATATCTTTTTAGATTGAAGGCAAGAAGAGTCCCCGATAATATATGTTAGCTGGGTATGATTGAGATCATAATATTTTATCCTTCTTGTTCTTTGTATCTGTGCAATATCTGGCCCTGGATAGCATGCCCACAGTGTAGGACTTCTAACAGTATTTGAATAAAATCAATATGTGATATTGATTTGCTCCCTCATCCCAAAACAGCCATCCATTTTCCAACCATCTTTACTCCAGTGTCTCCTGAAATTTAATCACTTAACTCCACCCCTAACTTTAGTTCTTCCTGTCCTCTTCCTCCATCCTCCAGCCAATGCATCTGGCATTAGCGCTGATAGAACCAGCATGAATGACGCATCACAGTGGATTCTCAAGGCAGAGTGGGACTGGTTACAGAGCTGTGATGGTTTTTCATGGGTCAACCTAGCAGCGCTGGAAATCAGGTTCCCAGAATTGCCTTCTGGCGATGGTTTGCTTTCAGAGTGGCCACAGAGCAATTTGTCAGGATTGGGAAGGTTACATGAACAGTAGTCATCGTGCTCCGAAAGTTGGGGCGGGGCTCTGGGCACCACCATGGTTTGTGCATGCTGTCACTGCCCTGCTGGCTCACCTCACCGGCATGAAACAGCAGCGGGGTCCATCCCCATCCACTCCAGCATCCACTGTCCTTCTTCCTTCAGGTTCTTCAAGTCTTAGGTCAAAGTCATGTAATGATACGTGGCCAAGGATGTAAGCTCCTTCTGCAGATCACTTGTGCTATTTAGGCTGCAGTCAGTGAGACTGGAACAGAATTGGTTTGTCCTCATGGGGACCCCTTTGTCCTCTTGGGTTCCAGTTTGTCCTCATCGATTTCAACTTGCCCTTCCTCCCCCCTCCTTTATGACCAGCTTTTCTGCCCAACTGCTGGCTCTGCTGATCTACTTCAAACTCCATGCTCGTCACTAGGTCCCACAGTTCTGTAAGGTCCAATCCCCATGATATTTTCTTACCCTAAATCGCTCATCATGGTTCTGATTCCCATACTGAACCCTACAGAATGCAATAGCAAAGGCAATATTTGGTAAATCAGGAAGGTCCAAGCACCTCACAGGAGGGGCTGTGGGACTAGTGCCGCTCCATTTCCTATTGAAGTGATTCTCACCGAGTATATGAGCATTTGATCCAACTGGTGGAGCAACTCAGAGAATTCCTTGTTGGAAATAATTCAGAACACTCACAACCCAGCTTTGGACTCCAAGGAAAATTTTCTTTCTTTCTTTCCTTCTTTTTTTTTTTTTTTTTTTAAAGATTTTATTTACTTATTTGAGAGAGAAAGAGAGAGAGAGAGAAAGCACAAGCAGGGGGAGGGGCAGAGGGAGAGGGAGAAGCAAGCTCCCCACTGAGCAAGGAGCCAGATGCAGGACTCGATGCCAGGACCCTGAGATTATGACCTGAGCTGAAGGCAGATGCTTAACTGACTGAGCCACCCAGGTGCCCCTCCAGACAAAATTTTCTTTCTTTTTTTTTTTAAAGATTTTATTTATTTGACAGAGAGAGACACAGCGAGAGAGGGAACACAAACAGGGGGAGTGGGAGAGGGAGAAGCAGGCTTCCCGTGGAGCAGGGAGCCCGATGTGGGGCTCGATCCCAGGACCCTGGGATCATGACCTGAGCTGAAGACAGACGCTTAACGACTGAGCCACCCAGGCGCCCCAAGACAAAATTTTCTTAAGCGCATTCTTATGGGAAGGAAAAGTTTTGTGTCCGCCCCTCCTCCCTTCTTGGATGGAATAATATTCGCAACACAGAAGTGTATATAATATTCTGCTTGTGTTACTGAAGTTCTAACAGTGTTTACCTGAAACGTTTCTATCATTCCCAAACTTTCAGATTTCTGTTGGTGATTGGCGAGGAACAGATTGCACTTTCCTGAACTGAAATCTAATGATTGCCACAAAGTGAAAATAAACCAGAGACACTTGGAAAAAAAAAAAAAGAAGAAAAGAAAAAGAAAAAGAAAAAGAAAACTCACTTCAAGAAATCTAAGCTTTTTTTGTCCTCCCCCCCTCTTCACTTGCAGCCAGCTAAGCTCCCCCACATTCTGATCATCTCCCCACACTGTGTCTGTGGTGGTGACAACTGATTCATGTGCTCATTTGCATATCCCCTGGTGCCAGCAGCGGAATACAGAATGGGCCTCCTGCTCTGGCAGCCGACACAGCCCTGGCAAATCAGGGGGCTGTCAGAAACAGCTGTCCATTAACAGAGTTTGTGGAAACAACCAGGAGCTGTTTGAAAATGCTAGGTGGTAGAATTTAATTGGAGTAGCAACTGTTCAAAATTAAGATTAAAAGGACCCAGTCAGTCAATGTGGATTGCGTGACACCTTAAAAATAACGTTTCGGGTTTGATTAATGCCGCATCAAGTTGGCACGGTTCTCTTCTTTGCCCACAGGGTCGATGTGCTTGCCAGTGGGTGATGCAGTGCAGACACCTAGCCGTGGGAGCTCAAGGGTTCCCAAGGTCGGGTATCCGAGTCCCGATGCTGAGACCTTGTTGCTTTCAGAAAACAGGATTTTAATAGGAATCACTCGCACAGTGAATAGGACAGAGCCTAGTGATCTTGGAGGAAGCAAGCTTGCGGTTTTGGAGACAGGCATGCTTCTCTTTGTCCATATTGTGAGTGCAACTCAGCTATGAGCTGCCCTTCCCCAGACCCTAGGCTCCCTTCAGCAGACAGAGAAATATACAAAGCACCATTCGTTTCCAGGCCCTGAAAGTGGGGGAGAATAGGGAGTCTGGTCTCCATGGCCCATTGGCTCCTCTCCTGATTACCCCAAAAAGGGTATCAGGTGTCGGTGACACTGAAGTGGCGGTGACGGGGTGCAGGTGGGGCTTATGATGACTAGCAGTGGTTTCATGAAAGCATGTTTTTGTCTCCTGAAAAATCTCAACTTTAACATTTCCTTAAGAAGAGAAAAGAATTCTAACATGCCAGAAATAGCTGCTTACAATTTGGAACAGAATTCATTACTCCAAACCCCGATTTTTAACTACTTTAAATTCATGATTGAACTCTTGGGTGCTCATCAATATTCTCAGTTCCATATTGACGGTGCCTATTGTCATCGGCTGGACTACAGATTCAAACCGGATGTTCAGTTTCATTCTCGACTCTGGCTGTTAAGTAGATTGCATATCGCAGCACTCCCTTACAAATGTCCATTTTAAAGTCAGCTTCAAAGGGAGCATATTGAGTTTAATTGTCAACGAAAGCAAATGTACAGTATGGTTAAATAGGAATCTTTTTTGGTAGACGTTTAAAAAAAAAAGACGTCAGAGTAGATATAGCAAAAAGGAAGGACAATAAGAGCAAGACAACACTTCCAGATAGGTAGTGCATTGTAGCCAGAAGAGGAAGTGACAGCTGGTGGCTTAGTAAACAGATTTCAGTTTAGTAGTTTCTGAACATTTTAATATGCTTCTCCACTGTATCTTTTGTTCCCAGTTCAATAACAAAGCCATTTTCTATTTGTTGCCTTGAAATATCAGATCAGTTAGAAAACAGATATAGAAAAGATAAAATCAGGTGGCATTGAAACAAAACATTTTTAAATATATGATGCGATGTTTTAGTGATGGGGAGGGGGGAGATGAGGGAAGGGAAGTTATCCAAAAAGAGAGAGTGGGAGAATGTTTGCAAATGGCATGGCATAGACAGCCTCTCTTTCCTCCCAGGCTTTTTCCGCAAATGATATTCTCTCTTCCCAAACATCGCGTATCCCCCAACTTCTACCAAACTGATCAAGAGATCCAGCTGACTGGTTGTGGCTGGAAGGAAAACAGAAAAACCGTGAAGAGTGAAACTGACAATGGCATGGAAGGCATTACTCCTCTTAACAGTCTCGCTCACTTCAAAGCCGTGAGATGTGGAAGTTATATTGTTATATATTGAGTTATATTGAGTTATATTGAGTTATATTGAGTTATATTGAGTTATATTGAGACCCACGTTATGTGTGGCAT
This sequence comes from Mirounga leonina, assembly GCF_011800145.1. Taxonomy (NCBI): domain Eukaryota; kingdom Metazoa; phylum Chordata; class Mammalia; order Carnivora; family Phocidae; genus Mirounga; species Mirounga leonina. The sequence continues at coordinate 12,819,395 of NW_023270464.1, forward strand.
GCATTGCCTATTCCGAAGAAAAGTGCCAGTTTGTGTGTGTTGTAAAGCTCTGTAAATACTGTCTTATGGCAGCTAGTTTTTAATTGTTGCCAGCCTCTGGGAAAACGTGATTGAGTCCTCTGTGCTCCTCACATGGTATATGGGAGATGTAATAAGGCGAGTGGAGCTGTTCTTTGAGTGGAAATGTTCCCCTCCAGCTTGAAAGAGAGGGAGAGAAACGCTTCAGAATCCAGCTCTTTCCCTTTCTAGTTGTAGTGAAATTAGGTTCCTTTCAAACGATAGTATTGGTGAACGGACCCATGAGAAGACCAAAGTCAACCTCTATATTTCTGTAACTTAGAGAGCCTCTAAGTGAAGTGGTTGTTGGGAAATCTTAGTTTGGAGGAAAAGGATAATTGAAATCAAGGATTAAGGAACGAAGCATCACTTGGGAAGTTAGCATTTCACTTCACGGCATTCTAACTGAGAGGATCGCACAAAGAATTCATTTTTCAAAAGGACCCTGGTCTCCGTTTTCTCAATTCTAGTTTGCATATGAAGGAAGAGTGCAGATTGCACCAATAGATTTATGAAATTTATAAAAGAGACCTATTTATAAATGACAGTCCATTTATGGAATACATTTATTAATATTATTCCGTCAAATCTCTCACCTCCTGTAACTATGCTGCTTGGCACAGCGCTTTGCTCAGCACCTACTCATGTCTTTGGGCTTGTGCCTATAGCTGGTCACCGAAAATCCACCTCCTCGTCTTCCTACAGGTGCAGCTCCACCCACTTCCCAGCGTCCCTTGCAGTGAAGGCTGGTCACACGACTCGTCCCCACCAATGGCACCTGAAGAGAAACAACAGCTTCTGTTCAAGCCCAGGCTTTTGAGAAGCATAGGTCCCCCATGTACATTCCCTTTCTCCCTGGGGGATGGCAGAGCCATAAGGCCCTAGGGGACAGTAAAACTACACAGGGGAAGGAGCGTGGGTCCCCGAACTATAGTTTGAGGGAAACCATTACTGACCAGAAGCATCTAACATAACATGGACTGTCACATGAGTGAAAATAAGCTTCACTTGTGTTTGAGGCGTTGAAAGTTTTATCAGTTATTGCTTCCTGTCCATAGTGAACTAATAGACACGATCCCGAGCCCCCCCAATACCGTTTCTCTTCCTGCCACCTGCCACGAATTCCTCCAGCGCATCTGTTCCCCACACCCGTCTATAATCATAATGGGCCCATGGTTTTGCTTCAGGTGATAGGTTTCTGACCAGCCGATGCATCAGCTTGGTCCGATCAGCTCTGGACATTGTGGGCTGTCCCACCCTGCTGGCCTCATCTGCGGGACGTCAATATAAGGGCCGCCGGGTAAGAGAATGAAGTGCAGCAGGGACAGTAGGAAACACTGCACTTCCACCCCTGTGATGAGCTTCCAGCCGAAAGCAGGCTTTCTGAAATCGGTTCTTCAGAGCTCAGAAGTGTACAAAAAGGAGTCAATGCTAGAGCTGCAACCTCCCGCCAGGGCTTCTACCTTTTCAAGGTGGATTCAGAGTTAAAGTGGCATGCACCCGAATTGTAAACGGAGCATTACTGCCAGCATCCTCAATTTCTGCCCTTCTTAAAGAACGACTCTCGTTCCTCTAAAGAAGATAGTCTTGGGGCGCCTGGGTGGCTCCCTCAGTTAAGCATTTGCCTTCCGCTCAGGTCATGATCCCAGTGTCTGGGGACTGAGCCGCTCATTGGCTCTGAGATCAGCAGGGAGTCTGCTTTTCCCTCTGCCCCTCACCCCTGCTCATGCTTACTCTCTCTCTCTCTCTGAAATAAATAAATATAATCTTAAAAAAAATAAAGAAGCTCTTTGTTCTGTCCTTCAGGAGTTCCTAGTGAGGAAGGGGGCATCAGGAGCCAAGCTCCATACTGGGTGCTGGAGGTACAAAGCTGGGTGGCACAAACCATGGGTTCTGTTCAGAATTCCTTACATAAGACAGATACCCACAGGGTGAGTCTGCTCTACAACTGTGCAAAATGCTATGGAGTCACGTGGGGAGGGAGCACTCAGAGCCAACAGTCAAGACAGGTTATACAGTTTATTCGATCTCACAACTGAGAGGACAGAGGGATGCAGGCTGATGAGTGTCTCTTTTAAACGTTAAGGGGTGGAGGGTTGTGAAGTGGGAACCAGACATGCTATATTTACAATGATAACTGGTATTTCAAGTTTGGTTTTGTTTGTTTTTGTTTTTACAAAAAATGGCATGAATAGTGTGTTCCACCCAATAAGAGAGTAGCTTTCAAATTGATAACTGTTTTTCTTCCATAAATGGCTTCTTCTATTAGAATCCTTGACTTCCTGATTAAATATGCAAATTAATTTTTATGTACTTAAAACATATAATCTTTACTTTGTTTAATATACAAAACAGTATCTTCGAAGGGGAAGTAAAAGAATGAAATTTATTATGATCAAAATGAGAACCAAAGCTGTAAGTTTATATCACTTTCTAAACACTTTCAGACTTATCTTAGGACAATTTTCTCATTTTATTCTATTAGTTCTTAGAGCTTCCCTAAGACCCAGCAATTGCACTAGTAGGTATTTGCCCCAAAGATACAGATGTGGTGAAAAGAAGGACCACATGCACCCCAGTGTTCATAGCAGCAATGTCCACAAGAGCCAAACTGTGGAAGGAGCCGTGATGTCCTTCAACAGATGAATGGATAAAGAAGATGTGGTTCATATATACAACGGAATATTATTCAGCCATCAGAAGGGATGAATACCCACCATTTGCATCGACATGGATGGAGCTGGAGGGGATTATGCTAAGTGAAATAAGTCAAACAGAGAAAGACAGTTATCATATGGTTTCACTCAGATGTGGAACATAAGGAACAGTGTAGAGGACCATACGGGAAGGGAGGGAAAACTGAATGGGAAGAAATCAGAGAGGAAGACAAACCATGAGAGACTCTGGAGTCTGGAAACAAAACTAAGGGTTACAGAAGGGAAGGAGGTGTAAGGACGGGGTAACCTGGTGATGGGTATTAAGGAAGGCATGTGTGGTGATGAGCACTGGGTGTTATATGCAACTAATGAATCGTTGAACACTACATCAAAAACTAATGATGTGCTATATGCTGCCTAATTGAACATAATAATACAAAAATTTAAAAATTAAAAAAAAATATGTATTTTTAACGTGAGTACAGTCCTAAGACAACTTCAGTTGAAGTATCTCTGCTGAAATGCAAGGAACATGCTGGGCCTTTCTCTAATATGAATAGGTTGGAACTCATGGATCAAGGAACCCTAACCCCCATGCCTGAGCTTATTTAAGGGACCCAATAGGGTGCTGGTCCTGGCACCACTGAAAGGGTTTTGACTTGTCACTATTGTGGCTCCTGGTGTCACTTCCTTATGTCACGTATCAGCAATTGCTTGGGATCGTGATATATTATAATTCATTCATTCCTAGATCCCAGTATACTGCAGGTAGAATCAACTATTTTGAGATTCAGCCACATAATAGAATGAGCTGACATAACTAACTTTATCTAGAGGATGAGAGTAAAAATTGTGGATAGTCACACAATGACAGGGAAAGGTTTTTATGCAGCTTGCCTAATGTATGTAACACACTTCCTGGAGAGAGGTAGAAATGTTGGGACAGCTTGGGTAGTGGCGTCATCACTCATCAACTGGGTTTTGGAGTTCTTGACTGAATGCCTCTGTGTTTATTAAGACTCTTCTGACCACAACTAGAACACAAAATGAGCTGAGAAATTTATCGATGTAGGAGCATAGAAAAATGAGACCAGGAGTATTCTCCATTTGTGCTGATTGCGACTGCACCACCTGACAACTCAGCAGAGCATCATGAAAGGGATGATTTTGTGCCACAACCAAAAAGGAATTTCTAAGTCTATATTTTTCACCAGAATATAAGCGCCCAAAGATGATTGGTTTGTAGACTAGGATGGTGTGATTTTTTCCAAACTTTTTTGGCTCAGTCACTTTTTTTTGTTTGTTTCTATTGGGCATTTGTTTTTCTCAGCTGTATATGAATTAAATCCTCTATAGGTTCATCCATGGAACCTCCCCATTTATTTTGTGCTTCAGTACTTGAACCATTTCTGTGATATTTTCATAGTTAGGCATACAATGGTGTCTCAGAAAATGTGAAGGCCGTGGGAAAATTGATATGGTCTCGTGCAAGTAGACAATAGAGGAGAGCTATAACACAGGAGGTGACCTATTGTCTAAATTCATGCTATGCTGAGCCCTCTTTTTAAATGGTGTTTTGCTTAATCCTTACAGTAATAATGTCAACTAGAGAACAATGGGAATATAAAGAAGAGAGGAATATTAGAAGGAGCAAAATAGTGTGGTGTTGGAGAGCTCAGGCTCAGGAATCAGGAATCAATCCTTGCTAGCACCATAATCATGCTTTTGGACAATATTATCAACCTCTTCTCTGAGCATCAGTTGACTCCTTAGTAAAATATGAAAAGTATTTTTTGTTTGAAGAAATAGATAAGCTGCTGCATGTTACGTGCTACAGATGAACCCTGGTGGATAAGAGTGGTCAACTTATCTTAGCGTCTGTCTTATTTTTTTTTTAAGATTTTATTTATTTATTTGAGAAAGAGAGACTGAGAGAGAGAGCACATGAGGGGGGGGAGGGTAGGGAGGGTCAGAGGGAGAAGCAGACTCCCTGCTGAGCAGGGACCCCAATGTGGGACTCGATCCAGGGACTCCAGGATTATGACCTGAGCTGAAGGCAGTTGCCTAACCAACTGAGCCACCCAGGCGCCCATTAACGTCTGTCTTATTGTTCAGGGGCTCTACTATTGTTTTCTGCATCACAATCTCCCACAACCCAGGCCTCAAGACAAGGAGGTTTACTTCTTTTCCATCCTTTATTCTATGCTTATTTTTCTTACATATTTTGATTCAATTTTATATCAGTACCCCTTTGGGTGAAGCATTTTAAAATCTATTTTTTTAATTTTAATTTTAATTAATTAATTAATTAATTAATTTTTAAAGATTTTATTTATTTATTTGACAGAGAGAGAGAGAGCGAAAGAGCACAAGCAGGGGGAGCAGCAGAGGGAGAGGGAGAGAAGCAGGGAGCCCAATTCGGGCCTCAATCCCTGGACCCTGGGATCATGACCTGAGCTAGAGGCAGATTCTTAACCAACTGAGCCACCCAGGTGCCCTTAAAATCTAATAATACTGCTTTTTTAAAAGAAAAGCTTCCAGTTCTTATTAAAATGGTGGCAATTCTATTGCAGGATACAGTAAGGAAAATGTAATACTGTACAACTTCATTGTAACACATCGTCTTGTGTAATAAGGCACTGTCCTCTAACACTGACAAATTATGTCCTGATACATGATTGTTACATCATAGTAAATGCCACATAACATGGTTGCTCCATATGAAAGGTGCCATCCTTAGCCTCCAGTATTGGGGTTATAAAAAGGTATGCTGAATTTTTTCAGTCAATATTTATATTCTTCCAGCAAATCGTTTCCAAATTTGTACATTCTGGTCTTAACGTTTTGACGACCGGCTTGTCGTCACATGTATGTATTAATAGATACACACGCACCTTATGCTAGCACAGTTACACGAATGCACGAATACACAACTTTAAAAAAAATGAGCCCTTCACATCCATGCTTACCAAACTTTAGGGAAGTTCTTATAACTAAGCCAAGCCTCCAGATCAAAAAGTCAATAAATAAATGAAAACGCCATGGACACATAAAACAACCTGGGTTGCATTGCCTATCCTAGCAACGAGGATCCTAGCAAGAGCTAAGAAGACAATAAATAGAAATGCAAATTTAAAAAGGAAAAGGGTAAAAAAAAAAAAAAAAAAAAGGAAGAAGAAGAACCATTAGGAGAACAGGCAGGCTGGGGAGAAAGGGGCTGTCGCTTAACTGGGAAGCTGCTGCGGGGTCACATCGCCCACTGGTCTGTGTGTGTGCTCCGTGATTCTCATTCAGTTCGGCAAGATTCTCAAACAAAGTCCAGTGTCCTAAAAATATTTGGAACTATTACAAAGCATAAATTATAAATGTGTCAGGAAAATGGAAAAAGGTGCCTTGGGCCTACTTAAAGCACAAAATGATCTCAGCCATTATTCAACAATGATATGAACATCTTTTATTTCATTTCTCCTTAACAGTTCCTTCTGTTTGCTATCCTTTCCTGCTCAGCACCATGTCAATAATTACTAAATTAGTGGGACGCCTGTACAATTTCAGCTCAAGTGTTATTACTGACAAGTCAAACAATGGGGCTGATAGAAAAGATGGGACTCCATCTCCTTATTTAAATGGACCGTGTTCAGAAGGAAAGATTGAAACCCCCTTTTTCTTCAAAAGAGGGAGGGAGGGAATGGTTTACATTTTGTGCAGCTCAAGGACACAGAGTCAGAGGAAATGCCTTTTTAATGTAAACCTCTTTTCATTTCCAGGGGACAAAAATGAAGGTTATTGAAAAGAATCATGCTTGGTGGAAGAAGTAATTACATTTTTTTTTTCAAATCTCAGAGGAATAATGCTTTTATATTTCCTGAGATGACCCAATTTGCACTGCGATATGCTCCCTTAAATGTAAGTGTGCGGATGTCCTCGCCCTGCATTGTTGTTCCCTGCCCCCTTCCCCCCATAAAGATGCCCCTGTTGTACCTCTGATTAATTTGAGTCCTGATCTCCCAGTGTGCAAAATCGACTGTACCAGTTTCCCCCCCTTACAATGATGAGTTAAAAATGCAAGACTCCTCAGCTGGTTGTCCCCTACCTCTCTCCCACCAAAACAAAACAAAACAAAATCCCCAAATCCCAGTCAGCTAGTCAAGTAACTGCAGGTGCAAACCATCTCCTCAAACTGTACAAGGCAGGGCCGCCACCCTTGGAACAGGGAGGGAAGTTGTCTGACACATTATTGTCTGGAAGAGGAATCTGAACTTCTGGGGTCAGCAGCCAGTGGCTGGCGGAATGTGCAAGCAAGACCTCCTTACGATAGCTCATTCATCTCCAACCTTATGTATGTATGTGTATATCTCAAGGACCCTGCTATCTATAGCTAGATAGGACCCACCCAACATTCCCAGAATATCTTTTCTTTGTAATTGGAAGTAGTGTTTCTTCAACTTTCTCGAATATTTGTTAAAATGTGTGTACCAAACAATATCATTGCTAATGAAGACTCCAAAATAGCATCTCCACACCTTTGGAACATTTTGATGATTTCAGTTAAAATGTTTCACACGCTTTCTGGAAATTGATTTGCTTTTGATACAGATGGGACCTCCATGGGCATAAAACTAAGCTTATTTTTGAAATGGCAAGCAAACCTTCTACGACCTCTGGCTTGTAGTGAGGTAAACATTTATTTACAAAACACATATAATGCCTGTTCTGATTTAATCACCAACAAACTCCTGATCTCTGGGAAAGTGATCATTCATGTTGACGTTGAACATATTGAAAGGCCCTAATCTGAACTCTTTTCACCTCTGAAAGAAATAGATGGTCATCTTGATCATGTTAATGAGGTTACTACCATTCTTAAAGTAAGTTTTAGCTCTTTATTTCTCTTCACTCATCTTCTCACACCAGCCAGAAAGATTAAGATGTGGATAATATGGGGTGATTTGTTTTGAGAACTGACAAGGAAGTGGGGTTCCTAACACCTGCAACAACTCAGGGAGGACAACACAAGAAGCACGAGGGTTCATCAGAAACTCAACAAATCTCATGCAGTGTGAGATTCAGAAAAAGAGAAATGGCTTACATCTCACAAACATGAACTGCCAACACCTTATATAAACTCTCATAAAGTTGGTGTTTAGTTGTTCTTAAGCACCATTTGATTAACTATGCTCAGTAACAAAATTGACTTGGGAAATTTTAATAATGAGTCTTAAGGTAAGAATAAACCCACAATATTGCTATTTTTCCAATGTCAGAAATTTATTGGTGATCTCAGAGAGCTGGCTACTGATTGAGGGGGTTAAGAAAAGGGAAGAAAATAACAACAACAACAAAAAGAAAATGAAAAGTTGACTCAATTCCCTGATTTTTTTCACCTCTACTGACTCTCTTGAATGGTTCAGTATGTTTTGCTGAACAGGATATGTGGAAACATTTTTTTGAACTATCAGCTATTTGAGCTAGGTTTTTCCCATTAAGATTGGTTTCTTCATTTGTTTAATATTAATATTTTTGAAAGAGTTAAGTTCTTTTCCTATTAGGATTGGTTTCCTCATTTGTTTAATATTAATATTTTTGAAAGAAGTTTCTGAATTTTGAGGTGCTGCCTAGTAATTTGTGTAGACTTGTAGATGGTGCTTTAGTAGAAGTATCACAGATAGATGAATATAATAGGTATTCCTTTATTGCATTAATAGGGATTAGTGGTATTATAAATGTGAATGAGCAGATCCTACAAAGCAATACTTTTCAGTGGTAGAAGTAGGGAGCAGTGGTTAAATTCTGGATATCGTTGCATATAGGTCCAAAAGAATTGGCTGATGTCTGAGAGAAAGGCCTCAAGGAAGACTTCTGCCTGAGCAATTGGATGGATGGAGTTGACATCGACCAATATCAGTTCTCCATATTAGATGTCATAATGGAAGTTGCAGGTAGGGTGGGGATATTACAAGCCTGGGACCCAGGAAGGAGATCTGAGCAAAAGCTAGAACAATGCAAGTCATTGTTATACACAAAGTATTTGAAACCTTGACATTGAATGAGACAATCAAAGCAGTGAGAATGGATAGAGAAGAGTGTAAGAGTAAGATGAAGTCTGAGACTCCATGACTGGATCCAGCAATGTGGGGAGTCATAAGTAACTTAGCTGAGAGCAGTTCTGCTGGAGAAGTGAAAGGGTAAGAGGGATTAAAAGAGGAGGAAAAGAGAATAATTTGAAGGCACTACATATAGACAATGCTTTAAGTTTCTATTGTCAAAAGGAGCAAAGAAATGAAGCTAATAGCTGAAGGAGGAAGCGAGGATGTGTGTGTGTATGTGTGTGTGTGTTTATGTGTAATCTTCCAAATGAGTGAAATAACAGATTGAATATGATGGGAAAATCCAATAGAAAGCAAAAAGTTCATGTATGACAGAGGGGAGAATTGTGGGGATGATGTCTCTGAGTCGGTGAGAAAGGTTGGTATCTAATACGCAAGTGCAAGGATTGGCTTAGCTGAGAGGGAGATGGTAGAAAAAGCAAAGTGTTTGGGGACTAATGGTGGCAGGTGGTAGATGTGATAGTGGAAAGACTGTGAAATTCTCTTGATTGCTTCACTCTTCCCAGTGAAACACAAACCAAGGTAATCAATTTAGAGCCAAGAGAGAGGGAGAAAATGTACTGGGGAGAAAAAGGAGAGAAGGTGTACAATCGCATTTAGGATAGTGGAACTGTAAGTGTGCATGCATCGTGGACTGTGGGTCGGCAGAGCCCGTGATGAAGTAAGCACAACCATGAGAACAACTAGTCTTACAGTTTTATAGCAAATTCATGTTGTCTCAACAGCCAAGCCCATAATCCATATCAGCAAATACGGTTTTGGGCTTACTTTGTGTAGGAGTATAGTCCTTTGATGGCATGGCTGTGATGCCAGACAAAACATTATTGAGGTGTTAGCTAGATTGTGGAGCTTGCATGGGAAACTAAATCAGCACACTGCTTCCTTCATTGAGAATGTTTTGCTGTGAAAAAAAAAATGTGATCTGAAATAAACAATGACTTAGTGACATTGTAAAAATTGTGAGTTACACAATCATTAAATTTAAATGTACTCATTATTATGTGATGATATGGTAGCTGATTATGAGCAACTGTATTGTGTGCGAGGTATGATGGTTATGGAGAGAAAAAATGATGTGTTGCGAGAACTTGAACTATAGAATAAATGCTTAGAATTTCTGCAAGAGAAATAACCAGTTTGGTCCCAACTTTGTAAAGATGTGAAACAAACAACCAGATTTGCTTATTTCTCCCATGTCTTTGATATTATAAATTAATCATAATATTTTCATGTGGGTGGGAGGTAAGATCAAATAGAAAAAGCAAAAGTTAGGAAATTGTAAGAACAGAGTTTTACAGATTGTTTTATTGTGTTTCATAATTAACAATGATTTTGGCAAAGACGGATGGTCTTGTTGCTACACACCTATGCAAGGTTATGAGAGAACAACTTTCAAGTTGGTAGAAGGTTTTACATTTTTCACTTTCCATCAAAAGTGATTGATATTTTGAAATTCACAGATCTAGAATTCACCTTTTTTCCCATCAATATATCATTTAAATTTATCTATGACATGCCAGGATAAATTATTAGAAATTGTTACTGGAGAAGAAGTTGAAAATTACCTTTGAAAATACAACATTGCTTGCTTTGTTTTGAATAAAAGAAAAAAATGAATATTCTGAGCTTGCTGAAATTGCTTGAAAATCAAAAATCTGGTATATAGTGGCAACGAATGACAAGAGAAATAGATTGGTGAAAGGAGAAAAAGACTTAGTTGTTCAATATTCATTCAATAAATATTTTAGTACCCATGGAGTACCAACACACTGTTCTAGGCACTAACAGGATACAAGTGAATCAAAAAGTCAAAGTCCTTGGGGCGCCTGGGTGGCTCAGTCAGTTAAGTGTCTGCCTTTGTCTCAGGTCATGATCCCAGGGTCCTGGGATCAAACCCCACATTGAGCTCCTTGCTCAGCAGGGAGCCTGCTTCTCCTTCTCCCCCTCCCCCTTCTTGTGCTTTCTCTCTCTCTGTCAAATAAATAAATAAAATCTTAAAAAAAAGTCCAAGTCCTTTCCTTCACCAAACTTATGTATTCTAGTTGGGGAAATATAGACAATAGGAAGAAATTAAATTGCTAAATATACACAAGCTAGTGATAAGTGCAAAGTATAAAAGAAAGCACAGTGAGAGAGATGGCAGTGATTAGGTGAAAATGGAGTGGTTAATAGTGTTTTTATAGGATGCTCAGGGTAGGCCCCACTAATATTTCTCTTGGACAGAGGCATGAAGCTACCTGAGGGTAAAGTGCAGAATACCCAAGGCAGAAGGCGGCTTGATATGTTTGAGAAATAGCAAGGAACCTAGCTTCAGGGCAGTGAGCAAGAGTGGAGCATGGGGTGCATTGGTAGGAGATGGATTCAGAGAAGAGGCAGCACCCAAAGTCCACCAGGACCTTGAAGGACAATATAAAGATTTTGGTCTTTGGTCTATGCGAGAGGGAGAATATTGGAAAAGTATCAAGAAAACAAATGACATGAGTTTGATAATGTTTTGAGAGGATCACTATAACACTGAACAGCTTACAACTGGGAATAGGGCAAGGTTGAAAGAAGGCAGATCAATTGTGAATTATTGCAGTAATCCAAGCTAGAAATTGAGCTTGATCCTGATAGCAGGAACAGTGATAATACGAAGTGGTTAGATTCTACATTTTTCGAAGCTACAGATGTTGGATAATGAGCATTGAGGGAAAAGTGCAGGTTGGAAATATAAACTTCAAAGTGAAAAAAAAAAAAGATGGTGTTTAAAGAAAATGAAGATTAAGGGGAGAGGATGTATAAAGACTGATTCTGGGGCACGTCAACATTTAGAAGTTGGGGAGAAGAGAAAGATTTAGCAAAAGAAGTAGAGAGGGAGTCACCAGTGACAGTGAATAATAAAGTCAGCAGCATGGAGATTATCGCTCATCTTGATAACAGGTTCTTCCCTAGATTTCTGGAGAAGAAAGCCTGAAAGGAATGGAAATAAAACAGGAGATTATGACACAAAAGCAGTGATCAGAAGCAGGTCTATCAAGGAGTTTCGCTCTAAAGCAGGGTTTGGCAATCTATGGCCCATGACCTGTTTTTATAAATAAAGTTTTATTGGAAGATGCCTATACTCATTCCTTTATAGATTGTCTATGGCTTCTTTTGTGCTACTATGACAGACTTGAGCAGTTGCAACAGAAACTATCTGGCCAGCAAAGACTAAAATATTTGCTACTTGTCCTTTATAGCAAAGTTTGCTATCTGCTCTAAACTGGGAAGAGAAATGGGGTGGTATCTTGAGGGAGATGTGGCAGCAAGAAAGACTTATTGTTAAGATGGAAGAAATTACAGAATATTTGCAGGCTAGTTGGAATTATCTGGGAGGAATGAATAACGAAACTGCTAGGGAGTGAAGGGACAATCACGAGAGCCATACTTTTGGAATTGGCCTTGAAATGGAATAGAATCCAGAGGAAATCAGAGGGATGGTTCATCCAGTAAAGGAAGGCAGATGAGCAAAATATACATATACCTACATGTATATGTATATGTAAATGTGTGAGTAGGTAGTAAATGTGGGTCATAGTTATGGAAATTCTGATTGTTTTCATTTCCTCATTGATATAGGAAACAAAATCATTGGTTGAGAGTGAGGGAGAGGGGTGGAAAGATTGGGCTGGAGGTTTGTGGAAACAAGAGTATAGATGAAATAGTCATGAGGCAAGTTGGAAGATCACTGCATCAGGAAAATCTAGTAGCTGGGCAGCACCAAGAGCTCACAAAAGCTGATGAATGCCAAACGCAACTACTCATCATGGTTTGTGATTCTTCCAGTCATGGGGAACAGCTCTAGAGTATTTCAGAGTTGGATATAATGTGGTATGAGATTTTCCTGGTGAATATGATAAAGGGAAGAGGAGCATGGAATTAAGTATATATTTGGAAGTGATTGTGTTAGACCAATGATCCTCAAACTTAAATGTACATAAGAATCACCTGGAGAGCTTGTAAAAACACAGTATTCTGGCACCCTCCATGGAGATTCTGAATCCATAGATGATGATAAGGCCCATGATTTTCATTTTTCCTAAACTTACAGGTGATATTAATGTTGCCAGTCAAAGGACCACACTTTGAGAACCACTGCTTTGGACTGCACAGTCTAGGCGAGATAAGTAAGGAAGGGAGGAATGAGGTGGGATGTACAGTAGAAGGTGGCAAGTTTGATGCATTTGTAAGGGCCTCTGGATTTAGAAGAAGTGAGAAGGAAGAATCAGAGGCATTGGATAGAGATTAAAGAGATGGTATAAAATGTTGCTATTAACAAGTTCTAGGGTATAACCTCTTGAGTGGGAGACTGAGATATATGATGTAAAACAAAATCCTTGGAGGTGAACTGCTCAAGGAACTGTGAGGCTAAGATGTGTTGACATAGTATATAGATACTGACATTACCAAGAATTTTGACAGTAGTAGTAGTAGAGTGTGTGAGAAAGTGACAGTGAACCAGGTAAGTACAGAGAGTCTACCTATGCCTCCTACAGTCAAAGGGTAAGAGGGAGACAGTAGTGAAAGTGGAAAACATAGGAAAGGGTCAATGGGAAGGAAAAAAAGTATTCTCAAGGGCCCATCAGGCTTCAGTCAGAATAGGAAAGTGAAAGAAACATTCACATATGTGTAGATCAGAAGAGTTTTGCTAATGATGGATAATATATTCCAAAAGTCTCAGAGGAAGGGTTTGAATGTTAAGGAGAGGTAGATGCTTGAATCAGGGGAGGTTATGTCTATTCTCTCTATGAATTAGAGTTTGGCATTCATGGGTCACCTAGGAGTTTTGGCTTCTTAACGGATAACAGAGCAGAAATAGAAGGCATGATAGGTGTTCATGGTAAATTGTCCCATGTTGGGAAGAAAGACATGAGGTCTATCCAATTCTATCAGAGTTCTTGAGTGCCTCTAATCCTTCCTTTTCACTTGTAATAACCCACAGATTCCTACAATACATCAATCTTACCACCTTTCCCTGTCCATTGTACTACATTTTTAGTACCAGGCATTGTTCTGGAGACAGGGAACAAGGCAGAAACCAAATGGATGTGTTCTCGTCACATAGAACTTGCATAGAGTGATGGAGGATGAAAAATAAGTAAGGAAATAAGTATATAATCTCATCAATAAAATAATTTCAAAGAATGATAAATCCTATGATGAAAATTGTATATAGTCATGACTTAGAAATTTTGGTGGGTTTGGTTCAGACCAACAGAGTACATTGAATATCTCAATAAAGCTAGTCAAAGGAATTTTTTTGTTTGTTTCCCAGGGCATATAAATCTATGTCTATACTACATTATATTCTACTGAGCATGCAATAGCATTACATCTAGCAAAACAATGTACATGCCTTAATTTAAAAATGCCTTCTTGCTAAAAAGTGCTAACCATCATCTGAACTTTCAGTGAATAGTAATCTTTTTGCTGGTGGAGGGTCCTGCTTTGGTGTTGATGGCTGCTGACTGATCAGGGTGCTGGTTGCTGAAGGGTGGGGTTGCTGTGGCAACTTCTTAAAAGAAGAAAACAGTGAAGTTTGCTGCATCGATTGACTATTCCTTTCAGAAACCATTTCTCTGTAGCACATAATGCTATTTGATAGCATTTTCTTCATAGTAGAACTTCTTTCAAAATTGGAGTCGATCTCAAATTTTGCTGCTGCTTTACCAAGTTCATGTAATATTGAAAACCCTTTGTTGTTATTTCAATAATCTCCACAGTATCTTTGATTCCATCTCAAGAATCCACTTTCTTTGCTCAAACATAAGAAGCAACAACTCCTCCATTTAAGTCTGACCATGAGATTGCAGCAATTCAGTCCCATCTTCAGGCTCCACTTCTAATTCTAGTTCTCTTGCTGTTTCCACCACATCTGCAGTTACTTACTCCACTGAGATCTTGAACCCCTCAAAGTCATCTATGAGGGTTAGAATCAACTACTTTCAAACTCCTGTCCATGTTGATATTTTGACCTCTTCCCATGAATCACAGAGGTTCTTCTTCTTCTTCTTTTTTTTTAATGGCATGTAGGATGGTGCATTCTTTCCAGAAGGTTTTCAATTCATTTGGCCCAGATGCATCAGAGGAATCACTATCTATGGCAGCTATAGCCTTTCAAAATGTATTTCTCAAATAATAAGACCTGAAAGTCTAAATTACTCCTTGATCCATGGCTGCAGAATGGATGTTGTGTTAGCAGGCACTGATCACAGGTGACCATACAAAATATAATCATGATGAAGAAGTTTGAAAGATTGCATGAATTACCAAGATGTGACAGAGACATGAGTGAGCAAATGCTGTTGAAAAAATGGTGCCTCTAGATTTCCTGGACACTGGGTTGCCACAAACCTTTGATTTGCAAAAAAAGGAATATTGGAAGTGCAATAAGGCAGAGTTCAATAAAATGAAGTATCTATAGAGTCAATTGAAATATTAGCTGAAGAATATTTTTGATAGAATGGTTAAAAGAGTTCTCACTGGAGAGTTGATATGTAACTCGACACTGAGATACAAAGAGAGAAAAGAGTGAGAGAAGGTGGCAGATTACTCCTGACAGAGGAAATATTGAAAGGACAGGCTGTGGGATGGGGCAAGCTTGGTTTGTTGCAGACCAGAAAGAAGTCCAGTGAGCTAGAATGTCGTGCACAGGGGGAATCAGATATATGAGGTCAGAGAAGGCAGGGCCAGATCAGGCCAAGTTTAGAATGTGTTCCATGTATGATGGGAAGCATTGGACGATTGTAAGCAGAAGAGTGGCATATATTTATTTGTGTTTTAAATGAACTTTCTGGGTACTATGAAGAATTAACTGTGGGGGCAGAAGACAAAATAAAGGTGGTTTTTTTTTTTTTCAGATGTATTGAAGTTTGAGCAGATTGAGATTTCCAGTGATGTGTAGCAGATGTTTCAAATGTGGAGGTCAGTCCTGTTAAAACCAGTTTGGAGCATGATATACTCCAATGAGTCACTTTGTCATTTCACATCTAGATCATAAGACCATGACTCACCAATGTCGCAATTTCTCCTCTCTAGTATAGATTCCTTTTGTAATTAGATTTTATATCTGTCTGTTCTGTTGCTGATAAGAGCATCTTTCATTGCTGCCTTAGAGATAGTGTTTGTGTTGGCAGAAAACAGTCATTTCTGTTGTTGATTTTTATGTCCATTATATGGAATTTCAGCAACTCCTAACATCCCTAATAGAGAAAAAAAAATCATGGTCAATTTTTCATAGGTAAATAACTTAATCTGTTTGTTGCCTCTAGGTCAGATAATTTAATTTAACAAGTAAGAGAGAATGCATTACTTATATTGGAGATACAAACTTTTAAATTAGTTTCCAGCACTCTATTCAGAATAATGGATGCTCACAGAGCACAAGAGGACCCCACAGTAGAGTGAACAAGGGCCAACCTTCAATTCACATCCATAGTTTTCATGTTTTAGTTTGGTTCTGACTTAAATGTCAAAGAAGACAAAGAATTTAGTTGTGAGCAATGACTTCACTAGTTTTTAGAATGATAAACTAAGAAGGCTCCCGAGGACTCTGAGGATCAGAAAAGTTAGATGGTTATTTACCTCTCTCACTTTATTAATTGAATTTCTTGCACAATTTAATGATCCTCTCCATGTTTTGGTATTATCTTATATAAAATAGAGAAAATAAAATTGTCTTTAAAATGTTACTGAAAAATTAAATATATTTTAGAGTAAATGCTTTATTAACAGAGCACCTTAGGAATATAACATAATTGTTTTTCAAGTACTACTGCTTATGACTCTAAAAAGAACTCCAAATTTTATATTTTGGGTTTGCCTCTAAGAAAACACAGACCCTTTATTCAAGAAAGTATAGCTATCGTTCATACTGAGACCATGGAATATGTTCATTTGTGTATTCTTCTAAAAAGGATTCTATAGTATAATAAATAGTGTCTTTCACAAGATCATCAAAGCAAGCAAAGAGCAACCTTTATAAGGCTGATCTTTGTCAAGTTCTTTAATGTTAGAAAATGTCTTAAGAAGAAAAACCTTTAACAAATCAAATCAATGTCACGGCACAGCCTATGAATAAAACCTTATCACAGCCCTCTGGACTCTTAGTTAGGGCATCTTGGGCAAAATGCATTGCTAGACTAATGATACTTTGGAGGAATACACCATGCATTTGAAAAGTGTTTCTTATAAACTTTAAAAGAATATATGAGAAAGAATAGTTTTCATGCATTGTAATATTTGTGGTATGTCTCAAGTCCTAGGATTCCCTTCTGATATAAATAAATAAATAAATAAATAAATAAATAAATAAATAAATAAATAAATTCAATAACTTTGGTCCCAAGGTATCCTTATTTGACTCCTCCCATCACCCAGTCCATATTATCCATGGACAAACTGAATGAGTTATTCATAATGTAACAGCTCTTTGAATTGATATTGCCAAGTTAAAAAAAATGTTCTTCTCATAAAGACACATATAAAATACATAGAAATATGTATATAGGGGTACCTGGGTAGCTCAGTTGGTTAAGCCTCTGACTCTTGGTTTCGGCCAGTGTCCTGATCTCATGGGTCATCCTGGGATGGAGCCCTGCATGGGGCTCTGTGCTCAGCAGGGAGTCTGCTTGAAGATTCTATCCCTCTGTCCCTTCCTCCACTTGTGCATGCTCTCTCTCTCAAATAAATAAATAAATCTTTAAAATTTTATTTTATTTATTTATTTTAGAGAGAGGGAGCAAGAGTGAAAGAGTACACACACAAGTTGGGGGAGGGGTCAGGGGGAAGAGGGAGAGAATTCCAAGTAGACTCTGCACTGAGTGTGGAGCCCAATGCAGGGCTCAATTACACAACCCTGAGATCACAACCTGAGCCAAAACCAAGGGCCAGATGCTTAACCAACTGAGCCACCTAGGTGCCCCTAAAAGTATATATATTTTTAAGAGGAGGATGCCTTTTCCAGAATTAATGTATATAAAACAATGAGTGTCAATGAACCAACACTCTTCATCTTTATTTTCTTTGAGAACCAGGTGACCTGGTACTGATTTGGGGGGACCATCATTTTTTCACTTCTAAGTCTTACAGACTTTTTCCCAAGCCTCACATCAGAATTCTAAGAAGGAAAATGCAGATTTTCCAAACATTCAATCAGAGGGGATTTCTGTTGGGTTTATTCTGGAGTGAGAAAAAGGCAGTTCATTGATATTTGCCAGGGCTTCAAGTGTCTTGTTTTATAGATCATTATTGAGGGCCTACTATGAATCAGACCCTGTACTAGGCATTAGAGATTAAAAAAAAAAAACAACTGAGTGACTAATTTATGAATTATTTGAGGGCAGTGCTCAGTGGTGGACACACACACATGTGAACATATTCAATTTACTTTCTGAGAACTCAGGTAAATGGTTCAGGAGTAAGTTTCATTTTTTGTACTCTGTAATCTGCAGATTGAGTTATTATAGTAACAAAAATAATAATAAACATTTATTAAGTGGTAACAATGGCTAAATATCTGCTCTGTTATTTCTAATACCTAGAATAATTCTAAGGGGCAGGTGTTATTACACAATTTTACAGTTTCGAAAACTTAGATTTAGTAACTAGCTCAAGGTTGTATGAATATTAAATTTGTGAGTCAGCACTTACACCCAAATCTATCTTCAAAGGCTATTTATTTTCTTGACTAGTTCTATAAATATCATACCATCTATCACTATGAAATATCTTTTAGGAGTTGGGTAGTTTGGGTGCATCTTGCATGCTGCAGAAATTAATACAAGACAATTAATGAAGAAAAATATTTTCCTTCATATGTTCAACTTAGTTTTCATTTTATTTCCAAAAAACATCTTATTTTACTTTCCACACTAGAAACAGAACTATTGTACTGTTCCTAATATATCAAACAAGAAGGTAAGGACTAACGGGATGAGATGCCTCCTTAAGATCATACAACTGGGGTGCCTGGGTGTCTCAGTTGGAAGAGCACACAGCTTTTGATCTCCTGACCATGACTTTGAGCCTCACATTAGGTGTAGAGATTACTAAAAAAAATTAAAACAAAACCAAAAAATAACATAAGATCTTATAACAAGAATTTTATACACCCAGGAATGATATTTGCTTTTTTTTTTTCACTCCTTCTATTGAACATGTAATGTTGGATTATGTTATCCTCTATTTGGTTAGGGTGGAAACACATATCCCAGGATTACTTTCCCTGTATGGTTCTGAGCTAAAGTAGACGAAAGGAGGAGCTTGCTGAGCTCTAGAAGGCAGAGGTGAAGCAGAGGTTATTACAATCAGATATGGTGATAAAGAAACAAAGGTTAGTTGTTGGGACTCATGCAGCTCATCTTAACTACTGGCTTTGAAGTTCAGTAGCAACCCTCGGCCTATCACCAGATGTTTGACTGGAGATCCACAAAGACAGTAACTACACAGAGGCAATAGCTTCCCTATAACCTTTTTGGGATCTCCTCCGATGTGGTTCCATGTTTGGCATTTCATATTTACCTTCAAACTCCAATTTTTCACTCATACCAGCATTTCAGGCAAACTGATTTTTGACCCTCTGACCTCTAACTATCCCGTTCGGACATTCTTTTTCCCATTCCTCCTTCATCTGTGTAAGTTCAGTTCCTATAATCAATCCCAATTCCTCTAACACTCACAATGGCTTTACTGCCCTGAGTGAACTCTGACTGGTAGAGTTACTGTTCCTAGAAGTGATTCTACAGTTACTGAACCTTAAAGATTAAATTAGTTCTCTCTTTGACTAGATGGAAAAGGATTTAAGACTTTGATGTCACCAATTAATGAGACGGGTGTGGTTCATGGCATGCAGTGGCCAAACATTACTTAGATTATTATCTACCATCCTCTGGAGTCAAGTGCCCCTAGACAACAAGGCTTTGGGCAAGTAGCTAAAACAAAGAATGTTTTAATAAAAATAATGAGCGTAATGACACTTGGACTTGTTGGCTACAAAGGAGAACCTGAGTAAAGAAAATGATAAGTTCAAGGTTTTAAATTCTCAGCTTATGATCTGGATAAGGAACCTGAAAGTTTTTATGACTACCCTAAAATAAACCCTTGTCTCTGATAGTCACAAGGTCAAGATTTCTGGAAAAAAACAAACAAACAAACCAACAAAAAAAACCAACCAACAATAAAGCTAGTCCTGAAGGGGACCAAATAACAATAAAAATTGAATTCACAAATTCAGTCTTTTAAGATTAGGACCGTTATTGGGAAGAATGGGGGGCAGTGCTCAAAATAAGAATGGAGACATATGGGCAAATACTAATGAAGCTGAATGCCTGCAACTTAAAATTCTGCTAAGCCTCTTTGCCAGTTGAGGTAGCCATTCTTCCTCTATCCAAAGAAATAACCCTTCCCTTTCCTAAATAACCTGTCATAGTCATTGTCTTTCAGGGTACTGCTGATCCTCTTCAGGTTTTACCCCACTGTCTCTCATTGATTGTAGATCAATAACCACCCAAACCATGCAGACCTCAGGGGTATAAAGTCCAGACGCCAACAGATTTATAAGATGTTGTCAATTTATACTGAAAGAAACCTGGGAACAAATTATGGTATTGGGCCATAAAAGTGTTGGATTAGGCTGGAAGGAAAAAAAAATGTTGAATTAGAGAAAATTTATTAGTAGAGATATACTAAGTAGAGATTCTGGATTCTGGTAGCTGGACAGGAGGCTGACAATGACTGTTACCAGTTTTCACAATTATTTGATTGAAACCTGAACTAAATAGTGGCCTACACTAAATGAAGCAAAGAATTCAGAACTTCCTTTGTGTACAGAAGCATAAGGTCCCTGAAGGCTTAGGATGATAGGAGTGTTTTAAGGTATGCTTTTATATGATTTCCTCACTTATCATCACTTATCACTAACTGTATTGCTATGTTGCCCTGGGAGGGTCCAGAGGACACCACCTTTGCCATTCTTTCAATGTATTGAGAGATACATTGGTAAGGGGAGCATTGTCACCCCTGAAGAGTTCTGTGGTGGCTCTTCTCCTTAGACCATGATTATGAGTGAGAAATGCTATCATAGAACTAGGTCCTTGTAGATGGGTTCTTGAGTGACAAAGGGCCAAGTGGGGGCAGTTAACTACCAGAGACAAGATGGGAGTGGTAACCCGAATAGGCAATAGAGTCAGAACAGTGATCAGAATGGTTTGACCCTCAGACATCCTTGGTTTGGGCTTATTAATTGTGGTATCTCTGGAAGTAAAATAAATGAGAAGTCTTCAAAAGTCTCACTTCATTGTGTGAACAGCAAAGCTTTGGGTTTGTTAACAGAGGTATGACTCAAATTACCCCATGTAGAGAGTCACAGTTGCTCACTTAGTGTCCTTTAAATGGATAAGAAGTCCATCCCCAATGGGGAAGAAACCAGCAACTCTGCCAACAATATATACTATAATATTCTGCCTTGTGTCCCCTCAAGGGCCCTGTGGTCACTGAACAGATTAACTATACATAACAAAAGAAATTATTCAGACCTTTCAGAGATTACTGGATACTACTTCTGACTGACATTAATTCTGGAGTCCCCAGACACCACAATTGTTAACCAGTCATAGTCAGGACTTATAGCAGCCAGGAAATTAATTAATGGAATTTTGATTCAGGTTGATTTCATAATGAGCTAAATTGACCCTTCCATCTGGCCTGTGGTTATATTCTCAGTTCCAGAAAGAATAGTAGGAATAGGTATATGTAATAACTCTCAGAATCTTTACATGATTTTTATGATCTTTATAATGAGGACTATTATGAAAACCCCCAGTATTGCTCCTACCCACCCAAATAGTAATTTAAGAACTGTAGTGCATTTATAGAAGAATTTCAGAAATTAGTGCCACTATCAAGGACTTGAAGAATGTAAAGGTGATTTCTATCATAATCCCTTTCGACTTGCCCATTTGGTCTGTGAACAAATCTTGGAGAATGATAGGTTATCATGTGCTTAATCTAGTGGCGATTCAAATTTCAGCTACTGTTCTACTAGCATCTAGCATCTGGTAGACAATTACTGATCTGTGGAATGTCTTTTCTTTATACATGTTAAAAGAGACTGTCAGAACAGCTTGCTTTCATCTGGCAGGACCAGCAATACACTGTTACTGTCTGCTTCAATTCTCCAGCCCTCTATAGAGTTGTCCAAGAGTCAACAAGGAAAGGGCCAAACAGTCAATATTTTACATTTCTAGGGAGTATATAGTCTATATTCTACATTGTTATTTGTGTTTCTTAAAAACCTTTTAAAAATGTAAAAATCATTTCTAGCTCATAGTTCTACCATGTATAAACAGGACATGGGCAGATTTAACCCATGATTCATAGTTTGTTGACCCCTCATCTAATAATCCAAAAGGACCTTGATTATATCTCCATCGCATAGGACCTCATACTGACCCACCTTGTTGATAATATTATGCTGATTGGACCTGGTGAATAGGAAGTTGCAATTACCCTATTAACCTTAGTAAAGCACAAGTGTATTAGAAGGTGGGAGATAAATCCCACAAAAATTTATTCCTGCTTCTACGGTGATTTATAGGGATCTATTGGTTTTAGCATATTAACATAACCTTTCCAAGGTAAAGGAAAACTGCTTCATTTGGGTCCTCTTTCCTGTAAGAGTTTCCTTGCATTTTGGAGGTAATATGTACCTCATTTTGGCATGCTAATACAACACATTTATCAGTTAACACATAAGATTGCCATTTTGAGTGGGGCCCACAGTTACAGATAATTCTCTGATCTCAAGGTGCTCTGGATATTGGATCATGTTGCCAGAGCAAATCCTATTATGCTTTGAAGAGTCATTGGCAAAAGGCATGTTGTATAGAGCCTTTGATGGGCTTTCATAGGTGAATCACAATGTAGTTCATTAAGATTTTGAAGCAAAACTTTTTCATATCTATTTATTTTCCTTTTGAAAAAAAAAACAGCTCCTGGTTTGCTACTAGGTACTAGTAGAAACAAAACACTTGATTACGGACCACAGTGTGCTTCCGAGACATGTGACCTGACCTACTGCTTATTAACTAGGTATTTTCTGATCCACTCAACCATAAAATTGGCCATGCACAGAAATACTCCATCATCAAACAGAAGTGATATATATGACTCAACTTGAGTATGTCCTGAGGCTTCTATTCCTGGTACATTTACTTCTCTCTCTCCCCCTCCTATGGCAATATGAGGAGTTCCTCATGTCTGAGGGGAGAAAATAAGGCCTGATTACAGAGAGTTCTGTACAAAATGCTGGAACCACCTGAAAATTGAAAACTGCAGCACTATAACCCTATAGGCTCTGAAGGGCAGTGGTAAAGGGACAATTTTTCAGTGGCAACATTAAGCAGTACACCTCTTAGCTCATTTTCTGTGCAAGAAAAAATGACTAGAGACACAGATCTGTCCGTACTTATTCACTGCAAGTGGCTAAAGGTGTGGCTATATGGTCAGGGAGTGAAAAGGAACCGATGGCAAAACAGGTGACAAGGAGGCCTGGGAAGAGCTGGGCATCATATATGAAGATATTTGTGTTTCCTGTGAATGCTCATGAAAAGCCACCCACTGCAGAAGAGCTTTCAATAAATTGATGGTCTAACCAAAATGACAACATAGGAGACCCCAGCCTCTGTCCCCCAGTAAAGATCAGCAATTAGCCAATAATCCATGAACAAAAACAACGGTGAGGGTGCTCTAGAGTCCATGTAAGTAACCCCATAGAACAGAAAACCTGATAATAACTGCCCAACAATAGAAGAGGACAGCTTCCTTTTACCTGCACCCTCCCATCCCCCAAGCTGGCTTTGCAGCAAGAGGAAACATCCCAGCTGGAAAGAGTTCTCATCCCTGGGAAAAGAAGAACAGGGTGAGCAATCATTTTCTCCAGCCTTTTGGGGCACTGCATGGAGGTCCCACTTTGATTTCACCCCACCAGGAGCAGCAAGATTGAGGGCTATAAACGAGCTAAAAACAAGGAAGAAAAGGAAGGACTATCAGTAGCAGACATACAATGGGAATGATTGCAGCTCACAGTGACCTGCTCTGCAGACAAAACCAGCAGATTTCACCACTGAAGAAACTAATGGGCAGCACAGTTATAGTGGATCCCCTGCAGATTTCACCAGCTTCTGCCCCAGAGGTATAAAGCATTTTCTGACACCAGCTCCCTCCTTCCTCTGCCTGTCACCCATGCCAGAGCCTGCCAACCAAATAGCAATCAGCCCAGGCTCTGTGACTATACAAGTGAAGGATGTCAGCCTAGACACCCACCACCATGCACATACTCTGGGATGGCTCCTCCAGCTTTGCATTTTCACCCCACTGGCCTGACGCTTGCTGCCAGCCTCCGCTGCAGTACCTACACACTGGGGAAGACTGATGCCATGGGAGAGCATGCCAGCAATCAGGACCCCCACAGCTGCCAGTGAGCGTATATTTGGCCCTGGCCCTTGCTGTCTATCCTGGTCTCCAACACTGTGTCTTTGCATCTGGCTCCTGCCACTACACAGGCGCCTGCAGCAGGCTCCTGTAGATGAGTGTGGATATAGGTAAGTGTACAGTCAGATTCAGAATACTCTAATACTTTAGTATGGTGGCATATTAACTATTTAACTTTAGTATACAAGTTAAAGGACAAAAGTATTAGCCATAGCTACAATAATTTGTTAAAGGATACATGAGATAAAAAGACGTAAATTGTGACATCACAAACATAAAAGGGGCTAAAAGTGTAAATTATTTCATATTCAATTGAGGATAAATTGTTATCAGCATATAAGAGATTGTTATAAGATGTTTTGTGTAAGCGCATGGTAAGCACAAAGTAAAAACCTACAGTAGATTCACAAAAGATAAAGAGAAGGGAATCAAAGTGTACCACTATAGTAAATCATCAATTCTCAAAAGAAGGCAGCAAGAAAGGAAGAAAGGAACAAGGGAACTACAAATTAATAAGATCATAAGAACAATTAATAAAATGGCATTATTTGTATTATTAATAATTATTAATAACATGTCAATAATTAATTTAAATGTAAGTGGATTGAATTCTTCAGGGAAGGGTTGTAGACTGAATAGACATATAAAAAAACAAGACCCAACTATATGCTGCTTATAACAGACTAACTTTAGCTTTAAGTACTCCCTTAAACTCAAAGTGAAGAGATGGAAAAAGATATTCCATACAAGTGGAAACCAAAAGAGGGTAGAGTTGGCTATACCAATACCAGACAAAACAGACTTTAAGCCAAAAGTGATAACAAAAGACAAGGAAGGCCATTATATAATAATAAAGCAGCCATCCATCAAGAAGATACAATAATCATAAATACATATGCACCCAAATCAGAAGACCTATAGAGACCTATAGATATTAAACAAATATAACAGATCTGAAGAGAGAAATAGACAACAATACATAAATAGTAGGGGATTTTAATATCTGATTTTCAACAATGGATAGATTATCCAGACAGAAAAATCACCAAAAAACATTATCCTTGAATCTCACTTTAGATCAAATGGACCAAAGAGATAGATACAGAACATTCTATCTAATAACGGCAGAATACACATTCTTCTCAAGCACATATGCAACATTCTCAAGGATAGGTCACTAAAGAAGTCTTAGGAAATTCAAGAAGATTTAAATGATACCAAGTATCTTTTCTGACACCATGGTATGAACTAGAAATACATAACAGGAGGAAAGCTGGAAAATTTACAAATTAAACATCACATTCCTGAACAACCAATAGATCAAAGATGACTAAAAAGGAGATTTAAAAAAAAAATCTTGAAACAAACAAAAATGGAAACAACCATATTATAACCAATGGGATGCTACAAAAGCAGTTCTTAGAGGGAAGCTTATAGAGATGAATGCCTATATTAATAAAAAAACAAAGATCTCAAATAAACAACTTAACTTTATACCTCTAGGAACTAGAAAATGAAGAACAAACTAAGGCCAAAGTTAGCAGAAAGAAGGAATTAAAAATTCGAGAGCAGAAATAAATGAAATAGAGACCAGAAAAACAATAAAAATGATTAACAAAGTTAAGAGTTGTTTTTTAAAAATATAAATAAAATTGACTAAATTTAGCCAGACTAAGAAAAAGAAAGAAGATGCAAATAAAAACAGAAATGAAAGAGGACACATTACAACTGACACTACAGAAATACAAATAATCGTAAGAGATCACTATGAATAATTATACACCAATAAATTGGATAATCTAGATGAAGTGCATAAATTTCTAGAAATATACAACTTACTAAACTGAATTAGGAAGAAAAAGAAAATTTGAACAGAACAATAGTGAGTAAAGAGGTTGAATCAGTAACCAAAACCTCCCAACACAGAAAAATTCAGGACCAGATGATTTCACTGGTGAATTCTACCAACATTTAAAAAATTGACACCAATCCTTCTCAAACTCTTCCAAAAAATTGAAGAAGAGGGAATATTATCAAACTCATTTTACAAGGCCAGCATTACCCTGATACCAAAGCCAGGTAAGGCTACTACAAGAGAAGAAAATTATAGACCAACAGCCTTGATGAATATAAATGCAAAAATTCTCAACAAAATATTAGCAAACTGAATTTAACAGTATATTAAAAGAATGATACTTCATGATCAAATGGGATTTATCCATGGGCTGCAAAGATGGATCAACATCCACAAATCAATACATATGATACACTATATTAATAGATTGAAAGACAAAAATCATGTGATCATCTCAGAAGATGCAGGAAAAAAAGCATTTGACAAAATACAATATCTTTTCATGATAAAAATGATGAACAACTTAGGAATATGAGGAACATGCTTAAACATAATAAAAGCCCTATATGACAAGTCCATGGCTAACATCATACTCCGTGATGAAAATTTGAAAGCTTTTCATCTAAGATCAGGAATAAGGCCAAGACCCCATTCATACCACTCTTCTTCAATAGTCCTGGAAGTTCTAGCTAGAGGAATTAGGCAAGAAAAAAAATATGTCATCTAAATTAGAAGGGGAAACATAAAATTGTCATTATTTGCTGATGATATGATCTCATATATAAAAAATCCTAAAGACTCCACCAAAGTGATAAACTAGAATTGATAAACTAATTCAGTAAAGTTGTATGGTACAAAATCAACACAGAGATATCATTCATGCGCTAACAAAGAAACATCTGAAAAAGAAATAAAACAATCTCATTCACAATAGCATCAAAAAAACCCAAAACAGGGCGCCTGGGTGGCTCAGTTGGTTAAGCGACTGCCTTCGGCTCAGGTCATGATCCTGGAGTCCCGGGATTGAGTCCCATATCGAGCTCCTTGCTCAGCAGGGGGTCTGCTTCTCCCTCTGACCCTCCCCCCTCTCATGTGCTCTCTCTCTCTCATTCTCTCTCTCAAATAAATAAATAAAATCTTTAAAAAACAAACAAAACAAAACAAAACAAAATACTTAGGAATAAATTTAACCAAGGGTGAAAAATCTGTACCCTAAATATTGTAAGACTGCCACAAAAGAAATCAAAGAAGACACAAACAAATGCAAATATATTCTGTGTTCAGGGATTAAAAAAATTAGTATTGTTAAAATGTCCCCATGACCCCAAATCATCATTCAATGTAATCCCCATCAAACTCCAATGGCATTTTTCACAGAGATAGAAAAACAATCTTAACATTTGTGTGGAACTGGAAAAGACCCTAAAGAGTCAAAGCAACCCTGAGAACAAAGACCAAAGCTTGAGGCATCACACTATCTGATTTCAAACTATACCACAAAAGCTAAAGTAATCAAGATAGTATGGTACTGGCATAAAAACAGACATATAGGCCGGTGGAACAGAATCAAGAGCCCAGAAATAAACCCAATAAATCCCTGCATATATAGTCAACTACTATTTGTCAAGGAAGCCAAGAATACTCAACAGGGGAAGGATAGTCTGTTCAATAAGTGGTGTTTGGAGCTGGATAATCACATGCAGAAGAATGAAATTGTCACCCTATCCTATACCATTCACAAAAATTAACTCAAGATGGATTAGACTTATACATAAGAACAGAAACTGGGAAACTCCTAGAAGAAAACTTCAGGAAAAGTCTCCTTGATATAAGTTTTGGTAATGATTTTTTGGATATGACACCAAAAGCATAATCAACAGAAGCAAAAATAAATAAATGAGACTGCATAAAACTACAAAAGCTTCTGTACAGCAAAAAAAAAAAAAAAAAAAGTCTACAAAATGAAAGGCGACCTATGGAATGGGAGAAAATATCTGCATGCCATATACCTAATAAGGAGTTAATATCCAAAATATATAAAGAACTCATACAACTCAACTTTTTTCCCAAAGTAGACATATCAATGGCCAACGAGTACATGAAAAAAGGTGCTTGATTTCACTAATCATTAGGAAAGTGCACATCAAAATCATAATGAGCTATCACCTCACACCTCTTAGAATGGCCATCATCAAAAAGATAGGAAATAACAAGTGTTGGTGAGGATATGGAGAAAAAAGAACTCTTATGCACTGTTGGTGGGAATGTAAAATGGCAGAACCATTATGGAAAACAGTATGGAGGTTCCTCAAAAACTCAAAATAGAACTACAGTATGATCCAGCAATCCCATTTCTGGGTATATACCCAAAGGAAATGAAAACAGGATCTCACTAAAGAAATATCTGCACTTCCAAGTTCATTTCAGCTTTATTCACAATTAGCCAAGATATGGAAACAACCTAACTGTCTGCCAATGGATGAATGGATAAAGATGTGGTGTGTGTGTGTGTGTATAAATATATAGATATAGCTGACATCTACCTTTGTCAATAGTATTCAGTCATGAGAAAGAAGGAAATCCTGCCATTTGCAATAGCGTGGATGAAACTCAAAAACATTATGCTAAGTAAAATAAGTTAGACATAAGAAAGACAAATATTATATGATATCACTTACATGTGGAATCTAAAAGGCTGAACTCAGTACAGAGTAGTGTTTACCAGGAGCTGGGATTAGGGGAAATGGGGAGATATTGGTCAAAGGGTACATACTTCCAGTTTTAAGATGAATAAGTTCTGGGGATCTACAATACAGCATGGTGATTTCAGTTAATAATACTTTAATATATATATATATGTGTGTGTGATATATATATATATATGAAAGTCACTAGGAAAGGAGATCTTAAATGCTCTCATCACAAAAAAATGGTAATTATGTGACATGATGGCAGTGTTAATCATCTTGCAGTACATAAGTGTATCAAGTAACACATCGTATACCTTAAATTTATACGTTATACGTCAATTGTATTTCCATAAAGCTGGAGTAAAAGAAAAAAACACAAAAAAGTAAACATTAAACGAATAAATAAACAGATGGCCTGTTCTGTGCATGTCATGCAGCCTTCCTTCTCTGTCTTTGCCACATGGTCTCATGACTATTGCTATGGTAATGGTGGTTTTACGTGGGTTCATCTACATGGGTTTCCACTCACCAAATTCAAGATATCAGTAGTTACTGCTGAGTGCTCAACTGGCCCACAGAGAGTGAAAATAAGCACTTATTTATTCCTCTACTTCCTGACTGAACCTAAGACATCTTTTGCACAGCACATTCTTCAAATGTTAATGACTGGATATAATTAATCTGCATCTTGTAACCCTTCAAAGGTTTGGAAAATTGATTTACCTTAAATAATCATAAGTATTTTGAACTCATTACAATTGAAGTGATTTTTTTAGTAGAAAGAGTGATGGAATCTAATCCTTATCCAAGACTTTATATAACCATAGCAAATAGTTTTCCTACATAGCAATACAAATAGTGCTCCATCAAATATTTAGAAGTGTTCCATCAAAACCCCATGGTTTTGGCTAATATTCTACAGAGAACAGAAAATAAGCAAGACTAGCTGATTTAAAGCTCTC
Source organism: Mirounga leonina (assembly GCF_011800145.1). Classification (NCBI taxonomy): domain Eukaryota; kingdom Metazoa; phylum Chordata; class Mammalia; order Carnivora; family Phocidae; genus Mirounga; species Mirounga leonina. Next base: position 12,849,233 of record NW_023270464.1, read on the forward strand.
TAGTGTCTAGAGACTGTCTTGCAAACCCTCAGGTATAATATTTATTCCCCTTGCCCATCATGATTTACTCTATAATTTATAATCACACTTGAACTGTCAGTTCTAAATCAAAGAGCATTTTTGAGATGGTAACACAATCCTGTAGAGGACTACTAAATCTCTCCCTTAAGCACATTTGAACTTTCCAATACTCCTTGGGGAAGACTCAAGATGCAGCACCATGGTATGCAAGCTACTTATGTGAAAACATTATGATTTTTGCTAATTGGACCATTAAAATATAGGTTTCGATAGAATTTGAACTATTCTTTGAATAGGCTCAAGTTTGATAACCAGAATTGAATGCTTTTTTACACCATACTCTGTAGAGCTAAACACATCAGTGTATTCAGCCAGGCAATAAATTTGTGTTGGCTGATCAGAGATGATTGATTTGTCAGGTCAAGCCAAATCTGCTCTGAACCATCTAAATACCAACTAACTGGACAGAGGATAAAATTAAAAAATATTATTGACATTTCTGGACAAAGTCAGTGGCATTGAAGACGTAAAAGGAAATTAGAATTCTGTTTCTCTGATGAAGCCAATAGGATGCCATGTTAGATGGGTGTGGAATACCAGGGAGAGGAAGGAACTGGGGATGACATCACTGCTTTCGTCAGATTGACTTGCCTGATCAGAATCGAAGCTAGTGTAATGTGTGGAAGAAGAAGGAAAGGAGTCAAACATCTATAAACCTGTGCTTATTCTTTTCAACATCAGTTGCTTTTGAAACGTAGGACAGCCATGCTCAGGGTTGAAAAGCAAAGGTGCTGACAACTATATCTAAATTGAAAATAATTGGATGCTTGTGTGTTAAAGTCCTGAGGCAGATAAAGCCAAATATCTGAACATCAATGGTAAGGCAGTGGATCAGAAGATAACCCATATCTCCTGTGTCCCTCTATATTTCTACCTTCTAAAGGCTCGTTTTGGATTCATAGTGTTCCTTCATAACCCAATGAAGCCAAAGCCTTTTATTATAGTATGTTAATAGCACTGGACAATTCAGCTAAGACCCCTGGAATTGAAAGGAGTCATCTTTAAAGGCTTGAGAGAATGTGAGAATCTAAAATAACCCTTGGCAAATCCCTCACTAAAAAGAAAATATTGGAAAATATTCCTAAGCCAAGTATCTGAGTATAAAGAACTTTTCTAAGTTAACAAGAAGGTGAAGATAATAATTGGAAAAGCACAAATCAGTCACTTTGATGTGGTAATTAGATTACAAATTTGTGCATGTAATTCTCACAGAAGAAGAATTAAAAAAAAAAAAAAGACTCTGCTAAATCTCACTCAAGGTTTATCCCCAAAAGATACTGAAATAAGAGACACACATCATTTCTTGACATGGAATTTAGTTATTTTTAAATTAACATTCTATATATTTTGACTGCAGTTTAGTATTCAGACTTAAGAAATCCCTCAAGGGATGAATATATTTTATATTAAGAGTTTTCAATTTCATTCCAGCCTTTTGACGACACTACAGCCTGATACGAAACATTACAGATCCTGGGCACTAAAAAATGATTCTACACTCCACCTTGGAAATAACCAACTTCTAATTGAGTTCTGGGAGGCAGTGTTATAGCATCTAGAGCGTGGTCTGTCATCAGTGATCTTGGTCAAAATCTAGCTTGTTCACATCCTAGTTTTGTGAATTCAGGAAAGGATATTTAACTTTTTTGAGTGTCAGTCTCCTGCTTCCTAAAATGGGGATCACAATAGCTATTATATGATTTGCTGTGGTTATCAAACCCAATAACCTATTTAAAGCAATAGTAAATGCTCAATATGCATTCATGTAGTTTTCTCTCCTACCATTCTTCTCCTTTTTCCATCATAAAAGAATTAAGATTAGATTCAACGGCAAGTGACTGAAAACCCAAAATAACAGTAGCTTGAAGACAGAAGTTTATTTTCCTCTTCTGAAAATGTAGGCAGACCAGAGCTACCATAATGGTTCTGTGATCACCAGCTCATGGTTCAGTAGAGCTCTCCAATTTATCACAAAAATATCAGAGGGGAAAAGGGTGGGAGGTGACTGCATGTCTTCACCTCGGGGTAACTTCTTAGAATTCAGACTCAGTACACCTGCTGCTGGGTGAACTGGGGAGACCCTGAGCCCTGAGGTCTCAGCCCAGCTTGTCTCAAAGATGTTGCAGAAGGCTCTTGGATTCCTCATGAGAAAGAATTCAAGGACAGATGCGGCACAATTGGCAAGCCATAGGAGTGAGAAAGTTTATTAAAGTGAAAATACACTCCAGAGACATGAGAGTGGGTGAACTCAAGAAAGAGTGCTATGTCCTAGGGGTTCAGGTTTCTACCTGTTATGGATAGTTGTTTACAAGGGGGTGGAATATTCATTACTTGGGGAGGGGACTTTTTGAAGCAGGATTTCACATGTTGCCCGCCCTCCCTTCCTTCCTTCCTTCCTTCCTTCCTTCCTTCCTTCCTTCCTTCCTTCCTTCCTTCCTTCCTTCCTTCCTTTTTCTTAAATATTTTATTTATTTATTTGAAGGATAGAGAGAGAGAGTGGGGGAGGGAGAAGGACAAGCAGACTCCATTCAGAATGCAGAGCCCGAAAAAGGGCTCGATCTTATGACCCTGAGATCATGACCTGAGCCGAAACCAAGAGTTGGTGCTTAACTGACTGCACCACCTAGGTACCCCATCATGCCTTTTATTTCTTATTTGGTCAGGGGTTTCCAGGATATTCTGTCAGCCATCTTGGGCCTGTCTGGTTTGACCTGGCTTCTTGTGGCTTTGTGTTAGAGTGCTGCTGGGACATGCCTCTGACTTCGCTGATAGCTGGCCATGACTTCCTCTTTGCTTAGCCTTCAGAGCCCCTATTAGAACCTCACTAACTGCCTCTAACACACCTATTTTAATCCCATTGGACAGGTCATTTAGTGACAAGGCTGCAGTGATGGCTAATTTTAGGGGGCAACTTGATGTGGTCATGAGGTGTCCAGATATTTGATTAAACATTATTTCTGGTGTGTTTTGAAGGTGTTTGAAGGTGCAATTATATTAGCATTTGAATGGGTAGACTGAGTAAAGCAGATTGCCCTCCCAGTGTGGGTGGGCCTCATTCAATCCACTGAGGGCCTGAATACCACAGAATTCTAGAGGAAGGAAGAATTTCTATCTCTGTCTGACTGCCAAGCTGGGATATAGGTGTTCTTCTGCCCTTAGACTGGGACTTAGGCCATTAGCTCCCCAGTTCTCAGGCCTTCGGACTCAGGTTCTAACTCCACCACCAGCTGGGTCTAGCAGATTGCTCCATAATTGCGTGAGCCAAATCCTTATACTAAACCTCTTTATGTACGTATATATCCCCTCTTTATACATAAATATGTCAAAAGCTGGGAAATGTAGTCTTTAAACATGTGGTCAGGGGCGCCTGGGTGGCTCAGTCGTTAAGCGTCTGCCTTCGGCTCAGGTCATGATCCCAGGGTCCTGGGATTGAGTCCCACATCGGGCTCCCTGCTCGGCAGGAAGCCTGCTTCTCGCTCTCCCACTCCCCCTGCTTGTGTTCCTGCTCTCACTCTCTCTCCCTCTGTCAAATAAATAAATAAAATCTTTAAAAAACAAACAAACAAACAAACAAAAAAACATGTGGTCATATGCGCAGTTAGAAACAGGTATTTTTTTTTTTTTAAGTTTTATTTTGATCGCTATGGAAGAATGGAGAGTAGAAAAGATGGAAAACCCTAAGCCGCTAATATACTTCTATTCCACCTCTGCTACCACAACCCGATTGGAGTCAAATATTTCAGTGGAATTATAACAAATGGTCATTGCAAAGAAAAGTATAGCTTTATCTCTATAAAACCAAATTACTCTTTGATCAATGGACTGATTTGATTCAATGGAAAGATTGAATCATCTGTTGATTTGTCATTGTATAGGATGAGTCCAAATGGAATTATATAACTTTATTAATAATCCACATAGTACATGGCTTTATTTATGTCTGTATTAGCCCCAATAGCAGAGAAATTTAGAAAATAGTGAAGAAAAATCAGTATAATTTCACAGCTAGAGACATCAACTTTGTAGTAATAATAAAAAGCTTTATTTTTAGGAGAATGAGTTGAGATGTTAAATTGAAAAATTACTTTCTCACATATTTCCTCCAAATAAAAAAGAAAAAAAAAGAAAAAGTAAGATGTGTCTTTGCACTAAGAATCCAATTAACAGATGAAAACCACCAGCTAAATCAGTTTTCTGCTTTCATACGGGGAGAATTGGCTGGATAATCAATTTAATTGTACATAAATGGGCCTGTAGGGAAGTAAAAATAAATTTGGCAGGAATATATTTTACTCCGGGGTTTGGGAATGTGAGTTAGAGGAACAATGTGGGTTTGAAGTGAAATTGCACGTACTTATGTCTATGGATGTAACAGGTTTCCATTTAGCTGGAACCTGAAATTTCATCTTCTTTGGTCATGTGATACCTGGCCTTTTACCCTCTGACTTGGGCCTGATCAGGCCTGGAGACAGGAGGGGGTTCTAGGTCAGATCTTCCCACAAGAAATTTGGCCTTCAAGACTTTGCTGTGAAATAATGAGAGAGTGAATGATTTCCATAAAGCTCTTTCTAGCTCTAGGATTCTCTGCCCCTATGACTTCATGACTTGAATTTTCTGACAATTTACTCAGTGCTTGGCATAGGATAGAAGCATTTTGTCCAAGGTGACACGAAGTTGCCGTGGCATCTCTGCTTGGTGCGATCCTTCTAACATTGGAAAATCTCTGCCTGTTGCTAGTGCAGTGTTATTTTGAATTTGTATGATTTCTCACTGCTGCCATTTAAATGATAACAGCAGGTTCAAGTGATTTGCAAACTGTCAGAAAAGTGACCTCAGACACCCCCATCATTTTCAGTGACTGTAGTATACCCTTAGGCTAAAGCCCCAGCAGAATTTTAAATAAAGCAGGATAAATCAAGCTAACTTCCCCAATCTGACACTTCCAACAGTCAAGTCAGCATCCGCCTCATTGGAGTCCCTGTTCTGTTAGAAACACCACATTACCTGCAGAGGGTCACCCAAGCACTGTCATGTTTGAAGGAGAAAAATGTATTATAACATCTACTTTAAATTTCCATTATTAATATCCTATTGTAACAGTCGAAGGGTCCTTTCCTTCTCCTAGTCCCGAATGTATTGAGGATATATTTAATACACTTACAATAATTGATTATTTTCATAGTTTCTTTCTTTTTAAAATATGACTTTTCTACCAGAATTTTTTCTCTTGAAGGGCAGGGGGCAAGCCTACCTTACTTGACATTGTTTTCCCTGGTGCCTAAAACAGTGTCTGGCCCATAATTGGTGCTTAATAAATATAAGCTGAATGTATGAATTAATCAATAAATAAATCCAAATTCGAAGGGAAGGTCTTATGTGTTGAGTAAAGAAAGTAGCATGGTTGGGGGTTAATAATCAACCTATTTAATAGGTACCACTGCATTATTCTGACATAGCCATGACCTTCTACCAAGTTGGGCAAATTTCCGCCCACCATTAAATTCTCTTGTTTAATTTGGTTTCAGGGCACATCATTTTTCTCTCTGTGGTAATAAACTTTTTACTGTGCTATATAGATTTTCTAGATGTATGTAAATGTACCCAAGATGGCTCATTTTATTATCAATTTCCCCAACTGCTGGCTCTCTAATCATTAACTAATTGTCTCTGTGCTCTATTTACAACTTAGCCACCTTCTTGCTAATTTTTGCTGACACAGTGGAGGCTCCTAAGAACTGGACTAACCTCTGGCTGCTCACTCAAGAGCCACAGGTGGGAAGAAGATCAATTGAGTTGGCCTTTGTGTTCAAGAAAACCTCAACAGCGTTCTGAGTGATTTGTCTAATGAGGCATCATTAATTGACAATGGGCAGGTGGATGAAGAAGTTCCTCTACTATGACCATGATTTTCCTAAAATGGACCAGAGCTTAGAAAAACAGAAGCATGTGTGAGAGTGGAATGAATGATGGACTAAAGATTAATTTGGGGGCTAAGGTAAGAAACTGAGGCAGCTTCCTCACATTTCTGGTCATGTGTGAAGTTTATATAAGATGGAAATACACATTTAGGGGTGCCTGGGTGGCTCAGTCGGTTAAGTGTCTGATTGATTCTTGGTTTCAGCTCAGGTCATGATCTCAGGGTCCTGAGATCGAGCCCCACGTCAGGATGTGCACTTAGCACAGAGTCTACTTGTCCCTCTCTTTCTCATAAATAAATAGAATCTTTTAAAAAAATGGAAATGCACATTTTAAGGAACAACCTAGTTCCTTAGTTAATTAAGGTAGTTAGGACAGGCCGCACGGAAGCTCCAAGAAGTCACAGAAACTAACCGGGCTGGAAAACAAGCATGACAGGCAGAGGGAACAGAAACGTGAGGAGCTGATCTGGGAGTGGGCTAGGGGCATTGGAGGAAGCTAGCGGGAGCAGTGCTGCTCGGGTGGAGGGGGCCAAGGGAGAGCGCCGAAAAGGGGATGAGCTCAGCAAGGTGGGCATGGCCAGGGGAGAAGTACTAGAGCAGGTCAGAATCTTTTGGGGATCTTAACAACTTTGGCTTTTGGTGGTAGAGAGGGGACAAATCATGACACAGAATTTCAATCTAGTTGATACATTGATCTAAGAAGAGCAGGAATAACTCCCAGGTTATGTTGGGAGTAGAGGACCTACCTACATATGCATATTTTTTAATTATTAAAAAAGTCAGTGAATTAGATGTGCATTTCATATTTACTAATATTCACTACGTTGGAATTCTTGGGATTCCTCGACTTGTTTTCTTGGAGGTTGGTGTGGAAAGGTTTTGGTTGGTTTTCAAGGGAGCTCATTGTCTTTCTCAAGGGAACATGTCAAGGAAAAGGTTAGGGGGAGGAACCCACATGGAAAGATACACTAAAAGGGAGCAGAATTGGGATCTGGTGTGAAAACACCATGGATTAGTGGGGGCCATCGGAAAATGAGTACCCCATTTTAGCGGAGCTGATACTGTTTACTGTTGCCAAAAACAAATATATCATCTGGCATCGAATAACCAAACAAGAAATAAACTTGGTGTACAAATGAATCTAACAAAATTTCTAAGTCTTTAGCTGCCTGGCCTACTGAGGGACTGAGGTGGAAAGTAATGTAATCACACTCCTTGGGACGCCACAAAGCTGTTTCTCATTTTGCAGACTCAAAATATAGAGAAGAATCAGGAAATATAAAAAACATATGATTTTTGCTACCCAGCAAAAAACCTTTACTAATGTCTTTCATGATTTCTTCCAGATTTTTTTTTTTAAATAGGTGATCCTATGGTCTTCTTTGGAACTGAGGTCACAAGTGCCTTGAACATAATATGTGTTCAGGGACCATTAGTTCAATGCATATGTCGTGTCATATTTTATGTCTTGATCCCCCAGCATGCTCTCGTCAGGTCGTTGAAGACCTTCTATAGACTTCACTTTAATTAACTACATGTACTTTTCCTATTATATGAGAGGCAGTACTGGGTATTGGTAAGAACACAGAGTCTGCAATAATATGAGTCTGGTTTGAATCCTGAATCAACCACATAGTTCCTGGGTGTCTTGGGAAAGTTCCATTATTACTCTGAGGTCCGTTTCTTCCTCTGGAAAATGAGGGAAGTGACATCTACCACATAGGGTTTTTAGGAGCGTTGAAATCATATAAGTAAACCGTGTGGCACATTCCCAGAGACCTAACAATGATTTGATAAATAAGTGATAGCTATTATTACTACATTACCCTACGGTAATACTTATTGCCTACTATTTTTTTCTGGTTTTTCACTATGAAAATAATTCTACATGAACATCTTTGTAGTAAAATTTGTTCTCATGTATAAATATTTTTATGAGGGGCGCCTGGGTGGCTCAGTCGTTAAGCATCTGCCTTCAGCTCAGGTTGTGATCCCAGAGTCCTGGGATCAAGCCCCACGTCGGGCTCCTTGCTCAGTGGGAAGCCTGCTTTTCCCTCTCCCACTCCCCCTGCTTGTGATCTCTCTCTCGCTGTCTTTCTCTCTGTCAAAAAAATAAATAAAATCTTTAAATATATATATATATATATATATATTTATGAGGAATAATCTTTAAAAATGGAATTAGTGGATCGCAGAATATATGCATTTAAGAAATTATAATACATCAGGGGCATCTGGGTGGCTTAGTCAGTTAAGCCTCTGCCTTCGGCTCAGTTCATGATCCCAGGGTCCTGGGTTGGAGCCCTGGGTCTGGCTCCTTGTTCAGTGGGGAGTCTGCTTCTCTCTCTCTCTCTCTGCTTCCCAGTTATACTCTTTCTCTCTTAAATAAATAAATAAAATATTTAAAAATAAAAAAGAAAGTAATTGTAATACATCAAAGCAAATTACTTTTTAAAAAGGTGTAGCTGTTTAATTGTATCCCATCATCCTTAAACATTTGCTAATAGGCAAAACAAACAACAAATAAATTATCTGATTGTTGCTTTATTTTTTTTTCCTTCATTAATGATAACAAGCAATTTCTGTTTTTAGCCATTTTTGTGGGTTGTCTTTTCATGTTCTTGGCTTTTTATTTTATGGTGGGGGGCTGGGGGGAGCAGTCATTTTTTTTTTTCTTCCTATTGATTTGTATGAGCTTTTTATATGAAAATGGAATTTGAGGGGCTCCTGGGTGGCTCATTTGGTTAAGCGACCGCCTTCGGCTCAGGTCATGATCTCAGGGTCCTGGGATCAAGCCCCGCATCAGGCTCCCTGCTTGGCAGGAAGCCTGCTTCTCTCTCTCCCACTCCCCCTGCTTGTGTTCCCTCTCTCGCTGTGTCTCTCTGTGTCACATAAATAAATAAAATCTTTAAAAAAAAAAAAAAGAAAATGGAATTTGAGATTATTGTTGAACAGAACATTTCAAAACACGAAGTTTAGATTTAAGGCATTTTATGGCAGATCATTTTACTTTCTACTATATTAAATGAGGGTGAATTACTTTTTCTTCTCTCTTTAGAGACTTTGCTTGTTAAGGAGTTTTAAAGGTTAGCCCTCAACACTGTCTGTTAAATTATATTTATTATATCTTACATTGGTGCAATTAATATAGATATAAAATTATACACCAGGTCTAGTGTCACTTATAATTGTGCTACTAATACAGCAGATTCTTGGAACTGTTTGTGTGTGTGTGTGTGTGTGTGTATTCTGCACTATTCATCTGGTTCAAAGATCTTTTAAAAAAAATAGTAAAACTGCAACAAAATCTCCATGAAATCAAATTTTATGACACTATGGGATTTAGCAGGTTTTGATTGTATTTGAGGAAACAATGAAAAGTGTAGACTCGATATGTAGATTTAGTTCTCTCCCTGCCCCAGTCTATTTCCTTTCCTAAGTGAACGGCACTAGTATTATAACTTATGATTCCCGAGTGTCTGATTAATTCTCAGTAGTAGGAGTGAACAAGCAATTTGTGACTGCCCTCCCAAAAGGCAAAATCCCTGTGTCATCAGAATTTCCAGCCCCGCCCCCCCTACTGTGAACAGAGAAAAGAGTCTGCTCACTATCTTTGTGGTTTCAGAAGAGGGCTGGGTTTGGGCTCCAAGACCTCCCTGCCTCTTCAGTGGTGCCCAGATGTGGGAGAAGCGTGTCAGTCCCCAAGGCTGCTGCTTCTCCCAACTTGGATCCAGATAACCCACAAGAGATAATTTGCTTCTGTTGTCCACGTTTGAATCGTTGCTTTCACCTTAGCCAAGTTATTCAGTATCCTAACTCAGAAAACAGAGAATAAGAGTAACTACCCTCGAATGGTTTTGTGAAGAGTGAATAAGATAATGTATGCTAAGCGCAGAGAAGAGTGACCAGTTCTTGTAAGATTTCAGTCAATGCCATTGTCATATCATTATAATTGCGACTGTTATTGTTATCTTAACTGTGATTTTGTGTTAAATGTGACTTCATCTTTTCTCACTGACTCATTATCCCCAGTGATTCAAAGACTGGGATTTAGTTCATCTGGACAATCAATCAATAGGAAAAAAACTAGTAAATTTGCAAAATAGTTCTGACCTGTGCTGTCTTTTTGGAGTCCCGATACCATACATTACTATATACAATCCTTTAGGAATTTAGCATTATTTGCATTTATTAATGCTGAGCTAAGTGTCTGAACAGGAATGACAGTTTAGTTTCTATGGGATAAAAAGTGTCTTATTACCATAACAATGCTTGTAACGTCTCCAAGACTGAATAGCCACTAAAAATGTTGTGAAGAGTTAAATCACCCCTTTGGGAGTAAACATTTGAAATAACTGGAATTCAGATTCATAATCTGACTATTGTCCAGTCAAGAGTAGGTATGCTTCATTAAAAGAGAGCGGATCTACCAGATAATGAGGTATTTTGAAATCCAAGGTTAACAAAATTACCAAAGAGAATGACAGATTGATTGCTGTCATAACGACATTGCTGATCCCTGTAAGTGGAAATCGAATCTATGTCTTAGCAACATTTTTCAGAACAAAGTCCTCATTGGGGTTTGACATTTTGACAAAGAATTATTATTAATTTTTCCTATTAGTTAGTTTTTATTATGAATTTACTTTCCGGAGCCCAAATCAGTGTCTGGTCCTAATACACAACACTTGCATAGTAATATTTTCTTTCCCAACCTTGTTGTTTCTAATTTTGCCAGAAATATAATTTATCTCTCCCCCAACAATTCGTTTTTTAATAGTCTGATAACCCTCAGTCACCGTCATGATAATTTAGTTTTAAAATGTTTATGGTGCGGTATCTTGACCAAAACACTGACAAGGAACTTCTTCTGTAGTCCCCTTTGTTGCTAGGCTGAGATGACACGTACTTGGTTCTTTCTGTGGGTTACCATGGAAATAATTTATTATTGCTGTCAAAGATGGACGGTCCACGTACATTTTAAATAAGGGTAATGTGGAAACTTTTCATATAAAAAGACTAGTTCTGTCATTGTCTCTGAGTACCCAGCTCTAAGAAATCCCTGTGACAATGCAGTTCAATTATGGGCACTATTAGCATAACGTTTTCATAAATATTTTCAAGAATATTTTAAAAAATAATCCATCTTTTTGAAACTTTCTGGTTTTCTATTACTCATCTCAACAAGCTAATACTGCAAAAAAACTGGATTGCACATATTCATATCTTATTTTCATTATACACTATAAATTAGACCATAACTAAACACACACACACATATGCATACGCATTTAAATTAGGTAAACAGTCGATTTCTCTTTAAAATAGTATCTTCTTAGTAAACAGCAAAACAGTATTAGCCAGGATACAACCAGTTTCCTTCTAAATGGACTAACAAAGACCTCTATTAAATATTGTGTACGTTCTCCGCCAGAGTTTGTATGCATGTATGTTCATCTGGGATCACAAATTTTCTAGATGCGTTTGATAACTAATTTTTTTTTTATATGACCTTTTTGGGGTTTGTTAAACTGACTCATTCTTGTACTTAAATGTGTCATAATTGTTTTTCAGATATACAGAATCCCAATAAATTGACAAGTGTGGCAAACTTAAAACACATGGCAGGGATGAGTTTCTTGGCATTGCGATTTTCCTGATGAAATTGTGGAAACGGAATGTTGCACAGGTACCTCCCAGGAAAATTTTATGCTCACTTAGAAAGTTGTTCTCCTCTGTAGTAAAAAGTAGACAAAAGAGATTTCCTTAAAATTGCTACTTAATGGGGGCGCCTCGGTGGCTCAGTTGGTTAAGCAACTGCCTTCAGCTCAGGTCATGATCCTGGAGTCCCTGGATCGAGTCCCGCCTCGGGCTCCCTGCTCAGCAGGGAGTCTGCTTCTCCCTCTGATCCTCCCCCTCTCATGCTGTCTCCCATTCTCTCTCTCAGATAAATAAATAAATAAAAAATTGCTACTTAATGATATTCCAGCACCTTCCCTACAATATGGCTACCGTAGTTGTTATAAATTGAATTTAAAAACATTACTTTCTTGGAAAGCTGGTAACACAGTAAGTGGGGTGACCAATTCAACATGGTTTGCTAGGACTATCCTGTTTTTAAAACAGGATTCCATATTCTAGGAACCCCTCAATTCTGGTAAACTAAAGTGGCTGGTCATCCACCATAGCATCATTGGAAGTTTTATTCTCTATCAGTCAATCAATCAATTCTACCATTCTGTCTGTCTATCTAATCTTTACTGTGTGTAGGTATGATTGACTTAAGACTTGCTTTTTTTAATAATGGCATGTGTGACAACACCACAATTTATACTGCACTTCAGTCAAGACTCTTTGTTTGGAAAGAGACCCCATTAAAAAGAAACCATGAATTTAGCTTTCCTCTTTTTAGAGGATATGCAGACTGGGCAGGCAGTCCGGGCAGTCAGCATAAAGAAGAAATGCACAGTACAGGGTACATGTGGCCGGAAGCCAGCCTCCTATCTTTCTGCCCCTGGAACCCTGTAGGTGGAGCCCTGTGCTAATTCCTAGGGTCTCTCCACACAGATTGACTTTCTTGGGTTGATGATGATTGATTATGGTGGTTTCTTCATTACTTTAAACCTAATCAGTGCTTGGAGTAATTTGAGTAATGATTGCTCATTATTGGCAATTGTGAAGTTTGAGTCTTTCTTTGTTTTGCTTCACAAGGCAGCCAGTCGGGAAATATGGGGAGGTATCCTGGTTCACACACATTTTCAAAGAGAGTGGGAATAAATGATTCACAAAGCTCAGTGATAGACAGGAAGTCATGGAGGTTTTGCAAAAGTTATATTACATATTTTCTTGGCAGGGAACAGTGACAGTTCCCACTAGATCAAATGTGATAATCAAAGAGACAGTTCTTACGGATTTGAAAGGCATTCAGCCTTTTACTGAAATTCCCAGGTTCAATAAATCATGCTATTTCATATAATGTTGTTATACCACTCTGTCTTATAAATGAAGATCTATGATTCTCCAACCAATTTGCTATTGTTAAAAAAAAGATAATTAATGATACTAGCATATAAACTAATGCCGTTTTACATTACAACTTATTAGAAGGTGCATTTTTAAGGGGCTTTTCCCACTCTCCTCAGTTAAATCAAGTTTAAAAGTAAGTTTGCTTGTATTGGTTGATTGATTTACAGCCTTAAAATTGGCTACACCAGAGGGAGACATTTTAGGCTAGTCAGCAAATAAATAATTAGCAAAGTCATTAGATACCTAAGAATATTACATATGGTGGGATTTATTAAATTACATCCCAATACTGCTTAAGGACCTAGGATTCACAAAAGAACACAATTTTAAGAGACTGCATTTACAATCTAAAAGTGCAGATAACATTGCCTGTTTAGGGTGTGTGTGTGTATGTTAAGGCTAATCTTTTGACAGTCCTAAAGGCCTTTATAATTTACATGACCCGACATAAAACTATTATCCATTATAAACATTTTCAATTCAATTCTTGTATTTAAAGAATTTTTGTACTGGGGATGCCTGGGTGGCTCAGTCGGTTAAACATCTGCCTTCGGCTCAGGTCATGATCCCAGGGTCCTGGGATAAAGCCCCGCATTGGGCTCTCTGCTCAATGGGGAGCCTACTACTCCCTCTGCCTGCCATTCCTCCTGCTTGTGCTCTCTCTCTCTCTTTCTCTCTCTCTCTGGCAAATAAATAAAATCTTTAAAAATAATAATTTTTTTATGTCCAAAATCTACATTAAGAAGTTTCAAAAATTAATTTAAAGATATAAAAGCATATATATACATAATTTTATTTAACAAGGACACTTAACATGAGATATTCCCTCTTAACAAATTTTTAAGTGTACAATACATTATTGTTGATCATAGTTACAATGTTGTACGGCAGATCTCTAGAGTTTATTCATTTTGCTTAGCTGAAATTTTAGAAAAAAATTACTTAACTACCCATTACATAGGATACTCATAAAGATGTCAATTAAGTTTAACTTGATCTCAATTAAAAATGCCAAAAATTTTTCTAATGATAGATTTGTTGTAAATTTTATGTTAAAGATAAACAGGCCAAAAAAAAAAAAAAAAGAAAAAAAAGAAAGGGAGACATGCCTTTCTAGGCATCAAAATATATTATAAACCCTTTATAAATAAAAAACTATGGAATTGCTATATTGATAGAAAAACCAAAGAATAGAAAATCAAGACAGAACTAATTGTGTATGGAAATTATTGCACAATAAAAGGTGGCATCAGACTTAGAGAAAAAATAGACTTTTTTACAAGATGTCTTGGAATATCTGGAGAACTTTTCAAACTCGATTCATTTCTCAGAATTATGCCAGAATAAATTACATGTGAGTAATGCACTAGAGGAAATTATGGATAAATTACTTTATAACATGGGGGGGAATTTTTATTACTATGACTTTTAAAATGATTTATTTATTTATTTTAGAGGGAGAGAAAGAGAGGGGGTGGGAGGGGCAGAGGGAGAGAGCGAGAATCTCATGAAGACTCCCCACTGAGCATGGAGCTGACAACACAGGGCTTGATCTCATGACTCTGAGATCATGACCTGAGCGGAAATCAAGAGTTGGCCGCTTAACTGACTGAGGTACCCAGGTGCCCCATTACTATGATTTTAGATTGCAAAGGAATGAAGAAAAGGTATTGATAAATTCAATTATTTAATAGGTATATATGCATATATACACACACAAATATGTCTGTTATGTGTATTAAATATCATATATAGTATATATTAGAATATATTATATATCATAACACATAATAGATATTATATACTTAAAGCATATCAATAATACATATTATATATTATATATATGCACTGTAAAACATGCCATAAGCAAAATAAAAAGATGACAAACGGGGAAAATTAGCAATTTATTTCTCAGAGTTCATCTCCCTATTATATAAATAACTTGTCAAATATGGAGAGAAAATGTCTAACTATTCATAAAAATGGACACGAAATATGAACAGAAAGGTTACAGAATAAGAAATTCAAGTAGCCTTTACCATATGAAAAGAATTGTAAATTAAATCTAAATTGATGTATCAGTTTTCACCCATATTCAGGCAAAAATCCAGAAGTTTTACAACATGCTTTGCTGGAGAGGCTCTGGGTAAATAGTCACTCTCATACTTTGAGGGTAGGAACATGAAATATATAGCCCAAAGTGAAAATGCTAAACCAAAGCATTAAATTCAATTAAAAAACAAAACAAAACAAAACCTTCCCTAATTCATTAGGTGAATGTGCATCTCAGGAAATACTTGTTTAAGCAGGCAGCTACCTTAATTGCAATCAATGTCTTACAATCTTAAATGTCAGTACACTCTAGGTAATGTGTTATGTGGTTTTTCTGAATTTCCTTGAGCAGTATCTCTGGACATTTTTTAACCAGAGAACTAACTGAAAAAGTTAAACTTACTTTCAAAAAATGAAGCTGAATATTTATCATATAATTATTTGTTATTTGTATTTCCTTCAATAAAAATGACTTTCAACTTGGGACAGTTAGTCCATCTAAAACTTGTCTATGATTAGGGTTTGAATATATAAGACAAGGCCGACAAACTAGAGTGAGGGAGGTCTGAGGTAAGCCAACTTTATAAGTAAAGGCCGTGCACTCCCCAGGGAGAAAAATCAGTGGTGTTAAAAGACACTGTTGATGAGCATAACCCTGACACAGCCTAGCCTCCACTCTCAAGTGCACACAAACACACGTACACACACACACACATTCACCTAAGTTACACTACAAAACCAAAGACTGTTACATTAATAGAGAAGATGAAGAGCTCTTCCCAGGAGAAAGTGGACATAACTTGAGAAAAAAGGAGGGAGAGATTTTTAGGGGCACCAGAGATCAAGGTCAGGTCAACATCACTGAGGGCAGCTTAAATAGAACATCTTTGTTGGTAGTACTGAAGCATCAAGTGGTTTAAGAGAAGGATGCATGGAAAAGAAGACCAGAGAACAGCAGTGCTGAAAACAGATACCTGGGGATATCAGAGGTTAAGGAAGGGTCAGCACTTCCAGGGAATGCATGAGCAGTTCATGGCAGTGAAGGCAAAGGGCATCAGCTAGAGCAAAAAACAGTGGAAGCACAGGTGGTGATACACATATCCTCCTCCTCTTCCTTGGAGACTCTTAGAAAGAGTAGTGAAGAGATAAGGTCCTGTCACTTGGTGGGTGAGAGCTACTGTTCCAATGGATGCAGGGACCAGTGGGTTTGGTGTACCTCTCTCTCTTACTATTTAAAATATGCATAAATTAATTTATCCACTTCTTAGGTTTCATTTGTTTTATCAATCAATATATATTGCACAGGGATTACTTACCAAGTGATGTTCTAAGTCCTAGTAATGACATAATGATTGATACATGGATCAATGGGACACAACGGAGATTAGAAACAAGCTCACGTATATGAGCAATTGTTTTTTAGGCAAGGTGCCAAGGTAATTTAGTGGGGGAGAGAATAGTCTTTTTTAACAAATGGTGCTAGAACAACTGGATAGCCATTAGGAAAAACAATTAATCTTGACCCTTTCCTCACACCATATTAAAAAATGAACTCCAAAAGGATCATTGACCTAAATGCAAATGCTAAAACAATAAAACATCTAGAAGAAAACTTAAGGTAAATGATTCATAGGGCACAAAAGACATAAACTACAAAAGAAAAAAAATGATAATTAAGTTCTTTCAAATTAAAATTATCTACTTTTTGGGGCACCTGGGTGGTGTAGTCAGTTAAGGGTCTGACTCTGGTTTTGGCTCAGGTCATGATCTCAGGGTCGTGAGATCGAGCCCTGAATTAGGCTCTGCACTTAGCATGGAGTCTGTTTGGGATTCTCTCTCTCCTCTCTCTGTCCCTTCCCCCCCTCTCTCTCTTTCTCTCTCTCTCAAATAAATAAATAAATTTTAAAAAATGTTCTGCTTTTTGAAATATACTATTAAAGAAAGGAAAATTTAAGTTACAGACTGGAAGAAAATATTTACAATTCATATAAGTTAGAATAACATGTATTCAGAATATATACTTCTGCAACTAAAAAACAAGAAAACAGACAATCCAAAACAAATGCAGAATATACTGAACAGACAGTTCATAAAAGAAGACATAAATTGCTAATAAAGACATAGAAAGATGCTCAGCATTGTTAGTCGTCAAGGTAGCACTCAGTAAAACCAGAGTGAGATATCATTACGTGTATGCGCAAATGGCTAATATTAAAGGGACTGACAGTGTCACGTGTTGGTGAGGATATGGAGCAACTGGAACACCTATGCATTTCTCATGGGTATGTAAAATGCTAAAACCACTTTTGGAAAAACAGGTTGACAACTTGTAAATAAATTTAAACATAAACATATCACATGGCCCACCACTCTTAACTATTTATTCAAGAGAAATAAAATAAATGTCCACACAAAGACTTGCCCATCAATATTCACAACAGCATTTGTTCATAAACCTCAAAAAACTGAAAACAACCCACATGTCCATCAACACATGAAACAATATATATCCATAAAATGGAATAATATTCAATAATAAAAAGTAACAAATGACTAATGCATGGAGCATCATGGGAGAATCTCAAATACAGGTGCTGAGCAAAAGAAACTAGATGCAAAAGATGCAAAATCATATTGTATGATTCCAATTATGTGATACTTTGTTAAAAAGAAAATCTAATCCATAGAAACAGATGTTAGACCAGGGTTACCTAGGGCTTGTGGTTTTGGGGAAAACGACTACAAAAGAGCCCAAGAGAACTTTTTAGAGTAGTGGAAATATATATCTTGATTAAGTGGTAGCTACCTAAGAATATACATTCATTAACTCATTGAACTCTGTATTTAAAATGGGCGCATTTCCCTGTGTGTAAGTTATCCTTCAAAAATGTTTATTAAAAGGAACACATTCTTACACTTTAGCAAATGCTGGTAATATTCATGAGTTATGTTCTGCCTCCCAATGACAATGACCCGAACTAACTAGTTACATTATATATACACAGCTAAAATAATTTTGGTCAAAATATATTGAACACATTTTAGCATTTTGGTACTTTTTAAGTCAGTGGTCTCTCTTGTTAAACTCAAATGTATATAGTCCATGGATTACATATCAAAGAACTACATTTTCCCATTGGTTGGAGACTTATCTATTGTCCTAGTTTTTAAAAAAATTAAGTTAAATCTATGGGTTTTAGAAACTGTTCATAAATTGAATGTTCAAAATAGAAAACAATGTGATCTAAGTGATGGGTTTCAAAGGAATTTTTATAATTCATTTATACTTTTCTGAAAATAATTTAAGCAATTACAGATCAAAATAAGTCACATATTTTTACGTAGTAACCTATGAAAATAAACTTATAATGAAATTTTCTGTGTATTTTATATTGAAACTATATCTGTTATCTAATGTCCAACAATAAATGAATGGTTGCATGAATTCTTTAATGAACTTATTTTAGCTTTTTACAAATAATAACAACCATGTCACCACAACAAATGTTTGTAGTATGACATTAAGTCAGTATAATAATAACTGTATGAATTTATGTGTACATTAATAAGGACTGAGAGAGTACACAAAAGTAATACCAGTATTTCTACTGTTTGGTGAATCATAGGTGCTTTTTATATATACTATTTCCAAACCCAATTTAGTATTTGCCATAGACTGAATATTTGTGTTTGCCTAAATTTATATATTGAAACCTAATCCCTGATATGATGGTATGAGGAGGTAGGGCCTTTGAGAAATGATTAGGTCATGAGGGTGGAGCCCTTCTAAAAAAGACTCACAGAGGGGCACCTGTATGGCTCAGTCAATTCTGGCTTAGGTCATGATCTCAGAGTCATGGGAATGAGTCCCACGTGAGGCTCTGAGCTCATGGTGGAGTCTGCTTGTCCTTCTCCTTCTTCTCCCCTTACTCGCACACTCGTGAGATTTCTCTCTTTCTCTCTACCTCTAAAATAAATAAATAAAATATTAAAAAAAAAAAAGACAGAGAGGTCCTTCTTCCATTTTTCCATGGAAAGACAAAAAGAGAAGATGACCATCTATAAACCAGAAGCAGCCTCTTCCCAGACACTGAATGTGCCAGTGCCTTGATCTTGGACTTATCGGCCTCCCAAATTGGGAAATAAATTTCTGCTTTTTTTTTTTAAGATTTTATTTATTTATTTGACAGAGACACAGCGAGAGAGGGAACACAAGCAGGGGGAGCAGGAAAGGAGCAAGGAGCCCCACACAGGGCTCGATCCCAGGACCCTGAGATCATGACCTGAGCCGAAGGCAGATGTTTAATGACTGAGCCACCCAGGCGCCCCAAAATTTCTGCTGTTTATAAGCCACCTGGTCTCCGGTAATTTTGTTAGAGCAGCCCAAATGGATTAAGACAGTGTTATATAATTTTTATTCAATAAATGACATTGAATGTGAACTTTCTGGTATATAGTAGCACTCAAGAAATGTTGGTTTCTTTTAACTTCCAAAATTTTGGAAATGTGAACTCAAGTCTGATAGTAATGAATACTGGGTTTAATTCCTTGGGAGCAGTTTAATGGCTCTACAGTCTAGGGTATGTTTTCTCAACTCTCTGATCTTCAGTTTCCCAAGCCATGGATTGAGGCTAAATATAGCATGCTACAGAATGCTATGGCAAGGATTAGATGAAATAAGGTACTTAGTAGGGTGCATAGCACACAGTGCTCAATAAATGCTACCTAGGAGCAATAATAATAATAGCAATGGTAATAATAAGAGTTGGGAAAGAGTCTTATTTATTTATTTATTTATTTATTTATGCAAGAGAGCATGTCTTATGCAGAGGGGAGAGGCAGAGGGAGAAGGAGAGAGAATTTTAAGTAGGCTTTACCTCTAGTGTGGAGGCCATGCAGGGCTTGATCTCACCACCCTGAGACCATGACCTGAGTCGAAATCAAGAGTCTGAGGCTTAACCCACTGAGCCACCTGGGCACTCCGGAAATAAGTTTTTAAATGTTCTAGCACCATGTGCTTGGAATTAAATAGGGATTAGGGATATTATAATCATAATTTCCCTCAAAGTTTAACATTTAATTGTTGTTTAGGAAGAATCGTCTGGTGGTTTCAGTGCAGGCATACTTTATTAGAAATAGCATAATAAGAGGCCTAAATGTTGAATTAAATTCGATAACATATCCCCTTATCATTTGATTGGGAAAGTTATTACAGGCATCTCTGATAAAATACTCCGTGTAATATGTCATTCAATGTCATGGTTTTTATTTGCATTACACACAATTCTGGGCAATTGTTTAGGTGTAATTTGCATTTTAGGGCAGAGCATTTTGACATTTTTAGACCATAAGGATGTAAATTTCCAAATGTTAAGTAGCTGTGATTTTCAAAATTTATTTTTATGTTCCCAACTTAGATTCTCTTTGTTGAAATGAGGTCTCTCCTCCCAGCCAATGATCAATATGTTCCCATCTGCCTCTTTGTTCTTTAAAACTTTTGTCTGATCTTAACCAAATTTGGTAACAGTGTAGAATAACAGAACCCTAAAAGAAGAAATAATATAAGAGCTCCTATAATATCACTTTCACATTTTACAGATGAGGAAAATGAGCCCCAGAAATGTTTCATAATAGTTCCTGACCAGGGGCGCCTGTGTGGCTCAGTCGGTTAAGCATCTGCCTTCAGCTCAGGTCATGATCTCAGGGGCCTGAGATCGAGCCCCCCCATCGGGCTCGCTGCTCAGTGGGGAGCCTGCTTTTCCCTCTTCCTCTGCCTGCCGCTCCCCCCTGCTTGTGCTCTCTCTCTCTCTCGCTATCTCTCTGTGTGTCAAATAAATAAATAAAATCTTAAAAAAAAAAATAGTTCCCAACCATACCAGTAGTTTTGGCTCATGACATCTGGCCCAGCATTCTTCCCATCACACCAGACATGTTGTACTCTGGAAAGGCAACATAAACTCACTGTGATGGAGCTCTTGACAATGAACCCAGAAAGATAAGAGGCAGCCCAAGTTTCCCAGTAGAATTATATTTTGTGATTTGTAATGAATCTTAATGAAATTTCGTAGGAGTTACGGACTAAAATGCATCGTATTAAAAAGTGGTTACCTATTATGTTCAGGAAAAAAAAAAATCTTTATACCTAAGATTAGTGGATGTACTTGGGGTGTTACTCAAAGTGATTTTATAAATTTTTATGACACTTGAGCAGTGCAAATGCACTTGCATATTCACTGAGTCAGCATATTTCAACCTCCAGCACAGCCCTGGCCAGGCAGTTTCATCATCCCCATCTGTGGTTCAAGAAACTAATGCTCATAAGGTCTAGTTTCAGAGTCCCCAAGCTCTCAATTTTTGTGGAAGGCACAGGCTAAGAAGAAACTCTTTAAAACTATAGGAATGATTCATGGCTCTCATCACCATCTCTATCAGTTTATTATGATTATTCCTGGAGGTGAAGAGGTAATGCTGCCCAAAATATAAGATTCCTCCTGCCAATGAGCATTAATTATTGATAGTAATAAAAATAATAATACAAGTGCTATAGTTTCTATCAGAATATTTTATTGAAGAGTACCAACAAAGATGTATAAAATTTTTAAAATATTGTAATTAAGAATAATATTCATCTAAGTTTTATTGGTTCGGGGATGGATAATACGTAATACAGTGTGCTAACAGACTTCAAACATCTCCTATAATCCTCCAAACCTCAGTTTATAGATTAGGAAACTGATAAACAATGTTCCCTAAACCACCTAGCTAACACCTGGGGAAGAGGAGGTTCTAGCTCCAGTCAGCAGAATTCCAAAGTTTAGATGGCTTCTAAAGCCTGTCACTGTCTTCAACAGAACCTGCTAGAGAACATTTCTAGTTGTTGAAGAATGATTAATTTTTCATGGGTCTTGATTCTGGGTATGAAAGGTGAAAAGATGAGGGATTGTAAATTAGAGTCAAAGCAAAAAGATGGTTCTAATCCTTTTTTTTAAGCCGCATTAAAAAAAATTCCTTGTTGAACACAGTGGACAACTTTACCATTTACAAAGGAGAGGGATGGACTCCATTTCCTAGCTCTACCACTAGTTTTCAATGCGAAGGTGAGCAGGAATTTGTGTGGATAACCTCTGTTCTGGTTCAGAGGCAATTTATTGTTACATGTGAATAGAACATTCATTATGTTAATGTATTTCCTAGTAAAAATGAATTTCCAATTAAATAATTTCCTAATTTAAAAAAAGACAACTAAAATTTAAAAAGCAACTAATTGCAACAACTGTGACTCTTGGTCTCACGGAGCACTACCACTCAAGGAACGT
This sequence comes from Mirounga leonina, assembly GCF_011800145.1. Classification (NCBI taxonomy): domain Eukaryota; kingdom Metazoa; phylum Chordata; class Mammalia; order Carnivora; family Phocidae; genus Mirounga; species Mirounga leonina. The sequence continues at coordinate 12,871,626 of NW_023270464.1, forward strand.
TCTGGTAAGAGAAGATACTTCTTATGTATGCACAAAATGAAATTCATATAGATTTTTTTCCCTCCCACCTTTAAAAAACAAACAAACAAAAAACCCAAAAACCTGTTCTAAGCATTACCCAAAGTCATCACTCTAAAGTCATCCTAAAAGCAGAAAGCCCTTTGAACTTGGGTAACCATATTGGCTTAACAGGTGGTGTTGGGAGTCGGGGCAAAGGGGGGGTGTTTCTGTGTGAGGCTTCAGGAATTCCTGAGGAAGCAGAAGGATCAGAGAGAAAATTGGGTCCTGGCCACTTGATCTAAGCCCTGAATCAAGCTCTACGTTCCTTTCCCATTTTCTTTCTCCTTAGGCAGGGGCAGGGAACACTTATGTCAATGTCAGTGATGGCTTTTTTGATATTTGGAAGAAATGAATTCTAACAAACAGAAATGTGCACAGGAGACACACTGCAAGGTAATGATATACAAGCCTGATCCCCAAAGTTACTGATGGAGAGGATTTTTCTCTTTGGCCTTAGCTCTTCAATTTCTTAATATGCAGATATATTTATTATCATTATAATTATTTTATTTAATATTATTAATAATCAATATAACTACTATGATATAATTATTCAGGGAGAAGCAGACTCCCTGCTGAGCAGGGAGCCGGATATGGGACTGATCCCAGGATCATGACCTGAGCTGAAGGCAGACGCTTAACAGACCAAGCTACCCAGGTGTCCTTTCTTTTCTGTCATAACCTCAAGAACTTTGTTTCTGAAGCCCCTCTCGAAGGCCCCAGGATTACCTGAGGGGCATCTCCCCAGGTTTCAGGTCTAATCTACACAAGCCTGGGTTGTATAGATAATGCCACTAGGAAAAAGGCAAACCTTGGATCTAAATTAGTTAGCTTAAATTGATCTTCTTTTCCCTTCATTTTATTTTAAAGATTTATTTATTTATTTTAGAGAGAAAGAGAGAGCAGGAGGGGCAGAGGGAGAGGGAGAGAGAATCCCAAGCAGACTTTGGACTGAGCACAGAGCCTGATGTGGGGATTGATCCCAGGATGCCAAGATCATGACCTGAGCCAAAACCAAGAGTCTGACACTCAACTGACGGCACCACCCAGGCGCCGCATCTTCTTTTTCCTTTAAACTAGCATTTCCTCTCCCCTCCATAACTATTCCCCTTTTTTCTTTTCCTCCATGAAATATGGAAAATATTAAACAAGCCACAATTAATAGTTATACATATATAACAACTTTGAAAATTAATTAATTAATGCTAAATAAATACATGTGCTGAATACAACACGACATAGTTCCGATATTTCCACTATTGCATGTATAACCAGGAATTTGAGTATTTTCTCCATCCTTCCCTTCTATCCTAGCCCCACAAGTAAACAATCAAATAAATAATCTGCACAGAACTCATCAAGTTTTAATTCCTGCTATAAATAAATTAAACCTTCAAACCTTGACGTTTGTCTATCTCCAATCTTGGTAAGGATAAACTGTGGGAAACAAGCTTTTTACTGCAGGATTTGACTACAGTGATTCAAACCATTTCTAGAACTATCTTTATCTGCTTTAGCTGAAATTAACTATCAGTGCTTGCTGTGAAGTCAAGGCAATCAGCCTCTGAGAATGACACAATATTACACAGTGTGTCAGAAAATTCTACACTAGAACTCGTGTGCAGTGATATCAAATGGCAACAAAACTCTGCCATGTTCAAAAATTGTTCAGATTAGTAAAACTGTTATCCGGTCTTCCTTTTGATTCCTAGTTGATTGACGTGGAGATCAGGTTTAAGCCTTGAAGCCCTCAGAAACCACAAGGCACGCAGGCTGCCTCCCCGAGAGAATTGAGGCATTTTTGCAAACTGTTTCCAAATGGTGCACCTCAGTTAACCCTGCTTAAAAATGCAACCTATTTTAGCAGGTGGAAGCGGTTTAGCACTGCATACCTTCTCTGTCAAGTGTCAGAAAAATGATTTGGAATCACAAGTGCCACAAAGCACAGTAAACGTCACCAATTAGGGATTAAAATTTCACATTTAGCAGATGTTTGAGTGTTTGCCCAACAAGGGCCCAAGACTTTACCTGAGATCATCACTCTGGTGAAATGAAATTAGGGCCCCCTCCCCAACCCCTCCCCAACTTGGAGTGAGTGTTCAGGTTCTGTGGATTTCTACCTCTGTTTTAAAGGTATTGCTTAGCCCAAATTTGCCAGATCATGAGATTTACCTGGAACAGCTGTTAATAAAAGTCATCTCCCTGGACTATCCATGCAAGGCTCTCCAAGAGATGTGCCAGGGAATCAGTATCTTTTCGAGGGGACCCAGAAGACACATTTAGGAAAATTGGCCCCAGAAAATCAAAACATACATTGTCAAAGGATTCCTAACTAGAAGATAGAGAATGACTAAAGTCTCATCCAATCCTAGCAAAAAAGACAGGGCTTTAAATTGCAGCATGAGAAATGAAGGTTGAGGTGAGAAAGAGCACCATTAACATTATTTTTGAAAATTGAACACATGGCATCTTATTATTTTATTCATTTGTTTGTTTAAATTTTATTTTATTATATTATGTTAGTCACCATACAATACGTCATTAGTTTTTGTTGTTATTTTATTATTTTTTTAAAAATTTTATTTATTTATTAGAGAGAGAGAGAGAGCACAAGCAGGAGTGAGGGGCAGAGGAAGAGGGAGAAGCAGACTCCCTGCTGAGCAGGGAGCCTGATGCAGGGCTAGCCCTCAGGACCCTGAAATCATGACCTGAGCTGAAGTCAGTTGCTTAACCAACTGAGCCACCCAGGTGCCCCATAGGGCATCCTTTTAAATGGGTAAGATAATCATTCAAATGTAAATATTTTGCATATTAGGTTTTAGATCTTGAAACTCTAAGCTCATCAAATACAATGATAGAACTATCATTGGACTAGTTCAACAAGTTCCACACCTTACCACTGCCTTCAAAAGCTGGCAGAAACCAGAATAAGGACCACACGTTTGTAAAAAAGTAAAAAAAATAAAAATAAAAATATCACATGTCTAGAAAAAAAGAAAATAAACCAACAAGTGGAAGAATTTACACTTAATAAAAAAAAAAAAACTTACACTTAAGAGAATAGAGTTTCAGGAAAGTAGGGAGCAGGGGAAATAGAATAGAAATGTATCAAGAGATGTGAAATACATGTCTCTAAAATCACAACAATGTATGTCAAAAATGACAACGTGAACATTAAATAAACACAACAATTAATCTCAGGGTTAATCTGTAGTTACAAGACAGAGCTGAACTAATTCTCTTTACTTTTTTTTTCTCTCCAAGTTTTTATTTAAATTTCAGTTATTAACATACAGTGTAATATTAGTTTCAGATGTAGAATTTAGTGATTCATCACTTACATATATTACCTGGTGCTCACAAGTGCCCTCCTTAATCCCCATCACCTATTTCACTCACCACCCCCCCCCACCTCCCTTCTGGAAACCATCCGTTTATTCTCTATAGTTAAGAGTCTGTTTCTTGGTTTGCCTATCCCCTCCCCCCCAGTTCATTTGTTTTGTTTCTTAAATTCCACATGTAAGTGAAATCATATGGTATTTGTCTGCCTCTGACTGACTTATTTTGCTTAGCATTATACTCTCTAGCTCCATCCATGTCATTGCAAATGGCAAGATTTCATTCTTTTTTATGGATTAATAATATTCCATTGTATGTTTACATATATATTTATATATATAAAATCAGTCAATGGACATTTGGGCTCTTTCCATAATTTGGCTATTGTTGATAATATTGGTATAAACATCAGGGTGCCTGTATCCCTTTGGATCTCTCTAAAAGCAGCAAACAAGGGGTGCCTGGATGGCTTATCTAGTTAAGTGCCAGACTCTTGATTTTGGCTCAGGTCATGACCTCAAGGTTGTGAGCTCGAGTTCCACATTGGGTCTGTGCTCAGCAAAGAGTCTGCTTGTCCCTCTCCCTCTGCTCCCCCTCTCTCTCTCCCAAATATATAAATAAAATATTTTTTTAAAAAGCAGCAGACAGAAGTTGAAAAGATGAGAAATGCAAAAGACAACTTAAGAGCTATGGGGGATAGTTCTAGTATTTCTGACATCCATCTAATAGGAACTGCAGCAAGAGAATCTAGGGAGAAAGAAAGTAAGGAGATGGTAAAATAATGATAGAAAAATTGATCCAGAACAGACATAATACATGAATCTCCAGTTTGAAAATAGGCACTGAGTGCCAAGTCAAATGAAGAAGTAATTTCTCTTCCAACCAAAACCTCTATGTACCTAAACATATTAGGTGAAACTTGAGAGTGCTAATCAAAAAGAGAAAAAAAAGCTAAAAGTTTCAAAAAGTCAAACACAAACATAAAACAAAGTATCTTAAAGTGAAAGAGAATTTTCTTGACATCAGACTTAAATTGGCATCACTAAATACAAAGAATTGATAAATCTCTTCAAAGTCCTTGGGGACTATAATTTGGTAGCATGTTATTCTATATCCTGCCAGATTATTTCTCAAATATGAGTAAAAGTAAAATAAGACAATATCACGATATGAGTGTCCAGGATAATACATCCATAGACTCTCTTTGAATGGAATATTAGAAGACATAATCAATAAGAACTTAAATGGGGCCCAAAAGAATAGATGATATATAGAAAGCAATGGATATCAGAAAAATCTAAGTGCAAGTAAATGTTGATTTTTGGAGAAGAAGTAATAATCTGGAACTAAAAAGAGAATATCAATAGGATAGGTGAGTAGAAATACTAATTCAGCAGACAAAATTGGGCCAAGAGTCTTGATTGATTCAGGAAGAAGATTTTGTTAGACTAACTCTAAAAAAATCATGCAAAATATATCTGTTTCTTAAATTTCTGGGTAGTAACTAAAAATAGAAATAAAATAATTTAAAATCAGTCCTTATAAAATGAGAGAATGGGCTAAATTCACCTATTTGAAAGCAGCGTTTAAGATTGGGTAATGAAACAAAATCCAGCTACACACCAAACAGTTCTTTATCTAAACAAAGCAATGGGGGTGGGAGGAGGGATATATACCAAGTGAACAAACAACATAGGAGTAGTGATATTTACTTCATAAAAAATTAGAATTCAAAGTTTTGAAAGGGAAAAGGAATAATATTTTGAAATGATGGAAAGAAAAATGTGCCAAGAAAAATTAGGTATTGATCAACAAAAAGGAGAAAGAAGGGAATTTAAAGCCCATTTGTTACAAGACATTCAATTCTAAGTAATAATTGGATTAATAACAATATGTAAAACATAATTTAAAATTGCTTCAGAAACAAATGTGAACACTACCGGACTCAATCCTTTGGAAGGAGGCCAAAGTGGTACTCAGAGGAAAAGTTATAGTCTTAAAATTAGGTAAATACCATACAGCAATGGAAATGCATGTTTGAAAATTACTCATATGGATGAATCTCACAAACAAAATGTTGAGCAGAAAAAGCCAGACACAATAAGTGTGCTATGATTCCATTTATGTAAAGAATTAACACAACAGGGGCACCTGGGTGGCTCAGTCGTTAAGCGTCTGCCTTCAGTTCAGGTCATGATCCCAGGGTCCTGGGATGTAGCCCCACATTGGGGTCCCTATTCAGCCAGAAGCCTGCTTCTCCCTCTCCCACTCCCCCTGCTTGTGTTCCCTCTCTCACTGTCTCTGTCTGTCAAATAAATAAAACTTTAAAAAAATTAAAAAAAAAAGAATTAACACATCAAAACCATCCCAAGTAATCTAAGCTGTTGGAAGTCAGAACACTGGTTCTGCTTTGGGCTGTGTGTGTTGGAAGAAGGAATGGAGTGGGGGCGCTCCGGTAACATTCTATTCTCCATCCGTGAGTTGGTTTCACAGGCATGTTCAAGCTGTGCTCTTAAGATATGCATGCTCCTCTTTATATATAGATATCACCAAAAAAGTAATTTTAATTACTTTCAACTCATGAGGCTGGGAAAAATACAACACAAAAGTATCAACTGATCTTACGATTTAGGAGAATGGAAGGCAAAACTATTATAATTACAAACTATTACTATTACAATTAAAGGAAAAAGTGTCCATTAGCATTTTCCCAGCCATTCCATTTCTTGATATCTAATGTAAAATGCACTTAAGTTTGCGCATAAAAACTAAGGTTGCCAGATAAAATTCAGGGTGCTCATTAACTGTCAATTTCAGATAAACAATCATTTCTTAGCATAAGTATATTCCTTGCTATATTTTGATTTGATAAATCTGGTAACCATAAGGATGGTTTCTATGGGCATTCATAGCAGCATTATTGGGAATAATGAATAGATACTGTTCTAAATGTTTGTCAGTAACAGGATAACTACATGGCATAGATGGTGCATCCATACCAAGAAATACTATGAGGCAATTAAAAAGATTGAGGTTGTACTATAGGTATACCACAGACAAAATCTCCAAGTTTTTTTTTTTAAGTTTTATTTATTTATCTCTACACCAAACATGGAGCTTGAACTCACAACCTTGAGATCAAGAGTCACATACTCTTTTGATTGAGCCAGCCAGGTACTCCCCAAGTTATTTTTAAAGAAAAAAACCAGTTAAAGATAAAACTCAGCCATAGAACAATATTATATATTTTTCATGAGCCCAGATTTATTGTGTGCATACACACAGAAAAGGACCCAAAGGATACCCATACTCCATTAGTGTGAGTGGTTGCTTCTCTTGAGGGAACAGTGGTGACTGGTGGCTGGGGGAACGTGGTTGTGGGGATTATGTAAAGGGCACATGGGCTATATTTGTAGTTGTTTATTTATTTTTGCAAAGAGATCGTATTCACATGTTATTTGTGGAGAAATGAATCACATATTGTGATTAACAGAAATACAAATAAACTCAAGCCATGGGATTAATTAAAAAAATTATTTTTTAATGGGAAGCTAGGTAATAATATGTGAGTTCGTAATAACAAAATGGTTCTTCAAATAATGCATGGCTTTAAATAAAGTAGCACTGACTCCTAGAGAATAAAGTTATGACAGTCTGTACCATATCCGTGCCCAGTGTTCTTATTTGCAGCTCACATTTTGGGGTGAGAAAACAAAGATACAGCTAATCAAAGAAATGTGCTACTTTGAATGTGACCCAGGAAACTCATCAGAGAGAGTTCCGTCTACTAAATTACCTTGTGTCTTTTCCACCTTTTGGGGTAGCTATAACTGTTAGAAGATCAGAAGGCTGATGAGAATGAATTATCACCACTCCAAAGTAAAACATCAAATGGAAAGAAGATTTATGCGGTAGTTCAACTATAGAAAACAAGATAAATGCAAATTATTTATTGATAAACTATCTTGGTTCAGTGCCAATGTTGTAAATAAGCAGGGAAAAGAAGTCTGGCGATTTGAAGGAGCGAACTTGGTTCATAGAACCATCATTTCCACATCGAGCCTACACAGGATTCAGTCTCTAATTTTTTTCTTTCAGGAACATTTTATTGATGGTTCACAACGAAGTGCTAAGAACTGTCTCTGTGTTGTAGATTCAGCAGCGAACAAGTCAGGGATAAACATGTTCCTCATCTTCTTGAAAGGACTACTGATGATGTCTCAAGTAAATATTAATCATATTAACAATGATTTTTTGAAAAGCCTCACCACCTGTCAGGCTGATCTGCTCCTACAAAGGGGAAAAAAACGCACCCCATATTGAAAATACTACTCATGCTTGAGTTGCCAGAGTGAGAGAGGAGAGCCAGGATAGTGGAGGGGTTAAGCAGAAAGATCTTTTTAATCTAAACCACTGTTCATATGGGCACAGCTCAGTGCTACACTACGCTAATAAAGCAGTGGTCTTAATACCACAAGATTAGATCCCGTCTGAAACAAATACCTGTCAATTTACTTCTCTTACCTTACTACCCGGGAAAGTACTATCTGATTTGAAGGGTTTTTGTGAAATCTGAAGTGTTATAATGCTTATCAAATAACCTTGAAACATACAAAGGAGTATACAAAGATGTTGCCTTGTTTTGAATCTAGGAGCTTTCTTCCTAAGTCCTTTTCCTATTGAAATCTGCTACTCTAACCCAGCTAAGGGTTGCACATGTAAATGCACCCATTAGAAAAAAATATTTATAAAAGGAAAGAGTTACTTAATTTTTTTAACTTACTGGTTACAGCAAGCAAGAGCCCTTTTAAGATGTGGTATCTTTTTAACTCCAGCTGTGCATTTATATTGAAAAGGAATCTGCCCTGAGGATTGTGGTTGCGTACACATACCATGTTTAATGTTTATTTATGGGGTCTTGGCAAATTCTCATAGAACCATTTTAATGCCAACTCAAAATTGTAGAACCAAACATTCTTTTACTTAGACGAGTTAAGTAATTCACTAGCATGAACAAGAAAATATGCTTTCCAAATTAAGTTTTCTTAGGACGAAGCATATACTTTAAAGCTCTAAAGTACTCAAGACTCAACCAATTTTATAAAGAACACCAGTACTTCCTTTCACAAAACGCTACCAAACATATCACCTACCAATTTAGGGTCCTAAAATCCCATTTATAAGAATAAGTACCTAGGGGCGCCTGGGTGGCTCAGTCGTTAAGCGTCTGCCTTCGGCTCAGGTCATAATGCCAGAGTCCTGGGATCGAGCCCCGCATCGGGCTCCCTGCTCAGCGGGAAGCCTGCTTCTCCCTCTCCCACTCCCCCTGCTTGTGTTCCCTCTCTCGCTGTCTCTCTCTCTATCAAATAAATAAATAAAATCTTAAAAAAAAAAAAGAATAAGTACCTAGACAAGAGCAATTAGGAGGTGGCAGAGGTATTCAAGAGGGTACATTTTGCCGCTTTTAGCCACTTTTATCCTTCCTCTCTTTCCCCATGAATGCTTGTGAATTGGGAGTTAAAGCAGGTACGTGTTCCTTCTGGGTGACAGAACAGGTGTTCCCCTGCTGAGCCGTGATACCATGGACACTCAAGCTTTGTAACAGCTAGCCCAGAATTGTAACTTTTTTTTTTTCTTGTTGCAAAATACTGGCACCCTTGAAAATTACTTGTCTACATAAAGCTCAGGCTTTATAAAGTCCGAACTGGAATGAAAGCCTGAGGATATGTTTGAAAACTTGGTATTTGCACAAGAAATGAAATAATTGAATGTAAAAATGTGTTCTTCCTGAACTTCCCCAGCACCTGCTACATAATGGGTGCTGAATATTTACCATGTAAAAAAAGGCATTGAGTTCCTTGCTGGTTTATGTAATGGACTTTGAGTACCTACTAAGCACTGTGAAGTAGGTCTTGAGGGATTTAAAGGTAAATGGAAATGATGAAGTCTGGAACAGTGCTCCTAATCAAGAGTATCATTAATAAAAATGTGGCACTGGAACATAACACCACTGAATTCAATTTAATTAAGACATGGAATGACCTTCAAGATGTATTTTGCTTCTCATGTCATATATTCCTACCCCAGGAAAGTGCTTTAAGGGTCGTAGGAGCTTTTCGGGTCTGTGTAGAAGTGTGGCTTCCGAAAAGAGGTATGATATTTATGTATCAGAAAGGCGTGGCAGACCTCACGCAAATCAAATTCAGAAGATAACACTTGTTCTTCTAACATTGCACAGGCAAATCCTAATTTGTTTGAAACTTCAATTGGTATTTGTCTTGATGAGTATTTGACATACTATTACTTAAACTAATTTCCCTGCCAGGTCTTTGGGAGAATTCTTCTCAGTGCCAAACCGTCTGTTAAAATCTCGCTTTACAAGTCTGTGCATTCCAAGCTGGAGCATGCAAGCAGCTGCTTCCCATGGCCAAGGAGAAAGAGCCGCATTCTGTGTCCTGACTGAAATGACATGTTGTCTTCATGGACCCCGAAACCCTCCCATCAGACCTGCCTATTTGTAATTTTTGTAAGTCCTACCACATCTGTAGGATGTTAACAGCATCCTAATCACTGCCAGGTAAATTATGTCATTGGAGACCTCCAATGGCCCAGCCAAAGTAAGTAAAACAGATATTTTAATCTCCATTTCAAAGCTGAAAAATGCTGAGCCTCATGAACATTGACGGTCTTGCCCATTAAAGCTGATCTAAAACCCAAGCTATGATATTGGGTTCCAAATCCTGAACCATTCCATTAGACCACACTTGCCTCTGACTTTAAATTTGAATTCGTTGAGACCTAGAATGAATTTGAATCACTGTAATATGACACAATTTTCCAAATCTCATTTTATATTAGAGCAACCTTTACATAACATATATTACAAATATATAAATATAGATATAAATTTATATATAAAATTATATGACCGGTTATGGTATTAGTGGTGATGATAATTGCGATGTTTCTGTTTGGTCTACTTCCTCTTCTCTTTTATCTGTTGGTGATTTTGAGAAAACAAAACCAAAAAGCATTCTAATAAGCCCGCGGGAATGGAGAGAAATTACCCTGAAATTATCACTCCTAAAATGGCCACGCTACTATGGGGGAGGCAGATCGAAATCAGTTGACATTTTGAGATCCCTTTTGATCTGGTTGCTAATGTGTTGCTCATGAATCACACATTATCTGGCTTTTACTATCTTTTTTTTTTTTAAAAGATTTTTATTTATTTATTTGACAGAGAGAGACAGCGATAGAGGGAACACAAGCAGGGGGAGTGGGAGAGGGAGAAGCAGGCTCCCCACTGAGCAGGGAGCCCGATGCGGGGCTCGATCCCAGGACCCTGGGATCATGACCCGAGCCGAAGGCAGACGCTTAACCGACTGAGCCACCCAGGGGCCCCTGGCTTTTACTATCTCTTATTGAAAAGCACACGTGTATAAATTTCAACAATTTAAATTAAACCGTTAGAACCCCCTTGTTCCAGTTCCATAGTGTGGCACAACCCTGTGCTTTTAGTGTCTTATCTGCAAAGGGAAAAACTGGATGGTCTCTAAGTTCTCTGTAATCTTTCCATGACTGTAGTGGTGACTTTTGTCTGATAGCCCTGCTCTACCATAGAGCAGCTGCGGCGAACTATTTTATAGACTAGCACTCTTAATATATATCAACTCACACAATGCTAAATGTGAGCCATTCCGGGAATGTTGTTTAAGAGACAACATCTAACACCTACGTGATTGGAAAGAACATAGTCAGCTCTCTCATGTTACCACAAATAACTTTCCAATAATTCTAACCTTCATATATGCCATACAGACATATAGATATTTATACAACCATTATCATCTGCCGCAATTTAGCTTGTGACAAGCTAAATAGCTGGTTGTTAACTAGGTAACCTCTGACTATTAAAAGTGGTATTGATTCGGGGTTAAAAATTGCCTTTCTGTTAAAACATTTATGATATATAGATTCAATGTATATGAATCCATTCTATTATTTATATACTTTGTGCTGCTCATAGGTTTTTTCTAAAAAATTTTTTTTTTAAATTTTGATCATGATCTCTGAAGATCTATTCAGTTGACTTCCAGGCTTTCAGACCATTTAAGAATGAATCATATTTACGATGGTTATTTTTCTGCAGTATGCTACAATTGAGTCCTGTCCAGTGGGGGGAGGGGACACGCTCTTTATGCCGTTACACAAAGAATCAATCTTGGAAAATAATACCGTAAGCAGTATTTCATAGAAAATGGTATTATAATCTCAGCTCACCATCAACAAAAATATCTCAGCATAATACACTGATTTGGAGCGCAACAAAATCCATACATAGTGAAGTAGGTAGATAAATAAATAAATAGTTACATAAATAGGTAGTACAGAGTCATATGGGTTTTCTTTTCCCTTTTGTTTTGTTTATCTTTGGATAAAAGGGTGTAACTTATAATACAAGGTAAGAACGTATTCCCTGTAAAAATGATCTCCAATGTAGTAACTAGAAAGAGTTGTGGTTAATATAGGAGAATGCAAACATTATTATAAGTCCTAAATAATGAAGTTATATATGAAAGGAATTAAATTAATTGCAGATAAGTAGATACATCAAGAAAATGCACTGCTTTATTTTGAAAAAAAAAAAAAAACTGTACAAATATACCAAAATACATGCCAATATTAGATTTTATATTCAAGGCTTATTATACACATTTCCAGGTAAGCGTGACTTGCAATAATTAGTCAATGCTACCAACCAGGTCTTGAAATGTGGAAGATGGCTTCACCATGAATTAGCAAAGAATGATTTCAATAGTTCACGTATCTCTTTTGGGAGGGAGGTAAAATTGGAAGTTATCTGATGTGTATTTATACCACCAGGCTTCTCACTAATATTGTTAGCAATTCAGCATAGCATTTTTTTTTTTTTTCTATTTCACCACATTTATAAACCGTAGTGCATTTTGGTGCCAGGTGTGAGGGAATTCCAACTGTAAGATCCAAGTTGGATTTATTTTATTTTATTTTTTTCTGGCCAGGCCAACAAACTAAATAAACTTAATCATCCAGGAAGCCCATCTTTTGGATCCGTTTCCTTTAAGAGTGCAGTATATATGATAATGACTTCATTGTCATCAAATAGAATACAATTAATTTTATTTTTTAGTATGTTATCAGCAAGCAAACCACTGGTATTAGCTTGATACCATCTGGGAGTGACAGTTTCCTTATTACAAAATATGTAAAAATATGGATTCCCTTAAGGAATCTGTTGCATTGCATCTGCTCAGATTTTTGTTATATGCTAATGGTTTTAACCCAGCATATGAAGCATGCAAAAAAAAAAATAACTGAAATTTTTCAGCTGAATTACTTGTTTCACATTTCAAGTATCTCCAAGATGGAGAAAGCTGCATATGCAGTATTAGCTACAGGGCACTGAGCAGAAACAAAGAAGGAAGGAGCAAGCATCTCTTCTTACCTGATGTTTACTCATCCCCATCTTTGTCTCCAGAGAGTGTCTGACTGCCCACATAATTAAGGCCACTTGATATGTGGGGGGAGTGGAGGGAGCTGTGCGATGCTAAATCCCAAATGAGCACTGGTTATAACAAAGAGATTGTGACTGATAAGACAATTATTATCCTTATAGCTCTGTGTTCATGATATATTAAACAATCACAGTGATTAAAACGAGCTATTATAATTATGAAACCATTCTCTGGGATAGGGTTTCTTTTATTTCAATCCCTGGCCTTTCTGAATTTTCTCACCTTTCCTTTACTTGGATGCGGGAAATTCATTTGAATGAATTCTGCCTATTGACTAAGGGAGGACTTGGGTTTGAGCCAAAAACATGTAGCAGATTTCAAATGCTGGCCTCTGAGTATCAACCATTTAGGGGAAAGACCCATTTGTGAAGGAGACCATAGTAACTCACGGAATTAGGCTTATGGAGGGATGAGGGGTGGAAGTTTCATGTTGGGGTGTTACTTCTGCTGTGTGATTGCAAAGAGCTATTGCTTGAGGCTAGCAGGATTTTCACACTTGGATAACAATTTGGTATGAATTTCTCTTCCTTGTGTATATGTCCTCAGGCTCCAGAATGTGGAACATACTAGGCATTACTTTTTTTTTTTTTGCTTCTTTTTATCCCAGATTATACCTCTGTATTAAGTTCAAAAATTATTATCAATGCTTTGTCATTTATATTTATTCATCACAATTAGTGTTTTTCTTTTTTGATAATAAGAATGGCCTCTTTGTAAGAAACATAATGGAACCTCTATAGCCCATGGTAACTCTCCAATTTCTTGATAATGTTAGCACTGTTGGTTTCCCATATATTAAATATCCCCCCCCAAAAGGTGGAATATTGGCAAAACAGGTTGATACCACTAAACATGTTGATGATTCACTGAAAAAAGTATCATGGTGTACATGAAATGCATCTTTTGCAATCCTTCTGCTCCCCATGAAATGTCTTTTGGGGATTGTGATGGTGAAAAATTCTGAAGCATATTGAGGAAACAAATATCTCCAGCCTGAAAAGACTCTCATAAGGTCAACGGAGTCAGTCTTACACATTAAAACAAAAACAAAAACAAAAACAAAACACACACACATACACAAACACAAAAAACCAAAAACCAAACAAACAAAAAACCCCCACTAACATGAAACAAGACAAGTGCATTTTTTCTTTAGCTGCTGGTCACAGAACCTTTTTTGTTTTTTTTTTAATTCCTCATTTACCAAAGTTCCCTGCCTGCTGTTCTCAGTCTTGTTTATGTGGGTTATGTACATTGACCTGGTTTAATCAATACTTCTGTGCACACAGGTGTCATACCGAGAAATAATGCTTTATGATATAATTTATAGCATAGTCACTGCCAATACGTGTTTCTCAATAAGAGGGTGGCTCTAGTTTTTGTGCAGAGCAAAAATAGGGATGGTATTTAGTTATGATTGAAATAAAAACATTTACACACCTTCAGAGAAAATAGAACTTAATCGCCCAGAAGTAGCTCAGGGAAAGAAAAAAATGGCTTCAAACATGAGACAAAGACACCAAAAAGAGATACTTTGGCCATGTATGAGTCAGCATACACAAAGAGGTGAGAGATCTCCTTTCTCCTGAATAGGCATACATTAAGCTCCTCATCTCCTAAGGAAGAATGGTAACCTGCAAACATTGCATGCATCACTATCTTGCAATGCATGCTCGCTCTTAAATCTCTTTTGTCTCTAATATCACTCTGATTTATTGAGAACTTGGGCAACATCAGGCTGTGCGATGAATGCTTTAATTACAGTTTCTCATTCAATTCTTGCAACGAACCTTTGGGATGGTATTTTAATCCCATTCCGCTAAGCAAAACTGAGAGTTGGAGAGTTGAAAAAAAGCTCCTCAGTTGAGCTGGAATTTAAAACCAAGGATCGACATGACCAGAGCTCAAGCTCCTAACCATGTCAAGGCACAGGGGGCCAATTGGGAGGTTTTGCTCACCACATCTGTTGTGGAGAATTGAGTATATTAGAATGTTTGCTACAAAGTAAGGACTGAATCAAAATCTGTTGGTGGGGGTGCTTGGGTGACTCAGTTCCTTAAGCGTCTGCTTTTGGTTGAGGTCATGATCTCCAGGTCATGGGATCGAGGCCGGAGTGGGCCTCCCTGCTCATCAGGGAGCCTGCTTCTCCCTCTCCCTCTGCCCCTCCTCGCAGCTCATGCTCTCTCTCTCAAATAAATAAATGAACTCTTAAAAAAAAATCTGTTGGTGAACATGAAAACTCTCATGGGGAGGAGTTTTCCTAGAAGTATTCATTTTTTACTAAACCTAAAGGAGTTACCCCTTAGGTACTTAAATCTTTTCTTAAACTGACCTCATACCAAATAATACTTTAAGGTTGATATCCTTTCATGGGAACGTTCTGTTCTAGAATTCCCCTTGGATTTCCTTGAGCCCCGTCTTCCACATTCATGCCAAGGAGCCAGGGAGAGTCAGTTTCATAAGGTGGCCTTACAGAAGTTAATATTCTGTTGATTTTAGATTTGAATGCTAACTGATGGGGGTCAGAAAGAAGAATTACAGTTCATCTTCTTAAAAGCTAGGGATTTTTCTTGTTAGAGGTAGGCACCTGTGTGAAAATAGGGCCAAAGGGAGTTTGTAATGGATCATGATGAAGTCAGAGTTGGAGTATTTTTTTCCAGTGTATTCCTGATGAGGTATTCAGTAACAGATTTAAGTGGTACTTAATATTTTCCCACTGCATGCTGTCAGTAGACTTTAAATATAATCGACCTGGAGTGTGGCTTTGAACTTGGTGAGCTGGGAGAGCTCAGTAGAACTTTACTGATGAGCTTGCAAAAGGTAGTTTAAGTTCGTGAAAATATAATTAAAAACATAGCAGCATGTTGCTTGATAAAGTCCACCTTTTAAATAATTCAAGAGATGAAATCTTACTTTTTTCTCTACCTTTTGATGGTATGTTCCTATAGATACTAAAGCCATTTGTATTCAAAATTTATTACTGTCTTTGGAAATAAAATGTATTCATATGCTAACATAATTAAAAAAAACAATAGTAGGAAGAATAGGCAGAATGAGTTAAGAAGACAGAATGTCTAAAAAATAATTTGTTTTGTGACTGTGTGTAGTGGACATTTGAAAGTTCAGAAAAGTATTGTCTTTGCTGGTCAGTTTCTGGTAAAAGCACATCATATTTTGTTTGAAGAAACATCACAGTTCCTCAGTCTGGTGGTTCTGGGGGAACAGGGGTGTCTGTCTTACTCCACATCTGACCTGGCTCTTGGGGTTTGACTCTGGCTTGGCCACATGATGGTTAGTGATGGGGGCACTGTCTATCGTTGATCCAATGAAAGTTTCATTCAATGCCAATGACTGAAACATTTTGCAGAGTACCTGGTGTAGGTAGAATGTATTATTGCTATTATTATTACTATTATTTGTCAAAGGATTTGGGACTAACCCGAATCCTAACACTAAAGAGAAATAATCTGCTTAGTAGACATAATTCACTACCTCAAAGACCTAGGAAGGGCAGGGTGGGTTTGTGCATTTATATGCATGAAATTTTCAACCAGAACTGCCTACCTCATCAGATGGAAGCTGAGAGACTACAGTACACAGCAGTGTGCCCCACACTTTCTTCAGTGAGGCCAAAGATTGTTCATTTCCTTTGGGTCTGTTTGTTTGTTTTATTATTTATTTATTTACTTACTTATTTTTAAATGTTTGATTAGCTTGTATTTACTTTGGTCAAAGCCACATGGATCTGTAGTCTGCACCAATATTCACGAATATTGACGAATGAAAAACCTCCTCAGTGGTGAGCGTTATTTGCACTTTTAATTTCGCAAGTTGCCAAAAATAGAGAAATCCAGATTTTTCTTTACATTTATCTCAAAAGCAAAGCAACTTGTGTGCTCTTTTGACGGGACTTGGTCTTGGTGTTCTTAATCTAGCTACTGTCTCCCTCAGCCCCTGGGGAACCTCCGCTGAGCACTTGGGTATGGAAGAAGACTCTAGTAGGGGAGAAATGAGAAGGCAAACCAGAAAAAGAGGGTGACTTCTCTCAGATGTCAGTGTAACAAATTGCCCTGCGGAAATGGAATGGCATTTTTGCTTCAGGGAAGTTAACTTTGATAAGGGGAAAAAAAAGGTAAAGAAATCTGATGGATGTCACTTAGTAGATCAAAGACACTCATTAGAGAGTGTGAAGGAGTTTTATGAATCAAGACTGATTTCCACAAGCTTTAATTTGCTTGAAGTTCCTAAAACTCCTAAATCAAGCCAGAAACAGCCATTTTTCTCACCTTCATGATAGATTTCTGGCTTTGATTTGCAGAAATCGTTCTTGATTTTCTTAATCCTCAATTTTCACCAGACATGAGAGACTTAAAATCTTGCAAAGTTACTTCAGAATGATATTTCTTCCTTAGGTCTTATCTTTATTTATTGATTTTACAGTTTTGGAATTTCAACGGCAAAAAATTCTTCCTATGGACTCAAGTCTTTTGATATATACTCCTGGTGGTGGGAAGAAATCATCCAATGCTTGTTTTAGAAATGTTGTTAGTTGCTTTTTAAAAGAAAAAGGGGAACAGTGCCCATCTCAAATGGTTACGAGAAACATGTAGGGGCATTAATATGCTATAAAATTCAGATTGCTAATATAACTGATATGGCATATAAAATAAGGTCTCAACGAAATACAGTAGACCTCTTTTATCTGTGGTTTCGCCTCCCATGGTTTCAGTTACCCGTGGTCAACTGTGGCCCAGAAGCAGATGCTTCTCCATCCGATGTATTCTCAGATCAATAGTAGTCTAACGCTACATGACAGTGCGTAGGCCATTCACCTCACTTCATCTCATTGCGTGGGCATTTTATCATCTCACGTCACCACAATAAGAAGAAGGGTGAGTACGGAACAATAAGATATTTTGAGAGTGAAAGAGAGACCACATTTGCATAACCTTTATTACAGTATATTGCTATAATCGTTCTATTTTATTATTATTGTTGTTAAACTCTTACTGTGCCTAATTGATAAATTAAACTTTGTCATAGGTATGTATGTATTGGGAAAAAAAAACATAGAACACATAGGGATTCAGTACTATGGTGGTTTCAGGCATTCAGTGGGAGTCTTGGAACAAATCCCTTACAGATAAGGGGGAGGCACTGTAGCAGAATGTTAACATTTAAACAGAGTTAGTAGAGCAAGCATTTGACTTTGCAGATCTAGAATCTTTATTATTTTGTTTTAAAAAAGTTAAAATTTAATCTAAAAGACATTATCTCCCTATTTCCCAGATTAACACAAATTAACAAATTTAAAAATCGTTTTTTTTTTTTTTTTTTTTTTTTTAAGTAGGCTCCACACCCAGCATGGAGCCCAGTGTTTGGCTTGAACTCATGACCCTGAAATCAAGATCTGAGTTGAAGTCAAGAGTCAGACACTGAACCGACTGAGCCACCCAGGTGCCCCCAAAGTAGTTCTGCCCACAGCATGCGAGCCTATACTTATTGAGAAACTTATTTTTGTATTTCTGATACCAAGCACATTATACAAACTCAAAAATTAATCTGTTAAAGAAGTCAGCTAATAAGGACCTTAATGGTGTAGTCATATCAGGGAAGCTGAGGCATACATGGCCTAGAAAATGTAGAGGGAGACAAGGCATGGTAGAAATAAATTTAGGAGGTCAGACTAGATCTTTGCCTGTTTCCACAATCACAGGCACATCCATTAAAATCTCCAGGTAAACTCACCTGTTCACTATTTCTATTCCATCTCTGATCAGATTGGTTTTACTTTAAATTCACGATCAAAGGTCATTCGACACCGCATGAAAATTCTATAATTTCCTGGTAAGCTAATTTTCACTTTGACATGATTATTTCAAAACTTATTCTGTCTTCTCAAATCTCTACAGCCCTCCCCACTGCACCACACACTGCGTCCAAAGACACCACCACTACAGGATTGTAGTCCTACAATCACTCCTCCTTGCATATTGTCCATCATCTTTTTTTTTTAAAGATTTATTTATTTATTTGAGAGAGCGAGAATTAGAGAGAGAGAGAGAGTACACGAGAGGGGGTAGGGTTAGAGGGAGAAGCAGGCTCCTCGCTGAGCAGGGAGCCCAATGCGGGACCCGATCCAGGGACTCCAGGATCATGACCTGAGCCGAAGGCAGTCGCTTAACCAACTGAGCCACCCAGGCGCCCCATCATCTTTATAGGATGTGTTCCATCTTTTTCTCCTTACTTCTTCCTGTGATTTTCTGTGTACAGTTGAACAGCTGACAGTGGGCACCTCTAGCTTTACTGTGATCAGCAGGGCAAGCGATGATGGGGGATAAGCTCTGATCACATGGACCCTTTGGGCTGGTTAAGGTTTTATGGCTTTATCCAGAGTTAAGGAAAGCCACTGGAGAGATTTTAGCAGGGCAGTGACCTGATCAGATTGCATTTTGGAAGGATTTTCATATGGTACCTCATTTAATCCTTGTAATAACACTGTATGGGGGTGGTGCTAATATTCTTCATTTCAGAGCTAAAAAAACCTGAGGCATGGTGATGTGAAGGAACATGCAGAGGCCCACAGCTAGCAAGGTGGGGATTCAGGATTGGAACCCAGGCTATTTGTTTCTAGATTCTGTCTTTTTGAATGTTTTGAAAACATCTAACTGTAGACATCAATGGTTCATAGATAATTGGGACTAAGGTTTAGTAAGAGGTCTAATCTAAAACTTAGATTTAGGAGTCATCAATATATATATAGATGGTGGCTAAAAATTACGTTAACATGTGACGATATCTAGGTTGAGGATACAGGGGGTAGGACAGAGTTCTAGGACAGAGCCATGAAAGATGTCACAGTTCAGTGATCGGAGAAGAGTGGTCAGAGTTAGGGAGGAAAATGGGAAAGGATGGGGCCACAACATCTAAAGGAAGATAATATTACACATTTTCATAATCTTGAGTGCTTCTGGGGGGTAAAATACAATGGGGCAAAAATGTCCATTGGATTTAACAACATGGAACTTAGTTGTGATCTTAGTAAGAGTCTTGAAGGAAGGGGCGCCTGGGTGGCTCAGTTGGTTGAGCGACTGCCTTCGGCTCAGGTCATGATCCTGGAGTCCCGGGATCGAGTCCCGCATCGGGCTCCCTGCTCGGCAGGGAGTCTGCTTCTCCCTCTGACCCTCCTCCCTCTCGTGCTCTCTCTCATTCTCTCTCTCGCAAAAAAATAAATAAATAAAAATAAAAATTTATAAATATTATTTCTAGCCTAAATGATGTACTGTGGTTTCATGATTTTGAATTTTAAGGATGGCCCCCACCTGAGGAAGATAATAGCCTTTGAATGAGGTATGATATCCAAGTGCCAGTTTAAAGCCACATTGCCAGAAGTGAACTGTTTGGCTAAATCTCGAAGTAGAAAATCGTATATTTCCAAATTAGCAAGAATAATAACATGTTCATTCTTCTCTCAGCGTTGCCCTTCATATGTTGCCTGCCCTTACCTGGAAGGCATAGATGGGAGGTGGTAAGAGGAGCCTGCATAGGCTAAGAAAGAACTGGGGTGAGATGTCTCAGACCCCTGAAGAAGATTTCTGCAAGCTCTATTTCCTTGCTTACATAATCAACTCTTCAGAAGACAGTATCTGACAATCAATTACGACACATTTATCAAGCAAGGCGCCATGATGCCATAGAGTGGAGCTTCTTTCCAAATAGGTATAATTTTGAAAATTTGCATTTAGCCTAAACACTTTTTTCTCTTGAAGCAACTTCAGGTTATTTCTAGTCAAGTCTGAAGTATTCCTCAAATAGTCCTGGGCAAACTACTAAAAATATGAAGGAAAATAATAAGAAAAGTTGTATTTTAATTGGTTGTGATTTTTCTGCCATGTGGGAAGGAAACATCCTAATTTAATAGCACTTTTTAAAGTTATTTTGTACTTAATTTTTTTCTTTTTTGGACAGATAATCTGATCAAATCAAATCATTAGTCTAAATAGGCTCCCCTTTAATGACATTATTGAATAACACAAGAATAGAATCATATTTATAAAAATGGCTTTCATCCAAGAACTTCTTTACACATGACATGTGTAATGATTTTCAAAATATATCGTACTTTTCAGGTCTTGTGTAGGACCAGGATCAATACAGTGATGGTTGTCTTCACAGGGGCATGTGATATTTGTTGATCATGTTTTTGCTTTTGTTTGTTATTTATTATTATTTGTTTTCTTGTTTTCTGTTTGTTTTGCTCATTAAATTGACTCCTTTCTAAACTAATCTAGCAAGTGAAATTTGAGGCGGTAAGATGATTTCAGGAAAAATGAGAGCACATATCACCTTTCCTAGATGTTCTACTTCAAAGATTTCACAAACCCTAGGGTTCCTGGACATAGTATCAAAAAAGTAACTGTTTATGGGTGCCTGGTGGCTCAGTCAGTGAAGTGTCTGACTTTGGATCAAGTCATGATCTCAGGGTCCTGGGATCGAACCCTGTCTTAGGCTCTGTGCTTATCAAGGAGTTAACTTGTCCCTCTCCCTCTGCCCCTCCCCCCTTCTCTTTCTCTCTCTCTCTCTCTCTCTCAAATAAATAAATAAAATCCTTAAAAAAAAACTGTTTAGATTGTTTGGCAATGCATTTATTTTCAGTTCTTTTGAAACTTTCTTTCTTTCTTTTTTTTTTTTTAACTTAGAATATAATCACCCATAAGCACCTGCTCCATTATTCTTGGGGAAGAAAATACACTGACTCCACATCAGCCTCCAAGTTCAGCCTGTCTCCCATGGGAATCATCCCCAACGAACGTTCTCAGCATCAGTGATTACAATGATACTCTTACTGTGGGGACTTTTAAATAACAGGACAATCAGCACACGTTCCTTTTCATCTTTGCCTCCCATAATTTTCTTTGGCAGAGGTCTTGTCAAAAATGCTTGATTTTTTCTTCCCCAATTAGAACTCTTCAAAGCAGAGAAAATGTGACTTGGAGTCCAGGTTTCGTAGCAAATGCTTTAGGACCACAGCTGCTCTAGCTTTTGAAGTCCCCTCTGCCCACCTCTTGATGCTGAAACCCTCTTAATAGCACCATTAGCTATTTCTGCTTCCTTTTCTGACAGGAGTGAGGGAAAACCTTTCATGTAGGACTCTGCTACTCTGCTACCATGCTTGAAAGAGAAACATCATTTTTATATATCTGGTCCTGGTACATACATGTAGTTTCATCTCTTTGCTTAGTAAGCAGTAATGGCTACCACTAGCTTTTTCTTTATTCTACCTTAATTCATGGCAATTAGAGCTCTGTACATTGATTTAAAAGACAGTCACTCAAAGTTGCATTGATTCAATGTGTCTAAGACCCAGATTAAGCTCCAGATATACCAAAGAACAAACTCTTTCTACGTCTAGTCAGAAAGGGCTAAGGAAAGAGATGAAAATGTGTTGAGGTCATTTCTTCCCACTGCTAGACAGGAGAATCATAAGATATCCTGGATATTTCCCCGCTTCATTCTTCCCCTCCTGCTACTGGGTGTTATGAACAAACAATGAATCATGGAACACTACATCTAAAACTAATGATGTAATGTATGGGGATTAACATAAGAATTAAAAAAAAAGATATCCTGGATATTTATCTAAAAAAATAAAAGAAGAAAAAGCATACAATAAAAGCAACACTTTCCTTCAGCAGAAGATGATTTTAACACTTGTAACTTCAGTCGTGTGAGGGCAGTCAAACCATACATGAAGTCATTTTTCTCCAGCATTGACAACTCCATACCCCTGGATGAATACCTTCTTCTCCAGAACAGAGTCAAAAGGCAAGTTCTGCTTCTTGGTGGAGCAGAAGTGGGTGAACAGGCTAATGATAGTTTGCCCCCACTGGAATGTGGATGTTGAACAAAAACTCTGTGTAAGCAGGTGCTTTGGCATGTACTCAACACCAACATGTTGCATGAAGCTATTAAGTCTCCTACCCCTTCACAGCATTTTCTGACTTGCACACTTGACTACACCTTTGATTTTGATTTTTCCAGAGGAAACCTGAATGCTAGTGTTTGGAACAAAAGCAAAATGTTTCGCATAGTCAAGTGAATTGGGTGCACCTTTCGGCAGCCCTAGATTTCTGCAGGTTGTTTCTGGTGAAAATATGATTTGTAAGTAGGTTTTTCCATCACACTTTGCACTTGCTCTTTGAGAACTAAGTCAAATGTGTATTTTGAGAGTTGTGTTACGTGTGAACGGCTGTGGCTGGCACTTCAGAAAAAAGGTGCTAAGGCAGTAGAATGTAAGAAAAAGACATGAGTTGGGACTGATACAGGGTGACCTGGGCTTCTACTGATGAGCTACTTGTGGGGTTATTTGACAGGATATATCCCACGCAACTTACTGTGGGCTACCCTTGTCAGATTCTGCCTTGTTCTAGGTAGTGTTTTCTCTGAGAGTTGTGAGAAAACTCAGTATCAATCTGTCGGACCTTGGTGCATCAATAGGAGTTAGGTTTAAGGAAAAATGATCTTCCTATATATGAAAAGTGGGAGTTTGGTGTTGTACTCTGAGGCACTGAGATGCTCTACTAGTGGTGGTGGGTAAACTGAGGCTTACCTCATATGACAGCTCAAATTGTTCTGGTACTTCTGGCAGAGTATGTGGAGGCTAGCTCTACTTTTTGAAGGTCTTGTCCTACCACTGGAAGAAGTTTGGGGAACAGAGATCCCCTACACCATCATGACTGCCTACCTGTCACCTGCACCCTGACTTGGTGGGGATGATGGAAAGGTGTAGAGAGCTCTGCTCCATGGAAAAATATCTGGGAAGTCTCGCTGTTAACTGCAACATGGCACAGGAAAGAGCCAAATCAGAGGAGCCCAGGGGAGCCTATAATTGACAGTCTTCTAGGGAGTTCTCAGAAATGGCTGGGAAACAATGGAGGAGGAGAATGATCAAATGTGATCACTCTCTAGACTGAGTATGATCAATACTTAATAAACATGAAGACTTTCAGGTAAAACTTGCAGAACAAACCAGTTCCCTGAATCTCTCTGTCTGGATGCCACAAACATAATAAAACAAGTAAGGAAAACGTTTGCCAGCAAGAACGAATTAAAGAAAAGTTTATGGCTCCTGTCATAAACTTCTAAAAGATATAGCCAAGAGGAATTAAAAAAAAAACAAAAACAAACAATTTAGTAAAACCCTAATTACATCCCCCTTCCCAAGAAGTGACACTGAAAACAAACAAACAAAAAAGACAAGTCAACAAAATTCTGAGAGTTCTTATTAATATCCCACAATTAGGGAACAATCAAATTAAGAATGGGCATTTAACCCTAGGTCAAAGCAGGCAATGATTCTGGTTATGGTGGACAACCCACCTACTCCCGTAAGATATTGATGGAGGCTGAAAGGATTCATTCTCTTTCCAGATCTGTGGAGAATTAGAGCATTGATCTGAATTCTGCTGCCATACCTCCAGGTAACGGCCACAGAGGGTGGAGTGAACTCTGTTAGAAGACATTAAACAGTCTCTTAGATCTGGGGTCAGCCAAACTTTGGTCTGTGGGCCTGCCCCCTGATTTGCAAATAAAGTTTTATTAGACACAGCCATGCGCATTTGTTTATGTATTGTCTATGGCTGCTTTCATGCTAAAAGAGCAGAGTCATCATTGCAACAAAGACCATAGGTTCACAAAACTTAAAATATTTACTGCCTGGCTCTTTGCAGAGGTTTGCCCACCCAGTCTTAGATGGAAGGAGTGAGTTGAGATTTCCCAACAAAGAAAATCATTCTGAGATGAGATGGATAGTAGCAAGGAAATTTTACTAACTTAATTATAGAATATACTGAAAATCTAAATAGTGACATCTCTATTAAGTATGAATCAGATAGGAAAAATGACATTGTTGTCCATGTAAACACAAAGAAGAAAAGAACCACAAAACTCACTTTGGAAGAACACATAACTGAAGAAAATATAGAAATAGTGCCTTATGTCACAAAAATTACTAAGGAGAATATGAATTAAGTAAACATTTCAGAGACAAGATGATAAACTAAAGTGATGAATGTGAAAATTGCAGAGCTAAGGAAATGATTAGAGATTATAAAACAAAATTCAACAAAGCAACCTCATCTTTTTTTAAAATTTTATATTGTTATGTTAATCACCATACATTACATCATTAGTTTTTGTAATGTTCCATGATTCATTGTTTGCACATAACACCCAGTGCTCCATGCAGAACGCACCCTCTCCAATACCCATCACCAGGCTAACCCATCCTCCCACCCCCATCCCCTGTAGAACCCTCAGTTTGTTTTTCAGAGTCCATCGTCTCTCATGGTTCGTGCCCCCCTCCAATTCCCCCCCCTTCATTCTTCCCCTCCTGCTATCTTCTTCTTCTTTTTTTTTTTTTTTAACATATATTGTATTATTTGTTTCAGAGGTACAGATCTGTGATTCAGCAGTCTTGCACAATTCACAGCATTCACCATAGCTCATATCCGCCCCAATGTCTATCACCCAGCCACCCCATCCCTCCCACCCCACCCCCCACTCCAGCAACCCTCAGTTTGTTTCCTGAGATTAAGAATTCCTCATATCAGCGAGGTCATACGATACATGTCTTTCTCTGATTGACTTATTTCACTTGGCATAACACCCTCCAGTTCCATCCACATCATTGCAAATGGCAAGATCTCATTCCTTTTGATGGCTGCATAATATTCCATTGTGTGTGTGTGTGTGTGTGTGTGTGTGTGTGTGTGTATACCACATCTTCTTTATCCATTCATCTGTTGATGGACATCTTGGCTCTTTCCACAGTTTGGCTATTGTAGAAACCTCATCTTTATAGTACCACTAAATAAGTTTCAAAGAACCAGAGACAGAATAGATATGGTAGAAAATTAAATTGTTGGCATAGACAAAAGGCTTGAGATTATCATGATAATCACAGAAAAAGGGGGAAGGGATTTTAAAAAAATAAAGAATATTAAATAGTTATGGAAAACATACAAAGATGTTCTGATGACAAAGGTATTTACTATTCCTACAGTAGAGAACAAAGTGCATAGTATGGAAATTTTCTTGATATAAAAGAAGAAATAACATTGTCAACTTACATGAGCATGCCATATTCCAGGAAAACTTGAAACAGAGGAAGAGGTATCTTATTTAAATTCTTAAACTTCCATAATATAGAAGAAAAATAAGGCATTTATAATGAGGGGAAAAAAAAACTGAGCTAGTCTCAAAATTTTCCACAACTTTCAATGCCAGACAAGGGAATAATAACTAACCTCAATAATACGATCCTTAACCAAGGTGTCCTTCAACTATGAGGGTGACAGATAGCCTAATTCGTGAAAAAATTGACAGACTGTAAGACCTCCTGGGACTTCCTAACCCCCAACACACACTCCTGCAAACTTTAATGAAATGTAATCATTCAAAGGAAGAATGAACAAGCCCTCATACAAAGATGAGCACAATAGTAAATACCAGAGGAGAACAGAATGGTGTCTCCAGAGCATTGAGGAAAGGGAAATGTGGGTGACATTCTTTTTATACACGAGTTATCATGTTATCAGAGAAACATGACACATTTTCAAACATGTAAGATTTTAGGAGCTATCTTTTCTGGGAAACAAAGTAAAAATAAATAAATACTTAAGTAATGAAAATAACAACACCAATATCTAGCCAGTCAAGAACCCACAGAGATAGAAAAAACTAACAAACTAAAAAATAGATGAGCCATAATAAAAATAACTAGTGATAGCATTTATGGCAATTATTGAAACACATAGAACAGAGTTGTAGATATAATATAATAACATCATCAGCCTTGAAGAGGTAAAAACAGATGTTGAAGCATGGAGATTAGATATGGAAGAAAGTATGTGAACTTTTTTAACTTTTCATGGTTGGGATCAGTAGGTATTGACTAAAGTTGAAATCTTTTGCTTCAGAGAAACATAATGACTCCAACGTATTTAATTTTTAATGGTTATTTATTTCTATGATCCTTAATATCTTTTAGGAACTCATAGTTCTTGAGGTGATAAGACTTTATTGAAGGTTGAGTGGTTCCAGCTGTTACATCACAATTTCTACTTACTTTACAAACTTCAATAAAATTAAATGCCCTCAAACTTAAAAATTGCAAAAATGCAATTTATGACAGTATTTATATTTATCCATCCACACACATCCATCTATTTCCCTACCCATTTAGTCTCTCTCTCTGTCTTCATCCTTATCTCTCTGTTGGTTTACATTCGTATTTATATTTAGAATCTATATTTATATTTAGGTGTATACTCATAAATTAAAATGTGTGGAGTAACCTCCCTAATGTCAATGATGGCTGTATTGATGTAGGCAGGTTTTTTAAAACTTTGATTTTCTTTTTCTGTGTTTGGTTATATGTTTCTTTATTGCCTTTGTTACAATAATGAACAAGCGAAGTCATTATTCAAACAAAAATATGAATTATCTCATTATTCATAAGCCCTGAGAACATTTGGGATTATATATGTGAAAATATAAAAATGCTGGAAGATCCATCATAACACTTACACAAGCAGAATTCTGAACTAAAGGAAGCAAAATAATTTTGAAACAAATGCAGTAGACTTATCTGGCTTGGGTAAAATTATACAGCTGACAAAAGCCACCTCTCCTGTTTGAATTCTTTCTTTAATATTATGACTCTGAACCTGGGAATAGTATAGATTTTTTGAAAATCTATTAGTGTAAGAATCCCACCTGGGGCATTCTGTGGTTTCCCACACATTCTCCAGGATAAAAATGTTTTTCTCTTGATCTGTCCTACCCTTATTTGCTAAGATATGTCTGCCAAGACATTACTGTCTAACCTATTATCCTATTATGTTACACCTTCTAGAAAACAGTTGTGTCACAACCCCATCCAAAGGAGTGAACAATGCTACATAGCAAATGAGGAAAATATTTATGGACATGAATATGTTCAAATCTTATATCCCTTCTGCCAACAAAAAGCAAAGGAGTTGGGCCATTAGTTGAAGACCCAATATTATAATCTTCCCATTTTTCCATGAGACCCCAAGAATCCTTGAATTTTATTTACTTAGAAAGTCGAATGAGTAAAGGTCAGATGGCAAGCAGCTTAAAAAATATCCAATGACTTAAGATGTCTAAAGAAAATGAGGCTTATTAATAAAGCCCATTGTTTTGGTCTTTGAAAAACATGATTGACTTTTCTGATTAACTACAACCCTAGAAACTGGATTCACCTCTATTCTTTCTTGAATATTGCCACATTTCCTAATGAACATCCAAACAGATAATCATACATACCAGAGATGATAATGCGATCCTAAAGAGGCCCAAGGCTACGACAGTGAGTAGAACATGGTTTGGGGCCCAGCTGTGTTTAGCTTTCCAAAAAAACATGTATTTCTTCTGAGGCCCTCTTCTCACTCCTTGGCCTTCCTCCTGACTCTTCAGTTGAAAACAGGAGCCAAATACAGGCCCCAGAGTGAGTTCTTCGGCTCCCCACGCCTGTCTGAATCTTTCTTGCATTCTATCAGCAAATCTGGACAACTGTGACAACAAGCTCCAGGCTTTTTTTTTTTTTTTTTTTTTTTTTTTTGGTTTGTTTTTAACTGGACCATAAGCAGAGGCTTGAAATCACCCCAAAGCAATTATGTTTATGTAGAGGTAAAATATCAAAATATGGTCTGGGAAAGGAGACTCAAGTCTGTTTCATCAGAGATTTGGAAGGAATTGCCAAGTAGATTTTAAACCCATTCAGAGTAAAAATGACCTGCCTGGCGGTAAGCTCTGGCTGCAACCCCCTTCCCCCTTCTGCACTGTGGTTTGAAATCTCCAGGCTCCTGTGGTGTGGGCCTTCCGGAGCCATAGGACCCAAGACCCAGAAAGGCAGACCGTGGCTGCCAGAGAGAATGATAATCGTCACCTCCGCCTCCATTTTCCCTTCCCTTCATTGTGATCTCCAACCCTCCAAAAGCCACAAGTGTGTAAATGCATTCATCTTCCAGGAGCTATTTATTCTGTTTAATAGACACCTATTGCCCCCTCATCCTTTCTTTTTAGACTGTCTGGACAGGTACAAAGCAAATTAGTGCAAAATGCTTTCAGTCGTGTCAGGTGGAATCACAGTAATGAATGCTCCACTCTTGGGCTTTTAAACTTTCTGGATGCGTGTCCTGACAGCACTGTTTCCCTCAGTTACAGCTTCCTCATGGGTTCTCTGAAGTCTGCGTGGAGGGCCAAAGCCAGTCCTCTAACTTGGGAAGGTTCTGTTCCAGTAAAGACATGTTGAGCTCACCGTGGAAGAAGAAACCAAAAGGATTCAGCATCGGAAGTTCTGTAAAGTTTCAAATGTATTTTTCCTACTGGAGCATTTCCAGGATTTGTTGATTCTAATAACGATCAGGAAGTGCTAATATAGTGCTAGGATGCAATCGTTAGCATGAAACTCATTAATGACCTTGTTTTAAAACAAGGAAACAATGCCTTTAATTTCCTTATACCAAATTTATATATTCAAGCCCTTCTTGATATTTAAGAAGGATCCTTAGCATGCAACAAAAAGACAAGATATGATATTATGCATTGGTCATTTTTTGTAGTTCTAGCCCAGCCTAGACATAAATTTAGTTGGAATTGACACAATAATCTTCCAGGTCAGCTTCTAAATTCTCAATATTTGGAAACCATCTCTCAAATTTTTTAGAAAATCTCTCTCTCTCTCGCCCTTTCTTTTTTCCTCTTTCTTTCTGTGAAAGGCAGATTACTTTTTCTCTATTATCATCTGGGATCTAAATTAAGTTATCTGGTTTTACCACCACAGTTATTGTAATTGGCCACCAGTTTATTAGAACCCACGGGAAACAAACCCTTTTGTAAGTCAAAGTGCAGAGAATACAGCAGTAAGTTCTTGGTTACAACAATAATTGAGGATATTTGAAGAAAAGGCCTGTTGGTACTCCAAATAGTACTGTTTAAAAGACACCTAGTGGGTTTGCTTTACAACATAATGTCTCTGATACTGAAAACTTCCCTGACAAAGTGGGCTTTTAGAAGCCACTTGTTGTTGCAAGACCTTCACTCCTGGCAAATCAGTCAAGGGCTAGAACCTAGCTAGACACACAACTTAAACTGTGCCAATCAAATCCTTGATAGTCTGGGAACACGAGGGTCAGCCAGCTGTCCCTGGCAGACAGAAGAAACAGCCATGCAGGCCTGTGACTGAGCTTCCTGGATTTGCTGTGGCCCTGTGGTCTATCTAAAAGATGGTGGAACTTTTCCTCTGATTCTGTACAATACTTTCCTTACAAATCTGTTGATGACAAACCATCAAGATGACTTCCAACAAAATTAATTTTAACTTCTTTGAAAAGATTCAGATAGCTATCTGAATCTTCAATCACTTCAAATGAGCAATCGGGTACAAACGTCTAATCCTCTTTTACTCCCAGCAGACTCTGTAAGGTGTGGCAATCTACTGGGCACCTGAGATGATCCCTTTTTGATTTAAAAATGACCAGTGATATAGTAGGAGGGTGATTTCTTTGTTGTTGTTGTTGTTGTTTTTGATTTCTGTCTATTTCTTTTTATTCTTCCAGTGACAGTTAAAAACAGGTGAAAGAATATGGAATGCTTTGGGAATATAGATAATTGATTCCTAATTCTGGTTGATTTAAATGATAAGAAAATACATTCAAATAAGAAAAAAAAAACATTCATTCAGACATTTGCTGACAATTCAAAATGGAATGCTGGGAAAGATGAAATGTGTTGCAACGTATTGCTTTACAGTTTCTCAGTTTAATTGGTTGTTCCATTTTATAAGAAGTCCATGCTTAGAATGAAGTTACCCTGCAGCTTTTTCAAAGATTTTAGAATCTGCAACTATATGACTAGCTTCATTTCTATTCAAAAATCTTGCTGCCCATTCCAATGCACAGACTGTAATGACTTCTATGCCCTATGTATTCCTAAAGTTTAGGTGATTCATGTTTTTCGTTGATCTGCTTGCCATCTGAATGATAATTATATAGTCACCCAAGTCAATCTTGTATACAAAAGATTCAATGTTGTGCATCAGGGTAATATCCCTGGAAACCCATCTTATATTGTAAAAATAAATAAAGTAAAACACTAACATATACTTTAAAATTTTAATAAGTACGTAATAGTCATGTCATTTAATAAGTCATACTTAATAAGTCATTTAATAAGTATTTAACAGTCATACTTATGTGCCCCAAAAATTCTTTTGGGAGGACATTTTCAGCAGGAGCTGAACTTGCTGAAGGGGAGCAAGGAGGAAGTATTGGGAAGCTAACTTGAAGGTGCAAGTCTTCTTTTCCAGAAAAATTAACCTATAGCAAGTAGCTTGTCTTGCTTCAGAAAGTTCTAGTGACATTCAAAATTAGGGTGATCTCTTGCCTATGTACGTAGAACACACAATTCCACGTGGAATGTGCATCCTTGATCAATGATCTCTTGCTCTATTGACCCAATAAGCCCTTCATTGCTGAGCTCCTACAAGTGAGAGTCTATCAGTTCTATCCTTTATCCAGAATATAATCTGAAACAAATCAGTGTACCTCAAAAGTACCTGAGGACAAATAGGACATAGAGGAACATATATTAACACTAATAGGATCTGTTTTCCCTGACTGTAAACAAATACAATGCTGTATTTATTTTTCCGATGTGCAGTGAAATCAGATTGTAGTAAAAGGGAAAACCAGTTGTCTTTTTCTTTTCAATTGATAGAATAAAATATTTTCAAATCTTTAGCTATTAGTATAAAGACAAATCTATAAAAGTAAATAGAATACAATAATTTTAAAAGTAAAGATAGTAGAGCAAAGGAAGCTGAGTTCTGAGGGCATGTTACAGGCTAAATCATTCTCATACATTCTTTTATTTTTTTTTCCAATCGTTCCTACTAATCTTTACAATATCTCAGTGTGTTCAGATTTATAATATCCATTTTATAAAATCTCAGAAACATTAAATAAATTGACTAAATGCAAATATCTGGTAAGTAGAAAAGCCAGAATTCGAACTCTGTTTGTTCTGATTCTAAAGCCCTTGGCTTTTATTATCCCATGTTGTTATTAAAGTCACATAATAAGAAGGGAAAATGAGATAGTTAAAATGTGTGTTTTCTTGTACATAGCAAATCCAGTCATCTAATTTATTGGATGTGTATTGAGCATTGGTACTTAGTTTTCTCATTTGTGAAGTCCCTTTTGCCCCATGGCAGAGAATACATTATGCATAATGCAAAATTATTAATATACAAAATAGCCTAACTTCATTATTCTCATTAGCTAGTAAGTATGTTTTTGTTAAAGCACTAACCTTTGTCTGAAATGAGAAAAATGAGAGTAACAAGTGATTAAGGAAAGGAAAAAATTTTCCCCTGCAGTTCATCATAAAAGATACAGTGTATTTTGACTGTATCAGGAACCATAACAAAATTCAGTGACTGTTTACAAAGTGAACACACTGGCATTTATCACATCTTAAATATAATTTGTCACTAAGCCTTACATTTTCATAGAGTATAGGTGGTGTAAGCAGAGGAGTGGCCCCCAAGGATTCAGATCCTGATTCATGAACCTAAGGGAATTTGCAGATGTGATTAAGGACATTGAGATGGGGTGATGGTCCTGGATTGCCTCTGTGGGACCAATGTCATCACAAAGGTTCTTTGAAGAGTCAGAAAAGATGTGACAATGGAAACAGAGAGTTTTTAAGAAGCATCTGGCTTTGGAGATGGAGGAATAGCCACTAAGCAAGGAACATAAGAAGCTTTCAGAAACTGGAAAAGGCAAGGGAATTCTTTTGAGCCTCCAGAAGGAAGGCAGCCTTACCAACACCTTGATTTTGACCTAATGAAACCCATTTCAGACAGTAAAATAAAAAATGTGTATTGCTTTAAATGGCTATGTTTATGGTAACTCATTACAACAACCATATGAAGCTAAAAGAAGAAGTGAATTGGTAAGGCACATTTTTTGCTCATAATTATTTCAGTTAAAATGTAAGGCTCTCAGTATGAATCAAGGCACAATTACTACAATATGCTATTAAGTTATCTTGCAGGGCATTTGGGGAGGTGTATTCTGTGACTATGTATGCCAGTAACATGTTCAGGGATAAAAGTTCATTTGGAAAATGTATGAAATTCGAAATGTAAAAGAAAAACATGAACAAGCATTTTTGTTAATGTTTTTTGTTTGATATCCCAAGTTTCTGCTGAATACCTTCAAAATGCCTTTGGCTTAAGATAACATCTATCCCGGGGTGCCTGGGTGGCTCAGTCGTTAAGCGTCTGCCTTCGGCTCAGGCCATGATCCCAGGATCCTGGGATCGAGCCCCACATCGGGCTCCCGGCTCCGCGGGAAGCCTGCTTCTCCCTCTCCCACTCCCCCTGCTTGTGTTCCCCCTCTCACTGTCTCTGTCTGTCAAATAAATAAAACTTAAAAAAAAAAAGATAATATCTATCCCATCACTTAAAAATCCCAGTTTTGTGTTTTACTTGGAGAATCTCTTATTCCTGGTTTCTGCCTCCTAATTTCATGTGTTGATGTTGTTCTTTATGATGACATGAGCATCTTTGTCAACATTTTTAATGTCAGTGTATCTAGTGCAATGCTTGGAACATGGTAAGGATGCAACAAATAGTTTTGGAACGCATGCAAATTAAAACAGGAGACTGTCATTTTTCTCCCATTGAATGAAGCATGGTAATGGTTTAAAAGGTAAGAGGCAATGAAAGTCAGAATAATGCCATAAATCTGACACTTCTGTTCACCTCAGTTAAGCTTTCCATTAAGAATAACAGAAACTCTGAAAAACAGGTTGGCAATATGTACCAAGATCTTTAAAATTGTTATATCCTTTGTCTTGGCAATTCCATTAGAAGGAATCTACTCTAGGAATCATAATTAGATATTTACCAGAATAATTTTGATAGTGATGATTATTAATAATGTGAAATAGAGGTGGGGAATATTATGTTGTTTAAAATAATTTTTAAAACATTTCAACATCCTAGGAAATTGGATATGGAATTTGATCCAGAATGATACGGTTCTTTGCTTTCTCCTTGAAACCTTTGTCAAAATTCTAAAGTTTACACAATTAATCATATCCTTATGAATAGAAAAGCTGGTATGAAATTGACTGATGTTGTGTATTTCTAAAATTAAAAAAATGAATTAAAATCCATTCATTTACTGAGAGCTGAAGCAAAGAAAATGTTTTCACGTCAGAATTGCACAGATTGTCAACCAACATGAATCAAATCTAGTGAATAATTTCTATTTATTTATTGCATCTGTGTAATAATAACCAGCAACATGAAGTCGCATCAGAGATAGCTTTACTATGCTGAGCATCTATATGTAAATAAGATATATATTGGCATGGTACATCTGGACCACTGGCTTGATTATTTTTCACTGAATTGACCCAGATTTGAGTCAAGCACAAAATTGACCATATTTGCTTACAAAATATATTGCAAACTATTTGACTCAAGTGGCTAAACCAACAGGTATCACCACAGAAAACCGCTTTTCTTCAGTGATCAAATTATAGAAAGCAGTATTGCTTAGAATACTGGCTCCCAGAGCCTAGTCCCATAGTTGGCTCATTCTTGGTCTTAACAGATATTTGTTGAATAAGTTTAAGGGATAATACTATATATCAAATACTTATCACATTTTTACTATTTCAACTTTGAAACAAGTGCCTCCAGTGCATAAAATTCCTTAGTCTCTGCTGTTATTATTTCATACTGTGTGATAGATTCACACCAATCAGCTATTACAGTAGTCCCCCATTATCCTCTGAACGGATACCTTCAAGGACCCCAGTGGATGCCCAAAACTATGGAAACATACCTATGAAAAAGTTTAATTTATAAATTAGGCACGGTAAGAGTTTAGCAACTAATAATAAAATAAAAAATTATAATAATATACTGTAATAACCATTATGTAAATGTGGTCTCTCTCTCTCAAAATATCTTATTGTACTGTATTCACTTTTCTTCTTCTTGTAATGATGTGAAGTGATAAAATGTGCACGAAGGGAGGAGAATCACATAGGCACGATGACCTAGTGGTAGGTTACAACTCACCTGCTGACGACATGTCACAAGGAGGGTTCTCTGTTTCCCCACTGCTGTTGACCCCGGTAACTGAAACCACAGAAGGCAAAACCAAAAATAAGGGGGGGGGGGACAACTGTACAATGGAATATAAATGAATGAAACCCAAAGTTGAAACTTTGCATATTGTTTGAGCCATATTTATGCACAGGTTTCCATTTTCTTTCAAAGATTCAACCTACCACACGGGGCGCCTGTGTTAAGCGTGGCTCAATCGGTTAAGCATCCGACTCTTTGGTTTTGGCTCAGGTCATGGTCTCAGGGTCCTGGGATCCAGCCAGGCTTTGTCGGGCTCTGCACTCAGTGGGGAGTCTGCTTGAGATCCTCTCTCTGACTTTTCCTCATCTCTCCCCCCACTCGTGCTCTCTCTCTCTCTCTCTAAAATAAAATAAAATAAAATAAAATAAATGAATAAAATATTTAAAAAGAAATATTCAGCCTACCACAAACTTCAAGGTGAAAATCAGGGAAGGATACTTTCCTCCTAATTCTCTTCAATACTGTTCAACAGTGCCTTTTAAGTTTTCAGTAAGCCCTGAGCACATTGTGCAATGGACCCTATGCAGGTCTTCCAGAGTAGATTAAGTGCAGTGCTGTAAGCATTTTGAGGGCCATAGCCCCTGGAACATAAGGAGATCCATGGAAGGGGATCTGCCTTGGATTGTAAACACCACTGAC
Source organism: Mirounga leonina (assembly GCF_011800145.1). Taxonomy (NCBI): domain Eukaryota; kingdom Metazoa; phylum Chordata; class Mammalia; order Carnivora; family Phocidae; genus Mirounga; species Mirounga leonina. Next base: position 12,907,479 of record NW_023270464.1, read on the forward strand.
TGTGGTAGATGTTATGGCTTTGCCTGAACACAAACCATTCCCCTTCTTCTGGAAATGGCACCTTGATTCTCTTTGGGAGGAATATGTAATGCAGGGGCTTTGGAGTCACAGCACGTTTTTTGAATCTTGACTCTTGCACTTATTTGCTGTGTGACACTGGACAAGTTACTTAACATCTTTGTGCTTACAGCTAATCATCTATAAAATGGGTATAATAGTAGTTCTAATATTATGGGGATATTATAAGGATTAACTGAGCGGTTATTCTAATTGCAAAAGCAATGAGAACAATCTCTGACACATAATAAACACTATGTATTATTTGTTAAATTAGTAGACAACATCTGTCTCCTGCATTCCAATATCAGGGCTCTCACTCATTCCCTTGGCCAAGGAGTGGCACTGAACCTAAGCCAAATCCAATCAGGCTCACTGTTAATAAGCATCAATGTCACAACTATCCTGGTACATAAGTCTATTATGTTTTAGGGTAGATTGCTTGAAATGAGATCGCTGGGTAACAGATATAAAATATTTTTAAGATCTTGGTACATAATGTCAAACTTCTTTTCAGAGAGTTTTTGTTACTTTTATTTATTTTTATTTTTTTTTAACATTTATTTGTTTCAGAGAGAGAGTGTGTGTGCGAGAGTGGGGAAGGGGCAGAGGGAGAGGAAGACAAGCAGACTCCTACTGAGTGGGGAGTCCGAAGCAGGACTCAATCCCAGGATCCTGTGATCATGACCTGAGCCAAAATCCTGAGTCAGATGCTTAATGGACTAAGCCACCCAGGTGCCCCAGTTTCTGTTACTTTTACTTTACTGAAGTGCATTGAAAGGAATTTATTCTGTGGAGTCTGAGAGAAATTCTCCACAAGTTTCTGCTACTTGGATCCTCAGAGTTGCTCCTGTATTTTATATAGCAATAATTAGTATTTCTCTCATTACAATAAGGTAGAGCCATTTGTGTGTCCTTTATTTTTTATCCTTTGACCATTTTTTTTTTACTGGATTGTGGATCTTTATCTTACCAATATCGGTAGTTGCTTATATGTTAGGAAAGTCATTCTGCACTCTAGAGATAAAATAGAATTTCCCCATATTTCCTTAGAGTACTTCCTGTTTTATTTTTTACATTTAAACTATTGATCCATTTACAATTTAGTCCGCATGATGATGCCTGCCCAGATGGAGATATCTGTAAAAGAATTCTTCTGTTTTTTCTTCTAGTGTTTTTATGGTTTTACATTTTCTCTCCAGTCATTGATCTATTTAGGACACATTTTGGTGCACATGGTGATGCAGTAGGCCCACCCCCTTCAGTAATCCAGGAGGGATAAACTCCAGGATCCAGAGCTCTGATTGAAAAACATTTTTAATATCTTTACTGAGGTGTAACATACCATAAACTTAGCTCATTGTAAATGTACGATTCAGCAATTTTAAAGTTGTTCAACCATCACTGTATATATATATATTATTTTTTTAAATTTTATTATGTTATGTTAATCACCATACATTCCATCAAAATCCTAGAGGAGAACACAGGCAGCAACCTCTTCGACCTCAGCCACAGCAACTTCTTCCTAGAAATATCATCAAAGGCAAGAGAAGTGAGGGCAAAAATGAACTATTGGGACTTCATCAAGATAAAAAGCTTTTGCAAAGCCAAGGAAACAGTCAACAAAACCAAAAGACACCGGACAGAATGGGAGAAGATATTTGCAAATGACACATCAGATAAAGGGCTAGTATCCAAAATCTATAAAGAACTTATCAAATTCAACACCCAAAGAACAAATAATTCAATCAAGAAATGGGTAGAAGACATGGACAGACATTTTTCCAAAGACATCCAAATGGCCAACAGACACGTGAAAAAGTCCTCAACATTGCTCGGCATCAGGGAAATCCAAATCAAAACCTCAATGAGATACCACCTCACATCACCCATCACTGTATATTTTTAAATTTTTTCCTTGTTTAGTGACATTATTTTCTTTTTAATTACCTTAAAGTTTATTAAATTTTGGCATACAGTTTCATCTATATAAACACAAATATAGGGTTGCATAACCATCACTGAATTATGAGGTGCCTGGGTGGCTCAGACAGTTAAGCGTCTGCCTTTGGCTCAGTTCATGATCCCAGGGTCTTGGGATCAAGCCCTGCATTGGTCTCCCTGTTCAGCAGGGAGTCTGCTTCTCCCTCTCCCTCTGCCTGTTGCTCTGCCTGCTTGTGCATGCGCTCTTTCTCTGTCAAATAAATAAATAAAATCTTAAAAAAGTCAAGAATCAGAATAGTTCTATCACCCTAAAACATAAAAGGGGAGGGTAAACCGACTTTGATTATGATAAATTTCCTGTATTCCCCTTGAACTAGTAAAATACTGATTCTGAGTAGCCTGTGAGAAGTTAACTACACATATTATAATATATACAGCAACTAAGTAATAAACACAATCGTTAAATTACAATTGAACACTAAAAATTGTTCAAATAATCCTCCAAAAGGGAGCAGTTCTATGATCAGAATGTTTGTGTCCCTCAAATTCATATGTTGAAAACCTAATGCCTACGGTGATGGTGTTAGGAGAGGGATCCCATGGAAAGTGATTAGACTAGGAGTGTGAAGCCCTCATGAAAGGGGTTAATACCCTGAAAGAAGGGACCTCAGAGAGCTCTCTCATCCCTTTCTCCAGGTGAGGACAAAGCCAGAAGTCAACAATCTGAAACCTAGAAGAACACCCTCATCTGAACCAGATGGTGTTGGCACCTTGATCTTGGGTTTCTAGCCTCCAGAACTGTGAGAAATAAATTTTTATTGTGTGTAAGGCACCCAGTCTGTGGTATTTTGTTATTGTAGCCTAAAGGGAAAGGGAAAGAGAAAACAAAGGCAGAGGAAATAAACAAAAAATAAGTAAGAAAACATACTTAATTCTAAACATATTGATAATCACATTCAAGGATCTAAACACACCACTTCGAGCACAGAGATTAGGGGCACCTGGTGGCTTAATCAGTTAAGCATTGGACTCGATTTTGACTCAGGTTGTGATCTCAGGGTCTTTTTTTTTTTAAGATTTTATTTATTTATTTGAGAGATATTGAGAGAGGGCATGAGCAGGGAGAAGGAGCAGAGGCAGAGAGAGAAGCAGGCTCCCCACTGAGCAGGGAGGCTGAGCAGGGAGCCTGACATGGGACTTGATCCCAGGACTCTGGCATCATGACATGAGCTGAAGGCAGCTACTTAACCGACTGAGCCACCCAGGCGCCCGTGATCTCAGGGTCTTGAGATCAAGCCCCACATAAGGCTCCACTCTCAGCAGGGAATCTGCTTGAGATTCTATCTCCTTTTCCCTCTCCCTCTCCCCCCACTTGAATGTGTGCTCTCTCTTTCTCTAAATTAAGTAAATAAATCTTTATAAGACAAAAACAAACAAAAAACACTGAGATTATTAGGGTGGGAAAAATAACATGAACGAACTAATGTTGTCTATAGGAAACTCACTTCTAAAATTATTATATAGGTTGATTAAAAGTAAAAGGGTGGAAATATATGTACCTTGTCAACACTAATCAAAAGAAAACAGAAGTAACTTTATCAATATCAGGAAAAGTAGACTTCACAGTGTAAAAAAAAAAGAAATTGCAAAGGATAAAAAAGGATATTACATATTGTAAAATGGCTAATTTACCACAAAGATACAGCAATCCTGAATGTCTCTGAACCTTTCAACTCAGCTCTAAAATACATGAAGCAGAAAGCCTGGGTGGCTCAGTCAGTTAACCTCTGTCTTCAGCTCAGGTCATGATCCCGGGGTCCTGGGATCAAGTCCTGTGTCAGGCTCCAGCTCAGTGGGGAGTCTGCTTCTCCCTCTCCCTCTCTTCTGCCCCTTCCCCCCTGCTCTTGCTCTCTCTCTCTCAAATAAATAAATAAAATCTTTAAAAATAAAATAAAATACATGAAGCAAATTCTGATGGAACTAAAAGGAGAAATAGACAAATACACAATTGTAGTTGGTGACTTCAACCATCCTTTCTCAGTAGACAGAAAACCAGCTGGAGTACCGAAGAGTTAAACAATAAACAACATCATCAATGAACTGGTGCTGACATTAATAGACATCCCCCCAAGAATAATGGAAGCCATTTTCTTTTTAGGTACACATGGAACATGTCCTGTATCATCAAACAAATTTACAAATTAAAATAATTAAGTCATATAAAGTATGCTCTCTGGCAATCCATTTTTAGAACATTTCCATCACTCTATAAATCTGCAGGATCTCATTTGCAGTCAATCCCTCTTTCAAAACTCAGGCTCAAGAAATCAATTATTTGCTCTTTGTCTTCACAAACTTGTCTCTTCTGAACATTTCACTTATACAATATGCAGTCATTTTTGTCTAGCTTCTGCAACTTAGCATAGTGCTTTCAAGGCTCATTCATATTATGGCAGGTCTCAGGACTTTTTTCTGAGTAGTAATTTCATTGTATAGATACACCATATTCTGTTCATCCATTTATCAGTTGAAGTGCTTTAGAACTGTTTCCACTGAATATTCACTTGTTCTAGCACCATTTAATGAAAAGACTATCCTTTCACTAATGAATAACCATGGCACTTCACTCCAAAATTAATCTACTATAAACATGTGTTGATTTCTGATCTCTCAATTTTCTTCCATTTGTCTATGTCACCATATTTATAAAAAAACTACCTCTCTTGATCACTGTAGCATCATGATAAGATTTGAAATCAGGTAGTGTGAGTCCTACATTTTCTTCTCTCTCAAAATTGTTTAGGCTCTCTTGAGCTATTTCCATTTCCACATAAATATGAAGATCAGCTTACCAATTTCTGCCAAAAAACCTTGCTAGGATTTTTGTAGGGATTGTATTGAATTTGTAGAACAATTTGGAAAGAATTGCCATTCAACCAATATTTATTCTTCCAATCTATGAGCATGGGGTTTCTTTTCATTTGTTTCAATCTTCTTTAATTGTGGGAAACAATATTACAATATTTTGTTTATTTTTATTATTTATTTATTATTTTATTTATTCCTAAGTATTTTATTTTTGATGTTATGTGATTGAATTATTTCTTAATTTCAATTTCAAATTGTCCATTACTAGTACATAGAAGCTAGCATATAGAATTGTATATACAATTGATTTTTGTCTATCAACACACTTTTTATCTTTTGACCTTCTTAAACTCGTTTATTTCTTTTATTAATTTGATAATGTATTCCTTAAGATTTTTTAAATATAGAATCATGTCATTTATAAATAAGACAAACAGCTTTACTTCCTCCTTATCAATCTAGATTCCTTTCAATAATTTTACTTTTCTTATAGCCACCATTACAATATTGAATAGAAATGTGAGAGTGGACATTCTTGCCTTATTCCCAATTTTAGGGGGAAAATATGCAATCTTTCACTATTAAGTTTAATATAAACTGTAGATTCTCTTTTTTTTTTTTTTTAAGATTTTATTTATTTGACAGAGAGAGACACAGCAAGAGAGGGAACACAAGCAGGGGGAGTGGGAGAGGGAGAAGCAGGCTCCCTGCTCAGCAGGCTTGATGCGGGCTTGATCCCAGGACCCTGAGATCATGACCTGAGCCGAAGGCAGACGCTTAACGACTGAGCCACCCAGGTGCCTCATCTTTTTTTTTAAGATTTTATTTATTTATTTGAGAGAGACAGAGAGAGAGAGCATGAGCAGAGAGAGGGAGACTCAGACTACCCACTGAGCAAGAAGCCCGATGCAGGGCTCAATCCCAGGACCCTGAGATCATGACCTGAGCCAAAGGCAGATGCTCAACCAACTGAGCCATCCGGGTGCCCCAGGTTCTCTTTATCAGGTTGAGTAAATTCCTTTCTATTTTTAATGTCATGAGACTTACTATCATAAAGAGGTGTTGTATTTTGTCAAATGCTTTTTCTATGTGTCCAAGAACATATATTTTTCATTCTTTATTTTGTCAATATGATATAAATGCTGGGCAACAATGGTACACAATGGTTTAAGGTGTTGTTAAATTCAGTTTGTGAAAATTTAATGAATAATTTTGCATCTATATTCATCAGGGATATCAGTTTACAGCTTTATTGCTTATGATGTCTTTCTCTGGCTTTGGCGCTGGAAAAAAACTAGATTATAGAAAGAGTTGTAAAGTGTCCCTTTCTCTGTTTTCTGAAAGAGTTTATGAAGGATTTGTAATATTGGTCCTTTGCATATTTTATGCATTTCATCATGGAAGCCATATGGGTCTGGGCTTTTCTTCATGAGAAGATTTTTAATTCCTAGTGCTATTTTTTTACTTGTTAGATTTATATTTAGGCTTTCTATTTCTCTTTGAGACAGTTTTGGTCATCTAGGTTTCAGCTTCATTTCATCTAAATTATCTAATGTGTTGGCATATAGTTTTGCACAATACTTTTAATTTCCTGGTAGTAATGTTTCCTCTTTTATTCCTGATTTTGGTAATTTTGGTCTTATTTATTAGCCTAGCAAAAGCTTATTTCATTTTAATTTTTGATCTCAAAAAAACTTCTGATTTCTTCAATTTTTAATTTTTTTTCTGGATTTTCAATTTTTTTTTTACTTCTTTAATATTTAGCATTTTCTTCCTTCAGGTCATGCTGGGTTTAGTTTTTACTTCTTTTTCTACTTTTTTTTTTTTTTTAATTTATTTATTCATTTGAGAGAGTGAGAATGAGAGAGTACATGAGAGGGGGCAGGGTCAGAGGGAGAAGCAGGCTCCTCGCCGAGCAGGGAGCCCGATGCGGGACTCGATCCTGGGACTCCAGGATCATGACCTGAGCCGAAGGCAGTTGCTTAACCAACTGAGCCACCCAGGCTCCCTTTCTACTTTTTTAAGACAAGTTTAAGTTACTGTTTTTAGAACTTTCTGATTTTCTCGTATAGATGTCTAGTGCTATGAAATTTTCTCTAAGCACTGCTTTAAATGTCCAAATAACTTTTGATATATTGTGATTTCATTATCATTGATTTCAGTATTTAAAAAAAAAATCCCTTTAGCAATTCTCTTTACACATGAGTTATTTGTAAATGTGTTGTTTAATATCCAAATATTGGGGGAGGTGGCTTTCTAAGATTTTTATTTGTGAATAATTCCTAATTTAATTCTATTGTGGTAAGAGAACATATTTGTATGATAACTGTATATATATTTAATTTATTGAGATGCCTAGTGGCCCATCACATTCTCTGTCATGAAGAATCCTTCATATATGCTTAAAAAGAATGTCCATTCTGTAGTAGTTGAGTGAAATGTTGGTACATGTCAGTAATGTCAAATTATTCGATGGTCTTGCTCAAGTTTTCTATAAACTTCCTGACTTCCATTTATTTGTCTTATCAATAACTGAAAGTGAACAATTGATATCTCTGGCAATTACTGAATGCCTGTTACTTCCTTTTAACTTGTTATTATCTTGTTTTGTGTTTGGGGTTCTCTTCCTAGATGTGTATTTACCCTTATAGTTATAAATTTTTGATGTACTATAATTTTCCTCTGTCTTAAAACATTTTTCTAAAATTTCAATCACACTTTGAATGTAAAGTGTGTATTTTATAGGAATTATAGGTTCTTTTCTCATTTTTAAAAAAATTCAATATAGTGATCTCTTCTTGTTGGATAAAGGGTCCATTCTCATTTATTACCATTTTTACTTGGAATTTTTAAATGCAACTTTTCTTTGCTTTCCATTTGAATGATATTGTTTTCACCCTTTCATTTCTCCTTTCCTGACTTCTTATAGATTAAATAAACACATTATTTTTATCTCTGTTGATTTTTATATATTATTTTGAAACATATTTTATGATTGCTCTATGATTATAATATGCATCAAAATCTACTTTGGAATCATACTAATTTAAATATAGTAAAATATAATACCTTTGCTCCACTATGTCTCCTTTTCCTTCCTCTTCTTTCATTATACACCCAATAAAACAGTGTTCATAGTTATCATTTTATACCAAACTATGTAGTTTTTAAAAATCAGGAGAAGAAATGAGAAAATATACATTATAGAGTCTTTTATGTTAAGCCACATACTTATCATATCTGGAGTCTTCATTTTTTTTATGTGCATCTAAGTGATCCTGGCATTTCCATTCAATAAATAGGCTTGTCTTTTGTGTTCCTTTGTAGGCAGGTCAGCTAGTCAAGAATTACCTTAATCTTTATTTATCTGGAAATGTATTTATTTTGCTTTTTTATTCAAAGGATAGTTTTACTAGAAATAAAATCTATGGTTGACTTTTTTTTTTCACTTAGCATTTGGAATATGGCATTCTACTGCCTCTAGCCTTCATTGTGTCTGATGAGAAGTCAGTTGTTAACTGCATTGTTTTAAGAGTCATTCAGATTTCAGGCCATTTTCCAGTGTGTACTGGTTTTTAATTTCTACCAGGTTCTCTTGTGTATCCTCTGTTCAGATGCTATTGGCCAAATATGTGTGGTTTGACCTGCTGTTCATGTACAAGCCCTCAGCCAACGCATATTGAGAGCCATTTTGCTGTCTTTTAGAACTACCTGTTGAATCCTAGACTAGTCCTGTATTCTGTTGCTTAACTCAAATCATCCTGCAATCTCAGGGAAATGGAGCCTCTGGCTCTTCTCATTTGCTTGCCACCAAGATTACTACTTTAACTGACCACATCCCCCTTTACCAGTCAGGGCACATTTACTGTTTTCACAGCCTGATTCACCCTGGTTAAAATACAACACTGACAGTATAGGGAGGTGGTTGAAGAGTGGGAGCAGTCCCAGCCAAAAATGTATCAGACTCTCACTCTTTGTTTTTTTTGTGTGTGTGTGACAGAGAGAGAGACAGCAAGAGAGGGAACACAAGCAGGGGGAGTGGGAGAGGGAGAAGCAGGCTTCCCACTGAGCAGAGAGCCCAATGTGTGGCTTGATCCCAGGATCATGACCTGGGCCGAAGGCAGATGCTTAATGACTGAGCCACCCAAGCACCCATCACTCTTTTTTATAAGAATTTTAGTAGTTTCCATAAATAAACACTTCTCTGTTCATTCCATATCTTTGGTTGAATTCCAGATTGCTAAAAATTGTTTTTGACAGTCTCATCCAGATTTATAATTGCCTTTTAGGACAGGATTTGTTGACCTTCTCATTCTGTCACACTGAGAATTGTTCTCAAGAGGAGAAAATTGTTATTGTTAAAAGAGAAACCTTAAAATACAACATAACATAAAGATTCTGAGACAAGATTTTCCCATTGCCTGCCAAATTAGATCTATACTCCCCAGCCTAAGTTCATTGCTCACCTCTTTGACACTGGCCTGTTTTAAAAGTCTTATCTCTCATCTCAAAGCAGGCATGAGTGAAGACAACTCAACATTTCTCTCTTTTCTCTAGGAACCATTCTCTTCTCTAAACCTAGATAGCCTTCTATTACACCACATTGAAATTCCTTAGAGATTCCTCTATTATTAATTACTTCTAAGCAGAGTATATTCCACCACATTAAGGTAGTATCCCCTTGAGGGCAAGGGCTATGCTTTGCACATCTTCTCCCAAAATGAGTCTAATTCAGATCCTTGAGCTAGAAAAGCACCACTGAGTATTTGTTTCATGAAACAAGTAACGAAAATGATGTATTTTCCCTTGCAGGGATGTAATAGAAGATTTTCTTATTCCATTAAGATAAGAGAAAAATGCTGAACATACAGGCTTTATGAAATTTGAGATCTTGATGTTCATTTTTTTTAATCAAGGTAGTTATTTCCTGAGTTTTCAGCAAACATGGAAAGGGGGAGGGGGGTTTGGAGCTTAAATGTGTTTAAAACAACCAAGACAGAGGGAAATCCGGATTTGGATGAAAGGAAAATGAGAGATGAGAGATGGGCTTAAGAGCAGAACAGCATAAACCTCTTGTGCAGGGATACCCTTGAACAGAGCTCTGGGCAGAGCTTAAAGTCATCTTGAATGGAGTGAGACATTCTTTTTGTTTTAATTAAATTCATATTTTTTAGTAAGTTGCACAACGTATAGTGAGATTAAAATCTTGTGATATACGTCCACATTATTCAGTTCCATTGAATTGTTTTAGAGTCTTTCCTTCCTTCTCTGATAGAATAATTATGTGCATTGGAGAAAACTTCCTGGTTTATTACTAATCATACACTGACACTGGTCCATTTTATGTTACCATGAACAACTTATACAGCTCACACTTGTGAAAATATTTCTGTTGACCTAAGTCATCTTTTTTCACTGCCCTAAATCTCTCAGAATAAACTCAGATAATTATTTTGTTCTGCTATAAGGTAAAACTTATATCCTTCTAACGACTAAAACACTTAGTTCAGTCTTATTTTTCCCTTGTGAGAAAAAAAAATGTGGATTTTACTACTCACTCCATCACTCACTTAGTTTATGGCTTGCATATTTTTTCTGCTTTCCTACAATATTTCACAATGGTCAATTTAAAGATCTCCTCACCTGATGTAACCTATGTTTGCAGTTTGATGTTACAAACACTCAATAAACCACAAGTGGGCACGGAAGCCAGAGATGTGCACTTTTAAAGATTAAACAACAACAAAATGTCTTGTCCTTTGCTAGCATAATCTCTGTTCATCATCCCTTCTCCCCTTGTTTTTTTCCATAAACCTTATTTTGACATCTGTTAATATTTGAATAGTTCCTAATTTTGATTAACACTCTTGAGCTCAAACCAAATAGTTGCTTAGGGTGCAATTTCCTGGACATTAAAAAAAGGGATTATGTTAAGAATCTAGTCTGTGACTTAAAAATAGAATTTTAAGAAGCACTTCAGTATCATCCTGGAAAAATGACACTGCATCTTGTAGTAGGCCATAAGGGGATGAGGGGAGTATTGGCAGAGAGCCAGAGTTTTGTGTTAACTTCAAGAGCAGAGGTGATTTTTAATGCTTCAACATCATTCATGAAATATTATATATATAATTTGTACTCACAATAACAAGCAGGCTCTCCAAAGAAACATTAAAATAAATAGCTTCTTTAACTCTTTTGTACCTTGATCATATCTTATTTTGATGAACCCATAAAAAGGGAAGGTAAGATTGATGTTGGACAGATCAGTAGGGCAATCATGTAGTTTATTACATATTTATGACTCTGAAAGATCAAAGGATGTTTTTATGCACATAACTTGGCAAATGTATTTTGCCACGTTCAGATATGTTCCAAGTGACTTCAGTGGGGAAGTGAAAAGATCTGGCGCTTTGCCTGTAATGCTATTTGGCAAGACATTGAATGATGGTGGGATTTGAGAACACTGTAACATACTGTATTACATGTATATGTATACACACTCTATATATGTATGCATACATTCACTGATATATAGGAAATGTGCGACTGTATACACACTGTATGTAAATATGTTAAACTACATAATCAGAGTAATTGGATGAAATAGTGGTATTTGTATGTACCAGTAAGCTATACATTTGGAAGGGCTGCATTATTCTTTCTTATAACATTTTCAAGAGAATTGCAAATAAAAGTGTTACCATTAATTCCCTCCAGAATTTTAAATGTGTGTTTATTAATAAAGTCCTGTGTGACTTTAGTTTAACTGCCTAACGTGTTGAAGGATGTGCAAATTGAGCCTGATTGTGCAAATTGAGCACTCTGTGGGCAAAGGTGCTGCAAGAGATACAGTTCCCGCCCCACAGACAGGGGCCTCCCAGCCTTTCAGAACCCAGGGATCTTTCCTCATTCCCACCTTGTTCCAGAAAATTTTTGTTTTCTGTATGACATATATGAGTGTGCTGGGAGTGATTTAGTCTGGAAGTTCTTTTGCCTTTAAAAAGTCGGTTATTCTGATTTCCAAATAGGTCTAGTCTCTCATTAACAAAAAACACTTTTAGTTCAAAATTAGAATTTGGAAAAAAGAACATAAATTTTGATTAATTTTTTTCTATATTCAGATCAGAGGTTTTCTCTTCTTAAATATCAACAGATTGTTAAAATTGCATTATCAGGATATTTCAAATCATGGTGCAAAGAACACATGAATCATTTGGATGACTGTGGGGGTCACTTTAGAGACAGTGCCTTGGCAAAATGTATTTGGGAAATTTGGGTTCAACAACTTTAAATGGCTTTCTATAACCATAGACAGTATGGTACTGGAAATTTCCAGGTAGCTGCTCCAGCATTTCCCCCAAATGATCCGAGTCAGTGATTCCTTTGTGCATTGTATCAAGAGCATTGTACAGAACATACTCTAATAAACATCTGATTATCTGATGGACTCATGATTTATAATCTACTTACTGCCAGTTGTTGAGTGCTTACACCCTCTTAGTTATTTTACTAAGTACTTACTTAAATACTGTTTATCAAATCCTTCAAGCATTCTACAGATGAGGAAAGTCAAGCTGGGAACACATGGCTAGTGGCAGAGACAGGATTGGTCCTAGCTCTTCATTCAGTGTCAAGAGTGATATTTTAAATCACACTGAAATAACTTTATGATGTTGGAATATTTTTATCGAAGTATTGGTCTTCACCAAATGGTCTGCTGCCATGTTCTATACCAAGTCAGACATTATTTGTTGTCAGTGGTCAAGTGCTTCCTACTCCAAATATCTTATTTTTATAGTTGATGCTCCAAATGGTGGCTTACATTTGTAAAACATTACTGCTAAGAAATCAAAGAACGAACAGTAAATGGCAACCAAGAGTAAGAAAACATACTGGACGTTGTATAGAACAGAGCCAGAAATCTTTGGGGCACCTGGGTGGCTCAGTTGGTGAAGTGTCTGCCTTCAGCTCAGGTCATGATCTTGAGGTCCTGGGATTGAGCCCCGAATCAGGATCCCTGCTTAGCGGGGAGTCTGCGTTTCCCTCTCCCTTTGCTCCTCCCCCAAACTCGTGGTCTCTCTCTTTCTCTCTCTCTCAAGTAAATAAATAAAATCTTTAAAGGAAAAAAACAAAGAGCCATAAAGCTTTGACTTAGAACCTGTGACTGCAGGGCTAGTACCTAGTACCTAGAAATATAAATTTCACTAAAGCAGGTGACTGATTCAGTTGATTTGTCTTTTAGTTCCCCAGTGAGTAATTTGGGGGAAGGATTAAGCAGAAAATGTAGGATGGCATCTGAGCACTGGTATTTTTTGTCTCACATTGGTACCCACGCATGTAAAAAGTAGAGTTTTGTAAATGGAAAATCATTTCTTCTGGTGTCATTTATTGAAGAGACTATCATTTCTGCATTGTGTGTTCTTGGTACCTTTGGCAAAGACCAATTGACCATAAATGCATACATTTATTTCTGGGCCGTTTATTTTGTTCCATTGTTTGATATATCTAGTTCTTTGCCAGCACCATGCTGTTTCCATTATTATATCTTTGTAGTAAATTTTGAAAGTGACTAGTGTGATGCCCGAACTTTGTTCTTTCTGCTCAAGCTTGCTTTGGCTATTTGTGATCTTTTGTGGTTTCATATGAATTTTAGGATTGTCTCTTCTATTTCTGAGAAAAATACCAAAGTAATTTTTTTAAAAAGATTTTATTTATTTATTTGACAGAGAGAGACACACCGAGAGAGGGAACACAAGGAAGGGGAGTGGGAGAGGGAGAAGCAGGCTTCCCGCAGAGCAGGGAGCCCGATGTGGGGCTCAGTACCAGGACCCTGAGATCATGACCTGAGCTGAAGGCAGACGCTTAATGACTGAGCCACCCAGGCACCCCCAAAGTAATTTTAATAAAGATTCTATTGACTTTTTAAATTATTTTGGATAGTATGCACTTTAAAATTATTAATTCTCCTAGTCCATGAACACGGGTATCTTTCCATTTGTTTGTGTCTTCTTCAATTTCTTTCATCAGTGTTTTATAGCTTACTGTTTACAGATCTTTCACCTCTTTTGTTAAATTTAACCTAAGTGTTTTTTGTTTGTTTGTTTGTTTGTTTTGTTTTTGATGTTATTGTAAATGGGATTGTTTCCTTAATTACTTTTTTGGATAGTTTGTTGTTAGAGTATATAAAATGCAACTGATATTTATATGTTGATTTTGTATCCTGCAACTTTACTAAGTTAGCTCTTAAGTTCCAACAGTTTTTTTGGTGGAATCTTTATTTCTCTTTCTTGTCTAAATGCTCTGGCTAGGACTTTCAGCACTGCATTGAATTAAAGTGGTGAGAGTGGGCTTCTCCATATTGTTCCTGATCTTAGAGAAAAATCTTTCAGCTTTTCACCATTGAGAATGATGTGGGCTTGTCATATATGGTCTTCATTATGTCGAGTTACATTCTTTCTATATCTAATTAGTGAACTGTTTCTATCATGAAACAGTACTGAATTTTGTCAAATGTTTTCTCTATACCTATTGAGATGATCACACAGTTTTTATCCTTCATTCTGTTAATGTGGCATATCCTATTTATTGATTTGTGTGTGTTGAATTATCCTTGTCTTTAGGGATAAATCCCACTTGATCATGGTGTATGATCCTTTTGATGTGCTGATGAATCCCATTTGCCAGTATTTTGTTGAAGTCTTTTGCATTTGTGTTCATCAAGGATATTGTCCTATAATTTTCTTTTCTTGTATTGTCCTTATCTAGCTTTGGAATAAGGGTAATTTTGGCCTCATAAAATGAGTGTGGAAGTGTTTCCTTCTCTGAAAGCTTTTGGAAGAGTTTAAGAGAGATCGCTATTAATCCGTTCTTAAATGTTTAGTAGAATGCACCAGTGAAGCAATCAGGCCTGTACTTTTATTTTGGGGGAAGTTTTTGATTATTATTTTAATTTCCTTACTCATTATTGATCTGTTCAAAATTTCTATTTCTTCATGAATCAGTCTTGGTATATTTATATTTCTAGGAATTTATACTTTTCTTCTAGGTTATACAATATTTTGGTTTACAGTTGATCACAGTAGTCTGTTATGATCTCTGTATTTTTGTGGTATTGGTTATAATGTCTCCTCTTTCATTTATAATTTTATTTATTTGTTTTTGCTCTTTTTCTTAGCTCGTTATTCTAGCTAAGGTTTTGTCAATTTTGTTTATCTTTTCAAAAAATCAACTCTTGGGGCACCTGGGTGGCTCAGTCAGTTAAAAGTCTGCCTTTGGCTGAGGTCATGATCTCAGGGTCCTGGGGTCAGGCCCCACATCAAGCTCCTTGCTTGCAGGGAACTTATTTCTCCCTCTCTTCTCTGCTCGTGCTCTCTCTTTATCTCTATCTCTCTCAAATAAATAAATAAAATCTTTAAAAAAAATCAACTCTTAATTTCATTGAACTTTTGTTTTTCAAGTCTTTATTTTAATAAGACCCTTATTTTAATCCACACATACAAAATCAACTCAAATTTAATTAAAGATTTAAATATAAGATCTAAAACCATAAAACTGTTAAAACAAAACACAGAGAAAAAGCTTTTGATATTGCTGTGGACAATAAATTTCAGATATAACCCCAAAGCACAGTCAACAAAAGCAAAAGTAGACAAAGGGGACTGTATGAAACCAAAATAATTCTGTACAGCCAGAGAAACAATCAACAAGATGGGAAACAACAAATATTGGCGAGGATGTAGAGAAAGGGGAACCCTCCTTACACTGTTGGTGGGAATTCAACCTGGTACAACCACTCTGGAAAATAGTATGGACGTTCCTCAGGACATTAAAAATAGAGCTCCCCCATGACCCAGCAATTGCACTAATGGGTATTTACCTCAAAGATGCAGATGTAGTGAAAAGAAAGAGCACATGCACCCCAATGTTATTAGCAGTAATGTCCATAATAACCAAACTGTGGAAGGAGCCAAGATGTCCTTCAATGGATGAATGGATAAAGAAGGTGTGGTTCATATATACAATGGAATATTACTCAGCCATCAGAAAGGATGAATATCTACCATTTACATCAACATGGATGGAACTGGAAGGTATTATACTAAGTGAAATAACTCAATCAGGGAAACACAATTATCATATGGTTTCACTCATATGTGGAACATAAAGAATAGCATGGAGGACAATAGGGGTGTGTGTGGGGGAACTGAACAGGAAAAAATCAGAGAGGGAGACTCATGACTCTGGGAAACAAACTGAGGGTTGTGGAAAGGGAGGTGAGTGGGGGGATGGGGTAACTGGGTGATAGGCATTAAAGAGGGCACATAATATGATGAGCACTGGGTGATACACTCAAGTGATGAATCATTGAACATTATATCAAAAACTAATGATGTACTATACCTTGGCTAATTGAATTTAAATTCTAAAAAAAAAATTTAAAAAAGAAACAATCAACAGAGTAAAGAGATAACCTTTAAAATGGGAGAAAATATTTGCAAGCTCTATATATGTTGGAAGTTAATATCCAAAATGTAAGGAACTCAAACAATGCAATAGCAAGAAAACAAAAAAAAACCAATTAAAAATGGGCAAAGCCCCTGAATAGCCATTTCGTGAAAGAACACATTGACATGGCCCACATCACTAATCATAATGGAAACACAAATCAAAATCATGAGCTATCACCTCATATCTGTTAGAATGACTATAGTCAAAAAGACTGGTGAGGATGTGGACAAAAGGGAACTCTTGTACACTGTTAGATGGGAATGTCAACTGGTGCAGGGATTATGGAATACAGTATGGAGGTTCCTCAACAAATTAAAACTAGAACTAACATATGATCCAGCAATCACACTTCTGGATAAATATCCAAAGGAAATGAAACCACTATCTCAAAGAGATTCCTGTACTCTCATGTTTATTGCAGTATTATTTATAATAGTCAAGATATGGAAACAACCCAAATGTCTATTGACAGATGAATGGATAAGGAAGAAGAATGGATGAAGAGGATATATGTATGTCTGTGTGTGTGTGTGTGTGTATATATATATATATATATACATATATAATATATATAATTATAATTATATATTATATAAGTCATAGATCATATATTTATTTACATAATATATTATATATCATCTATAAATATATATTTATATTAGATATTCATATAATAGTTGCATGTTATAAATTTATATATTTATATATATGATATTTATATTATACATTTATATTTTATAATTTCATTATTATATATATATATATATATATATAAATGGAACAGAATATTCTTCAACCATGAGAAAAAGGAAATCCTGCCTTTTGTGACAAAATGGTTGAAACTTGAGAACATTTTACTAAGTGAAATAAGACAGATGGAGAAAGACAAATATTGGATGCTCTCACTTATACATGGAATTAGAAAACAAAAGTTAACTCATAGAGGCAGAGAGCAGAATGGTGGTGACCAGTAGCTAGGGGTGTGGGGATTGGAGAAATGGAGAGATGTTGGTCAAAAGGTACAAAGTTACAATTACATAGGATAAATACGTCTAGATATATAATATATAGGCATGATGACTAATATTTAATAAAATTCTATTGAATACTGGAAATATGCTAAGAGAGTAGATTTCAGGTGCACTCTTTACACACCAGAAGTGGTAACTATCTGAGGAGATAATATGTTAATAAGCTTGATTATAATAATCATCTCACTATATGTATATCAACTCATCAAGTTGTATACCTTAAATATATACAATTTGTGTTCAAAATACATAAATATATAAAAAAAGAAAGGTAGAAGTTTGTATATAATTTCATACTATATATATTTCATGTGTATAAATATTAAGACTAAGACATTTTTAATTTGCTATATTTGTTCTTGCAAATCATTTTGTCCCTAAATAATAACTCCAAGTGCACGTTTGAAAGCAAAATCTGTTCTTCAAATATGCTAGGTAAGTTCCATTAGTTATGTTTGAGCTTTATAAGCTTGAAAAAGAATAGTAATTTCTGATTAAGATTTAATACAACTTGATTGACTCATAAAGCTGAAGAAGGAAAATGTCAAAATGTGTTAATATATACAGAACCTGCCAACACCATGGAGAGAAGTATCAGTATTACCTGAAGCTAGGGCAATTCAGGGCTTATCACTGCATGAGTTTTGCTATGGTATATATGATATCTTTAATGTGTGTGTGTGTGTGCGCACACGCATGTGTGTGTGTGTGTGTGAGTGGTGTGGCATCTCCTTAAGATGTGCTTCATGTCTGATTATTTACAGAATTAAAAAAAAAAAAAGGACAGCCTAGGAAAAACTGCTACTATTTTATGACTGAATTCATTTTGTTCTGAAAAATTATTATTTACAGATGTGAATTTGGGACTAAAGGTGTAACAAAATATGTGTATGACTTGAAATCCTATTTCTTAAATAATGTTCTTACTAGTGATCTTTCTTCTTCTTTATTTTATCCTATTTTTTTGGGTCTTACTTGTTCCCATTTTTGTCAAATTCCAGTCAGATTTACCCTCGAATGGGTACTCTAATGGATCTTTTAAAAGTAGAGAGAAGCTGAGGCTTCACTGAGGGAAGCCCTTGCTAAAGCTTTTGAAGTAAATATATCCACATGATTATTTAGCAATCAAGAGAGTGTTAGCACTTCTAAAAAGCCAGGCTTTAATTCTGTTTTCACATCTTTTGTGCAGTAAAGAACACCCTCTGATAAAAGGGCTTCTCTTAGGATGATTTAAAATCTGAAATCTTTCCTGTAAGATCAATTCAAGCAGGGTGTTCCTACCTTCAACAAGAGCATTGGCAATACTACAGTCTTTAAGAACTTGGACGCTGGACCCAGACTACTTGGGTTTAAATCCTGATTACTTATTAGTTTGCAACTTGGGTGGACTTACTCAACCTCGGTGGACACAGTCTGGTATCTGTGCCACATTCACCAGATAGTGACATTCCTGGGCCATGTCTCCCTCATGGACCCATCAGACACTTACTGAGTGCTTTCTAGATGCTAGATTCCATGAGAGATGAGGCAGATTTACCTGCCTACAGACTGGCAAGAGCCTTATACTCAGGAATGCTACTGTGGTATGCTCTTCCTCTGGAATCTGGAACTCTTAGCTCTTTTTTTTTTTTTTTAATTTTATTTATTTATTTGTACCCCTCTTCTCCAAAGCCCATACATAGCTCTAGTCTGATCACAAGACAATCATCAGACAAATCCCCATTGAGGGACTTTCTATAAATTCCCTCCCAAGGATTCTTCAAAATTGTAAAGGTCATCAAAAACAGAAGTCTGAGGAACCGTCACAACCAAGAGGGACCTATGGAGACATGACAGCTAACTGCAATGTGAAATCCTAAATGTGAAACTAAAACAGAAAAAGCAACAACAATAGCAGGAAAAAACTAAAGAAATTTGAATAAAGTATAGTCTTTATTTTAGTTCATTTATTTATTTAGTTCATAATAATGTGTCAATGTTGGCTCATTAATTTTTACACTTTGGCTATACTAATTTAGTATTTTAATAATAGAGGACAATGGATTTGGGGTATATGGGAACTCCCTCTACTATTTTGGCAATTTTTCTTTAAATCAGCAACTTTTACAATTTAAAAGTTGATTTTTTTTTTAAGATTTTATTTATTTATTTGACAGAGAGAGACGCTGTGAGAGAGAGAACACAAGCAGGGGGAGTGGGAGAGGGAGAAACAGGCTTCCCACTGAGCAGGGAGCCTGATGTGGGGCTCGATCCCAGGACCCTGGGATCATGACCTGAGCCCAAGGCAGACGCTTAACGACTGAGCCACCCAGGCGCCCCAAAAGTTGATTTTTTTTTAAATGCTCCTTTCAGCCCCAAAGTCATGGTCATGAAATTGTCTCAACTTCCAGCGACCCTTGAATAGCCAAACCTCCAAACAAGCCAATATCCTTTTTTTGGTGTTTAAAGACTTTTCAGACGAGACGGAATGGCTCAAATGAAAATCAGGGTCACTAAGGCTGTTTTGACATCTTGTCTGCTTTTTTCTTGAAAATGTAAATTAAAATAGATATTTAAGATTCCTGCTTTAGAAGAAGAAGTGACATTCACTGAGACCTTATTATATGGCAGCTCTGTGTTAACCTCTTTCCATGGATTAGCTTTTGGACGCTGTTCAAAAACATTCTGCAGTGAAGATTCACATTGCCCCTGTATGAGAAAACCATTCTGGCTGTGATGTGTTGCCTCTAGGATGGTCCAGCTTTAATTCGACTCTATGCATGTAGAGTTCTTCCTGCTTCCTTTGGACTGAATGGCCCCGTAGAGAAGGCTACAAGACTACTCAAAAGCACCTCTGTTGGGATTCCTGGCATGAGCGATATGACACTGTAACATTCACAGTATCCCTAGTGGGACAGGTGTAGCTACAATGGAGAATAAGCATCATCTTATTCCTAGAGGAAAGAGTTCATAATGCTCCCTTGCTTTTTCCACCACACAACTAAGACATTTACCTAATTCCTGGGGGTACACAAACCAAAAGGTGAGGTCTGCTTACTTGGTGGATTCTGAAATTTTAACTCTGCTAGTTACTTTTATTAATCAGTCTCATAACTAATCTTAGTTGGGCCTTCAGAAAATGCCAAAGAGGAATTGCTACATTTAATCATGTCACAGGTGGGTCAGAAGAAGGCAGCACAGCGGGGCCCCAGGTTCATAAAGATCATAAGCTTGGTCTAATGATCTGCACTTCCCGTATCGACATCCTTCGTATTTTTTTAACAAGGGGCTCTGCCCTTTCATTTTGCACCAGGCTCCACAAAGGATGTAGCCAGTCCTGTTTATAAGTTTTAAGTTGGTTTTTCTCAAATGAAATCTCAGGGGCTGCTTCTGCAGTCAGTTCCTCGGTGTAGCCACATAACGCTATGCTTGCTAAGACACAGTGAGGAAGACACAGTTATTCTTAGGAAAAGTAGGTTTATCCTGATGCCTTATATAAAATGTTCCAAATCAGGCAGGTTAAGTAACAGACTCCACTCCAATCTTCCTATCTCTCTATTACCTGCTTGCAAACACTGAATTCAAGGCCCCGGACAAGTAGAGGCATTGGATCTGTAGTGAGATTTTAATCATAGATACAGACTCCGTCAGACAAACCAGGGGAAAGTTATCAACACACTGCTATTTTCCTATCTGGCCGAGTCTAGAAATTGAATACCCAAGCATCTGGCCTACAATCACAGTGCATAATTCTGGAACTGAAAGCTGTCCAAGAGAAAGGATCTTATAAAATCATGTGGCAGAAACATTTTAAGGCCATTTATCTGCAATTGACTTTACCCTCACCTGAGCCAGGCAATCTCTGATCTCCAAATTTGCAAACAGATGAAAAGAAATTCCCTTTATTTAAGAGGCATTATGGACAAACACTGACGAGGGATTATTAAAGGGAACCACACACAGCTTTTACACACTCCGAAGGAGTCCGATGTGAATCGTTGTGAGTTTAGTCAGGCAAAAGTCTGATCATCAATGAAAATGGGTTTTTTTCCCCCTTTTTGTTTCCTGCTAAAAACCTAAAACCCTTAACTTTAAAGGGCTATTTGGACCTATCTGTTTGCAGCTTTCAATCAGTAAATCCTGAGAAAGGAGAAGTCTACCAAGAATGCCAAGAGGGAGAATGCCTTAAATATGGGTATTTTTTTAATGTTGCTGGTAATTCACAGCATCTAAAGAATTTGTAATTTTGAAATTACTTCCTGAATGGGGGGAGATTAGTCTGTGAAATCTCTACTTTGAAGCGGACCAGAGGATAAACATTTTTCAGCTTCTGACTGGACTGGAGACTTTGATTCTTACTCATTTCTTCAAATATCCTTACGCCTTCTAGAGTCTTCTCTCCTGCTTTATTGCATCCTTCTGAGGTCCCTGCCTGTCTGTGGAGAATGTGTGGTCCAGGCCTTGCTTCAGTAGCTGAAGGCCCCTAATGAGGGCAGCCCTGACATGCCAACTTCCTGGAGATTGCCTGGGCTGTGTGGTCACCCCCCATGCATGCTTGCAGGGGGCCTATCTTCTCGCCTCTGTCAAGCTCTTTTGTTGAGTTCAAAACCTTATTACAATTAGAGTGGAAAAGCCTCACTGGGTTATTTAGATGTTATCTCTACCAGCAGAGAAATTGCCTACAACCCAGTCTGGAAAATCTCTTCTAAACTAAAGTTAAGTGGCAGAGAATCTGCTAGTGTTCTAGAGAAAATTATGAGACACTGCCGAAAGATTTTTCTTTGGGCTTCTACTGGAATAATTTTAAAGAAAAATTCTCCTTTTTTCTCTCTCAACTTTATTTACCTTGATCCCACCTATATAGAGTTTTCAAAGGTACTAACAGACTGGAGACCAATTTATTTCATTGGTAAAAAATAGCCAAGTGGCTGGAGTAGCTGGGTGTCAATTTGCCTGTCAATCTTGAGTTTCACTTCTCGTTTAAACTGTCCCACTCACCCCTGGACAGGGAATCTTCTCAATTGGTCTCTGCTAAGAGGATGACTGCTGACCAGTGGGAGTGCATGAATAAGCTGGTAAAAGCCCCAGGACATGTAGAGTTCTTCCCTAAATGTGATGGGTGATGTCAATCAGATTTTCTTTTTTTAGAAGTTTGAATTACGAGATGCAAAAGGAAGTCGACAGATTCAGGGGCAGCTGAGCAGTCCATATGTAGAACTAGGTCTGATTGCCATCCATACACAAGAAAGAAAAAAAAAAAAGGGGCAGTTAGCGGGAGAAATTCAGAGGTGTGAATGACCCAGAAGGCCAGACAGAGAAGAGCAGCAATTCTTGTCTTTCCAGTTATGTTGTGTGGAAGGCCCATTAGTTCTTTATTGTAGGTCCTTCCATTCCCTAAGCTCTCTACAGAAACAATGCAGAAGAAGCTCTTAAAATATTGTCTCTCTGTCTCATGTGAACTTGCTCAACAAAACTCCTATTTTTAAGATGTTTGACTACTTAACTGGGTCTCTAAGAAATAGGTTGGGAGTGGAAGCTCTGTTTTCATTTCCTCCTGAGATACAGAGAAGGGAAGTAGAACCAACACATGAATTCCCTACGGGAAACATGATGGGTGTCATATCCTCATCAAATTTAATTTTCACATCACCTCGAAAGTAAGCACAATTATACCCATTTTAGAGATAGGAAAACAGATCAGAAGTGTCCAACAATTTGTCCAAAGTAATTGGGGAATATAAGATTTAAAGAAAAAAAAATTCAATTTGAAATCTCACAGCCTTTTCAGTATACAGTGTTGTTTAACTATAGTGACCAGGGGAAAGGCAGAAGGAAGGAAGAAAGGGAGGGAGGAAGGGAGGGGAGGAGGAAGGGAGGGAAAAAGAAGGGAGGGAGGAAGAAAAGAAAATAGCACTTAGTGGGGCCCTACAACCTGCCAGGTGCTTTAACAAGTTACTTCATTCAGTCCTCACAACAATGTAAAGCAAAACTGATATTTGTATTTTTTTTTGCATATAAGAAAAACCTGAATCTTTAGAAAAGTCATCAAGGTCACATAGCAAGGGGTGGAGCCAGGTTTTATGTGAAGCCAGATTAACTCCAAAACATCACCTTCCACGGAATGTGATTTGGTCCCGGAGAACCATCCACACCAGTAGGTTCTAGCCTGTGATTAGGTAGGACATCGATGACAGTGTAACTATGAAGATCCAGAATGACGGACTTTGATTCAAGAATGTGCATTCAGCTCTCGCATCCGATTTTCTCCTTCTGATACCTCAAAAATGATAGCTAATGATATACATAATGATGTGGGTGTGTGTGTGTGAGAGAGAGAGAGATAGTAAATAGGTTATGATATAGATATAATTACAAATAAAATGTGAGATTGGAGGGACCATCAGAAGAAAAACAATTTTGACACACTCTGGAGCCTGAAAGTGAGGGAAAAGGGTTGATTCACAAAACAATGGAGGACGCCAAAGATTATGCCCAGAGGGGACAGCTGTGGAGGAAGAGCCAATCTACTTAACTGAACCCATCAAGATGCTTCAATACAGAGATAGCCGGCACATCAGAGACTAATGTCAAATTTGCTCAGCCCATCTACATGTTACAGTGTATTTCCCAAGTTTTTCTGTAAAATGGGCATGCTTGATATTATATATTTAATCAAATGTTTCTTTGAAGATAGGTCTGTTTCCATTTGCTAAATAAAGTTTATAATGACCTCAAATTGACATGAGTTGAATGAATGAATTTTCTGTATGCCCAACTCTTTAAGCATTTATTTCTTTTTAAGATGTTATTTATTTATTTGAGAGTGAGCGAGGAAGAGAGAGAAAGAGCGCCTGCAAGAATGGGGGTGGGGAAGGGCGGAGAGAGAGGGAGAAGCAGACTCCCGCTGAGCTGAGCAGGGACTCCCACAAGGGACTGGATCCCAGGACCCTGAGATCATGACCTGAGCCAAAGGCAGAAGCTTAACTGACTGAGCAACCCAGGTGCCCCTTAGAGCATTTATTTTAATTTGCTCTCATGACAATCCACTAACTTGTTGGTATTATCCCTCGTTTTTAAAGTGAGAACTGAGGTTCATAGGGATTAGAGAACCAAAAGCACAGGATTCTGATCTGATCAGATCTGGCTCTCAATCCGGTGCTCCGTCCACTGGTCCTCAACCATGTTCAGTGCTACTATGCACTAGCCAAATAATGAAACTGTCCACCTTCTGATGTACGGCCTACAAGCCATGCAATATAATGAGGAGCATTTGAAAGTTTTGCATTTCCGTGTGTAGATTAAGATTGAAAACCATTGTGCCATTCTACAATAACTAAGCAAATAACTAAATAAAATCACATGTGTGTGTGAGCAAGCGCACACGCGCGCTCTTGGGCACGTAAAGCCAAAATAAATTCAGCTGCTTCTACAGCACTTGGCACATAGTAGGGACATCATAATTTCTTGCTGAAGAAATGTAAGAACAATTCAGAGAACTCTTGATGGAATGTTTCCTTTCTTTTCTTTAACTTGCCTCATCAGCATGATGAGGCAGATTTTGAGCCCATTATTAACGATGGAAGTGGGAATGCGTTCAAGAGAACAATGCTTTTGAAAACAAAGAACCAAGTCGCTTTGGGGTATAGTGGCAGAGCCTTCTGTCCCTCTGCAGCCAGTTTATTCTTGAGCTTACTGATTAGCTAATCAGTAATTACTTTAATTATTAATGTTATTTACATATTTGGATTATTGTGGTTATTAAGCAGCCCGGCTACCCTCCCCCTTCCTTTGCATTTTAAAATAAAATAAGAGGGTTAAGAAGTGAGAAGATAAGTGGCAAATTAAGCTACGAGAGGCATAAGGCAAACAAACCAGAAGGCCTTGTAATGAGAGATTACGCATAAAAGAGGTAAGGAATTACATAGCAGCAAGCGAGCGGGCGAAGGATGGGCTACTTCTCTGCTGAGATCTAAACTCCGAGGCAGAGGCTATGTATAAATGCACATCTGTACACAATTTACAACCAAACATGGGAGCTGGGAAACCCAATCATACATTCAGTGAATGCAGCTGCTGATGGAAGCCCACATGTCCCCCTAATTCCCACGGTAGCCGGATGGCAGTAGGGGAAGTTGATGGAAGAATTTTTAACATCCTTCATCTCAGTGTTGCTTAACCTGAAATGAGATGAAAAAAGCCTGCACTTCAACTAAAAATTAACATGCACTCTCCAGAAAGAACAAAAAAGGTATAAATTATGTCTGATTGAACAAACACAACTCCACTGTTGAACAGCCAGTCAATGGAGAGGGTAGGGAGAGGCAATGGAGCAAGGTAATGTGTAATCTCACCAGTCAATGGACTGTGGGCAGGCCTGGCGGCCCATCGCTGGAGGTGTCAGGGAGATAAATAGCAGAGTGTCCTCCTCAAAAATATGATTAATACCCTTCTCGGTCCAGTGCTGAAGATGTAGTGGGTGCAGCTGGTCTGGACAGCAGTTGCAGAGAGGGAAAATCCAGGATGATTGCAACAGAGCAGAGAGGGCAAAGAGGAGGACGAATAACCACCCGAGGGGGAATGCTTCAGGCCGGACTCGTGGGGAGGAGTTTGAACTGGCCAGAGGTCTTCTTAAACTGCCCCTTAAGTAACGCTTAGGGCCGTCCACACACATGCACCTGAGCCCCAGTAGCCATGATCTTGAGAGGTAGAGACAAGCTAGAGTTGAATCTTTGAGGGATATAGAGATGCCACTCCAGAAACAGTGTGTAATCTTGAAGAATTGTGGTATTTACGGTATGACTGCTGTGCCATTAACACAGAACTTTACCTAGCGCTCTGATCAGTCTGAGGTAATGGGGGTTAATTTCCTCTTCTTCATGTGGGAAGACTGAGGTCCAGGGAAATCAGGTAACTTGCTCAAAGTTACATAGCTAATAGGTGCTACAGGGGTCCAGGACTCACAAACCTCCACTCTTCTCACCAAACCAAACTGATTCCTCAGTGATTAAAACAAACAGACAAATAAACAAAAACAAACAAACAAAAAACAGGGGCGCCTGTGTGGCTCAGTTGGTTAAGTGCCTGCCTTCGGCTCAGGTGAGGATCTCAGGGTCCTGGGATCGAGCCCCTTGTGGGGCTCCCTGCTCAGCGAGGCGTCTGCTTCTCCCTCTCCCTCCTGCTGCCCCTCCCCACCTCATGCTCTCTCTCTCTCTCCAATAAATAAATAAAATTTTTAAAAAACAGAAAACAACAAAAACAAAGAAACAACTTTTGATAAGAGTTTGCCTTTGGCTATTTGGTCTAGCTCCCATTCAATATCTCTTGTGTCCCTCCTTTCAAAAGGTTTTGGCCAGATTTCTTTCTTTTCTTTCTTTCTTTCTTTCTTTCTTTCTTTCTTTCTTTCTTTCTTT